>NW_015505220.1:374876-408269 GCF_001515645.1 Sinocyclocheilus grahami | reverse complement strand
TTATTTTTTATATATATATATATATATATATATATATATATATATATATATATATATATATATGTGTGTGTGTGTGTGTGTGTGTGTGTGTGTGCGTGTGTGTGTTTTGAGAGAGAGAGAGATTATTTTAGAGATTCTTACAAGGTAAGATGTTTGGATATCTGTTCTTCTCCTTGTTTTCTTCTTTATTGGCCTCTTCACATGTTCCTTGAGTCGAACCCCCTGGTAACGACTGTCAACGATACAAATTATACATGTTAACACTAAACCAATGCCATATCTCCATAATCGTACATGCCAAGTCAAATAGATGTTTATCAGGATTTGACACTGTCAGGGAGTCACAGATGCTGTACGCTTTCTGCTTTATAATTAAAAGCATTTCATACATTAAATTCAACTGACACTCATTGCAAACTGAGCATTTTGTGTTTAATGTGTCTACTGAACTCTCTCGTCTCTACACAAATGCATTGCTGTGGATCACGCACCTGAGACATTATTTGATTTCACATCATTTTATTGCACTTGAATTGCTACCTAACACATGAATTCTTACAGAATTGTGCATTTGAGCAAAACCGATCATGCTGTTCAAATTCCCACCAAACCTGTCATTTTGTTATAGCCTAAATGGATGATATTACTGGCGCTTTGTTCCTGTATATATAGGCCATTGTTTAACCAGCAGATCCGCTTCCATTCCGACTTAAATGGTTTAAGTGGCCATTAAGATTGTTGAGCATAAACATGGTTTCCATGGGACAGAAAATATACGTGGTTCATTCAGTGTGTGTTCCTGAATCACAGGCCTGTGAGAGAAGCGAATCTTGAATCATGCATCTAAAAGCAGGAGAGAGGGGCTTTCTCGAATGACTCAATGCCTGATGACTCCTCAGTAATTCTCAGTGGGAAATGAGAGCAGTTGAGCGGTCAGCAAATGTGGAAGGATATTTGCTGATCCATATGAATGCATGCTTCTGCCAGTTAATAATGGCACCATAATGCACCATCAGCTTCTTTACGAGCCGCAAACAAAATAACAGTCTCTCCACTGAGCTGTGCCACTAAACACACACAAAAACTTTCAGCAGCATGAGTGATGTAATCAGCGTAAACAACAATAATGGGCTATTTTTACAATGTTCAGATCGTCATGATTGGTGTTTTCATGGAAAATCTAGTCATTGATAGCAGTGTAATGTCATGAATTTTAATATCAATTTTATTTTAAGGACCCATTCTCACTATTAACAAGCATGCATACTACCAGCATGTTGGCTGTTTATTAGTACTCATGCCTTATTCTGCATGAGCAGATTTTAGATATCCCTTAATTCAACCCCATACAAAAACATAACCTTACTAACTATTAATAAGCAACAAACTAGGAGTTTAATGAGGCAATAGTCACAGTTAATAGTTAGTTAATAGCGAGAATTGGACCTTAAAATAAAGTGTGACCATCAATTTTGATATCACAGCAAAACTAATGCTACAAAACATGCAAATAATAAATAAATATTAAGCAAAATATTGAATTATTGGCATTTAGACTTGATGATTTCACTATTAAACAACTAGCAAAGTCTTCACTGCATCATTATTAAATAACATATTAAAACTATTAAATTTGTATTTATTCTGTTGAGATTCAGATCAACTGCATGCATTTGTGTACCAAGTTCGATACCACAGCAAAACTATGCTACTGAACATGGTACTGCTAAAAAAAACATATTAAATTAATTTATTGGTTTTTAGCCTTCAATGATTTCTCAGTTAAAATAGCTAGCATTTTCTTCACTGCATCATTATTAAATAATATATTAAATCTGATCTGATGCTGTTAAGTTAGCTATTTTTTTTGTCTTAACTGCCTACATTTTTGTACCATTTTCAATACCACAGCAAAACTAGTATGTTCTAAAGCATTTGGAATTCAATTTCTCAATTAATCGTTATTAAATAATATATTACATCTGATTCGGTGGTGCAGGCCTGTAAAATTAGCAGTTTTTAATATATATATATATATATATATATATATATATATATATATACACGTATATATCATATTTCATATTTGATTCTAAACGGCTTCTAAAAAGCTACCGAAGTTGTGATTGTTTTTCCGTTTGTTTGGGGTTTTTTTCCTTGTTATTTAATCAACTTGGTATCAACTTATTTTTTATATATCTATCCATGATCAATATTCTTTCAAAACACACTCACGTTGTACTCTTCCCGGAAGAGTTTCCCATCATCGGCCGAGCGTATCCGATACTCTTCTTCCAAGTTGTCTACAGGAATGGGGAGATATGTTTTGCATGTGGAAGGGGATCTGGGCAGTAAGACCACCGTCTGTTGTTCTGTGGAAGAATACAGTACATGAATGTTGAAAACAAACACTTGAAAAATAAAAGAACTTACAGGAGATTTCATTGCTGAAATACATATTTACTTTACGGTTTCTACAATCACCTCTGAGCTGAGAAACACACACACACACACACACACACACACACACACACACACACATTATACCAATTTGATTGACAGGTTCCACTGTTTGTTTCACTACATACAGTAAGTAGTGAAAAATAAACATCTAACTGTATTAAATCTAAAACTTACTTTTTGTTTATAGAACCGCTGTTTAAAAACAGAAACGTTCTGATTACTATTTGAGATCACCACATTCCATATTCCATATTTAATATAGTTTTTCATTACTGGTGGGTGTGTGTGTGTGTGTGTGTGTGTGTGTGTGTGTGTGAGGTGTGTGCATATATTTGGTCTGTTTTATCATTCAATATGATTGGGTTTGATATTAGGGTAAAACAAATCTCAGAATGTTCAGGTTCCACTGTTTGTTTCACTACATACAGTAAGTAGTGAAAAATAAACATCTAACTGTATTAAATCTAAAACTTACTTTTTGTTTATAGAACCGCTGTTTAAAAACAGAAACGTTCTGATTACTATTTGAGATCACCACATTCCATATTCCATATTTAATATAGTTTTTCATTACTGGTGGGTGTGTGTGTGTGTGTGTGTGTGTGTGTGTGTGTGAGGTGTGTGCATATATTTGGTCTGTTTTATCATTCAATATGATTGGGTTTGATATTAGGGTAAAACAAATCTCAGAATGTTAAATTCCATAATTTAGAAATTGTCCCGTGTCTAACAACAGACTGCTAAATACATTTTTTTTTTTTTTTGGAAGAACATCATGTCAAACTTACGGTCATGGTTTTGTCACCCAGGAAACAAATAAACAAACAAAGATGCTTAATTTTCTTCAAATTTTATTTTTTTTTATAAAAGCATGCCTTTGTAAAAGAACTATAGGCATATCTAAAGCAGCATATGCAAATACCGGAAAACCACCAGTGACCCTCATAGCACCGAAAGAAACCCACAACCATTAGTTTAGAGGTTAGAGCGGGCGAGATGTTAGACATTATAGAGTTTAGACTATAAACTTCATGCCTGTTCATGAGACACCACATATACCTGACCTTCTGACGGCCAGCCAAGATCATCCTCATCCTCATCTTTATCCACATCTATATATTCCTCTATACAGCATACAGCACACACAAACACACATAGTTACATCAGCGCTTAGACTTTAAGAAATAAAACCATTTGTTCTTCTGCATAAAAAGAGAATGTTTGCAGACTTCAACACTACTGTTCAAAGGTTTGGCATCAGAATTATTTTTTTTTTTTTTAGAATTGAATACTTTTATTCAGCAAGGATTAATTTTATTGATCAAAAGTGACAATAAAGACATTTATAATGCTACAAAAATATTCTATATCAAATAAATGCTGTTATTTATTCATCAAATAAACCTGAAAAATAACAAAGTATTTCCACAAAAATACAAAGAGTCACAACTGTTTTCAACATTAATAATAATAATAAATGCATATTAGAATAAGCATATTAGAATGATTTCTAAAGGATCATGTGACTCTGAAGACTGTAATGATGCTGAAAATTCAGCTTTGCATCACAGGAATAAATTACATTTTAAAATAGATTCAAATTGAAAACAGTCATTTGAAATTGTAATAATATTACTGTATTTTTTTAATGTTAGTGTACATTAAATAGGCAAACAAAAGGTGGCACAGAAAGCTGGAGAAAGTCGGTAAACTGAACACTGAAACATCTCTCTGATTGAAATGCCAACTGGATTCAACACAGTAAATGTCATTTAACACTAACATTTCCTGCGTGTTTAGAGTGTGTCGTTTTCGTCTTCGCTTACAAAATATTCATTGAGAGAGATTTCCGTCAGGAGAAAGAGTGCAGAGGAAGTTTATTACATAAATCTGCTAGACCTTCGACAAGACACACAATCTGCGGCGACAACCGGACTCTAGATAAGCATAAAATCTGAGCACAATTTGAGATCTGAACATCTAGAAGGAGATTATGAGGGTCTGTCTATCAGGAGAACACTCTGAGATTTTTGGGACTTAATCCCAAGTCTCAGTTTGATCTCCATTTAATCTCACTGCTGTCTAAGAAACCCAGTTCTGGTCTTAAACGGAGCTCTTTTGTGATTTTTGGCTAACCATGAGCCACAGTTTTTGTGTCAAACACGCAAACTCTAATAAAAGCAAACAGGAACAACTGTTTAAAAATGAACCTTCTTCCGCTTTCACATGGTTTTAGTCAGATGTGAATATTTTTGAGGAAATATTGGTAATGAAACCACAAATAGCATTACAGTATGTTTCCCCTTGTTTTACACATCTGTATCTAGGAAACAAAACAATAACAAAACAGTTTTGGGATTTGTAATATTGATATTTTCTCACTATTATTAAACTAGAAAAGTATTGTCTAAAAGTAGAGTTTAAAAGGTAACACTTTACAAAAAGGTCTCATTAGTTAACATAAATTAATGCATTAACTAACAATGAACAACACATTTGTTACAGTATTTCTTCATCTTTGTTGATGTTAGTTAATACAAATAAAACTGTTCATTGTTAGTTCATGTTAGCTCAAGTCCAGTAAGTAACATTAACAAATACAACATCAGTAAATTAACTTTAACTAAGATTAATAAATGCGTTAGAAGTATTTTTCATGTAATGTTCAATGGCAGAATGTGCCACCTGAATTCACTGTACATTAAGGGTTGGTTAGAGATTTAATAAAGATTATACCGTAAAAACTACAGTTTGTGAAATAAAAATGTCTTATCTGTAAATCAAACACAACCATTAAAAACAGTGTTTTTATCAAAGGTTTGGTCATTCATTCAAACATTTGGAATGCAGATGAGCATAATCTTCACCATAAAAACCATATTATGACCCATAAACCTCAGCCAAAGTGAATTTTTAGTGCAATTATAGAGTCGTCTGATATAGAACAGCACGAGTAGCTCACAAAAAAATCTCACGTCCTGCTCTCAGAGCATCTTGAGGCAACAGGAAGCCGAATATGGCACATTTGATAAAGTGAAACTTGCCAAGACGTCTTACTTACAACAGAGCTCTCAAAACCACAAGTTGCTTTTCTCATATCTTAAACAACTAAACTGGTTCGAAGCAGATAAAGTGAGCGCTTACCTTGCTCTTCCAGGATGCCATTTGGTACTTTCTTGTCGACGGCTGTGATGACAGCTTTCCTCTGGTTTTTCAACCTAAAATAAAGGAGGAACACAAGGTTTAAACATGAAGACAACATGTGAGACGATATCCTAACGTCACATCTGTCTCACCAACGAAAACTCGAGCTCTTTTTCATCAGAGGTGCTGTTTCTCCACAAACACACGCTATATGACACGCTCTCTACCATGTAAAAATCTGAGGGTTTACCACGGTGAGGCTGTGTATGAATAAATATGTGTGTGTGTGTGACAGCATGTCTCAGTTCCTGGACCTGCCCTTAATCAGAAAGAGGCGGAGCTTGTAAGCATGACAGACTCAGTTTTTGACTCATCGCGTTTGTGTGTGTGTGTGTGTCGTACCTGAGACAAAACCAGGTCAGCAACCCCAGAAAAAGCACCAAGACGGACAGACTCAGCAGTATGGACAGGATGGGTGCGCTGGACTGATCCAGGTCCTCTAAAGGAAGAAGGAGAGGCAGTTAAACCCACAGCGAACAAAAGAACAGGAAACTGGCCCGCGAGCAGAGCCGCTGGAGCTGGAATGAACACACTTAGCTGCTCCGGCGCTGAGCGTTTCAGTGAGGTATGGCAGCCAGTCAAGTCAAGGCATTATTAGTGATTTAATAGAGAGCCCGGTGCTGTTTTGACTGCGGGATAAGCATCGCTCATTCATTTAACAGCAGGTTTGACATGAATCACCCGCTTAACCCTGAGATCAGCACTTTACTGCAGCCCAAAATCACAGCCTGCGTAATCCACCTCAGATTTAACACAAATCCACACGGTCACACTGATGCTTATGTGATGCAGAAATGCTGAACACGACCAGGGAGGATTGAAAAATCATCTCGCTGGGAAATGTTACACAACTACAAAAAGCTGAGTTTCCATGACTATTTCAGTCATTTTGTGAGTAATTGTGAAATCATTGTGAAACAAATTTTTAGAGCTTGTAATAACTTTTTAATAACTTTTAAAAAAATGTTCCTGTGGCTCAGTGGCAGAGCATTGTGTTAGCAGCGCAAAAGGTCATGGGTTCGATTCCCAGGGAACACACATACTGGTAAAAAATGTATAACTTGAATGCACTGTAAGTCGCTTTGGATAAAAGCGTCTGCTAAATGCATCAGTTATTAATTATTAAAATTATAAAAAAAGAAAAAATTAAAAAATCTGAAAATGAAAAATGGCAAATGTCTATATATATATATATATATATATATATATATATATATGAAATGACTAATAATTTCTGAAATAATCATCATACCAAAATTCTGATCTTAGCAATGCCATATGAGCTACAGTAACACATTTTATATCAATCTTTAGCCAAAAGAAATAATGTTATAATATAGTATAATGATATAAATACGTTATAATAATATATATATAAACATATATTTAAAATGATTTTAAGTATGAAATCTAGCGCCACCTTAAGTGAAACTGCTGTTTTTTCACATATGCTGGTTTTCAAACAAGTGAAGTTATATCAAAATATCAAAATGAATGGGAAACTGGCAGTGAAAAAAAATGTGTTTATAGTTAAGTAGGAGATATAACCCTTAATTAATTGATTAATTAATTAAATTGAAGGAAGGGAGGAAATGAATGAATTAATTAATTAATCTAAAAATTTATTTAATTTTAGCACTATTTGACTGCAAAATGATGCGACTGACCAATCAGAATCAAGTACTTTTGAGAAGAACCATCTTTTTTTTTATCTTCAGTGAAGGTTGAATTGCTTAATAAACTATTTCTCGTATATGACAAATTTGTTGCTCTGCATTTAGAACTGAAAAGGATTTAGAGAGCAATGCTCATTTTATTATTAATACTATTATTATGAATAATGAGCACTTACTATTGTTATTTTCGTCTGTTGAAATGGATGTGTTGGGTTGTAGAGTTGTTACTGTCAGGAAAAAAACAAGGACCATTGTGTCTGCAAGAGAAGAAGAGAACATATAAGCAGGTTATTTAAAAATATATATATCATTTAGTGTAATTTCCTTAATTAAATGTGACTACATGTCAGTCTATACTCAAAAACAACAGAGCAGAATGACAAGTATTACAACATGGAAAAATGTTTCATTACTCCTCCACTAGATGTCACCAAAACCTTTCAAATACAGTTCCAGTACGACTGCTTTAAAGCCGAGAGCATCTCTGTACTGATATTTAAAACAGCGAGATGCAAACTCATAAACCTCCCTTTCACACAGATTAGACATGATTATTTAATTTAATCTTATTTAGTTTGGGGATTTTAAGTGTTACACAAACTATCAAGCGGGTTAAACTGAGATAAAACATCCTCACATCTGACTTAATCTGTGAATTTAGAGGTGTTAAAAGATATACGTGCATGATTAAACCTGAATGTGTAAGCCCTATTTTTGGGAAAAGCAGTTTATTTATTATGTGACCGACACATTTAGCAGAGGACAAGACAAGATCTCATGCTTACTCCACAAATAAGTTCTGCATCATGCTTTTAACCCAAACTAATACTGAAAGTGATGCTTGAGAGTAAATCATCAGATATTCAGAGCAAGCTTTTGAGCGTATCTTCTCTATCTGGAGGGCAGATGTCGTGGGCTACTTCTGGCCACGAGGATTCATTCAGTTTCATCTCTGCTATCAGCACTGCTCCAGTGAGATAAGATACTCCACAAAACACCCACGCACAGCCGCTGATGCTCTTCATTGAGAAAATGAAGTGGGTGCTGCTGCTAATTCACTAAAGCAGCACAGCGCATATATAACAGACAGAGCCCTGCGGTCCTGCAACGCACACCACTCAACCCGTAGGTGTTCAAACACCAACACTGCCCAAAAATCAGAAATAAAGTAGGGTAGCTCAAATGAAGTTTCATCTGAAACTATTTCAGGGACTTTTGCATAACTATGCATTCAATTTGAGCTGAATGTGAACTGCATGGAGTATCTGCAGCATGAAATCACAACCCATTTAGGTTCTCAACAAGAAACTGCATCCGCAAACATTTTTACTTGGATAATTTGACATATTTAACAGTGAAACTGGATATACAATGAGAAAAAAGAAGGGGACTCTATGCATCAGAACTGATCGTTTGTGAAGACCAAAAATATGTATCGAGGAAGTAAGGCTTTCACATTGATTTTAACACACATTCCTAGTCACAATATGCATAATTTGTTAGTGCAGGTTATTCCAAGAATATACAATAATTTGAGGTCTGTAAGATTTTTTGAAAACAGTCTCTCAAAGCAGCATTTGATCAAAAATACAATAAAAACAGTAATATTGTGAAATATTTGTACAATTTAAAATAACTTGTCTATTTGAATATACAGTATATATCACATTTTAATTTATTTATGTGATACAAAGCTGAATTTTACTCCAGTCTCCAGTGTCACATGGTCCTTCAGAAATCATTCTAATATGCTGAATTGCTGTTCAACAAATATTTATTATTATCAATGTTGAAGGCAGTTGTGCTGTTCATATTTTGAAAATATATTTTCTTTCAGAAATATTTTGTAAAATTATTATGTCCCTTTAATGCAACCTTCCTGACTGAAAGTATAATTTACTTTTTATGAAATATAATAATAATAATAATAATAATAATAAAGAAAAACAATCTTACGGACCCCAATTTTAACACTTTTTAAATTTAAAAAAAGCCAAGACCACAAAACAAGGCACAAAAAAAAAAGTTCATCATACCACAGCTGAACTGCAAAAAAGCTAAAAGCTTATTATAAATTTAAGAACAACAGCACCCAAAATACACTTTCCTTTATGCATATACAGTATATATACATTTTAACCCAAATCCCTGATGCTAAAAAAGCAACTACTTTTGTTGCATTATTATTGCACACGAGTCTTTCTCCCTGGTAACCTCATCAGGCAGGGTGTGAATAAAGTGCTTTCTGCATTAGCTGCTGTGATAAAGCATGATCAAATGCCGCATTTTTCGATAGCATCCCAGAGCACGCTGGAGTCCGGACAGCGGCAGAGTATTTGAGTCGATACAGTATCCCGTGGCAATTAATAAAGACCTGAGAGCTGCCTGCAGCGGCGCAAAGACTGATGGCAGAATTTTAATGAGAAGAAATGACCCTCCCCGTATCATGCGGTTTGAGAGCCTGAGAAAACAAGTGCACAGGTAAGCAGGGATATATTTAACACGTGCATGGATTGCATCCAAGTGCATGCAAATAAATGAACGCCATCTTGCAATTTAGCATGTGCTTTCTGTCCAGAGGGATTTCTGAATCTCTGTGGAGACTCCTGGGGTGAGATGCATTGTTCAAGGGCACAGTTTTCCTCAGTTTCCACACACACACAAACACAAGAAAAAAAACACACACACCACCTGCACATTGGCGTGTTTTTGCTGGGACACAGTGGGGAACTGTTAAAATAAGTGGGGCAAATCAGTGACGCACATAAATCTTGTGTAGCCACACTTTAGAGCAGCCAATGGACTCCCGAATGAGTCTGACCAATCTATGTCTCTCAGACTCCAGTGTGTTAATAGACTGTGAGTTGCTTCAACTATGTCCCATTGCTTTAGATATAGAGTTCTCCTCAAAAAATGTCAATTCTCTCATTGTTTACCCAGATTATTTATTTTATGAAATACTATAGAAAATGTCTCTTTTCCATACAATGACAGAGAATGGAGACAACAAATATATTGTAAAATAATTCCATATGATTTGTGTCCTATAGCAAGGACACATTAAATTGGTCAATAGTGACAGGTTCAAAAAAAGGTATACTAAAAAACATACGGTGTCACAGTTTCTGTGGTTTCTTGAGCTGCAAATCAGCATATTAGAATGATCATGTGACACTGAAGACTGGAGTAATGATGCTGAAATTTCAGCTGGGTTTTTTTCCAATTTCAATTATATTTTTTTTAGAAGTGCCCATATTTTGGACAATATAGATAGACTAAAATCAATTGTTTTCAATGTTACAGTTGAAGTTAGGAATCACATTATAATGTACAGTAAAAATATAAATTGTTATATTAACAATCTTAGATAAAGATTACATATTAGACTACATTTTGCAATTACAAAACTGCAATATTTTTTGTGTTTTCAAAAATCTTTGAGTGTTAAATGATGGCAAAGGTACAGTGATCTGAATGTAAAAACAAGAAAAAATGCATATACATTAATTGATACAGTCACACTTTATATTAGGTGGCCTTAACTACTAAGTACTTACATCAAAAAATAAGTACAATGTACTTATTTTGTTCATATTGTATTGCAAAACACTTTTGCTGCTATTGAGGTGGGATACGGGTAAGGTTAGGGACAGGTTTGGTGGTATGGGTAGGTTTAAGGGATGGGTCAACAGTGTAATTATAAATGTAATTACAGAAATTAATTACAGATGTAATTAAATTAGGTATTTTTAAATATATAAGTACAATGTAAAAACATGTATGTACACAATAAGTGCATTGCACCAAATGATTAATGTAAATGTAAGTACATAGTAGTTAAGGCCACCTAATATAAAGTGGGACATTTAAAAAATACATAAAAAAAAATCTTATGTCAGCTAATAATGGACTAGTTACCAATATACAGTATTATGCATAAGGTAAACAATGACAGAATTTAGATTTTAGTTGAACTGACGCTTTAAACAAAATCAACCCTGATGTAAATACATTTTCTCTCTCCTTCCTTCATCCACGTCCCACACATCTCTCCGTCAGCGAGCATGTGATGTGTTTGTTCTGGCTGAGCTCAGGACTGGCCTGCTGTCTTTGCCCCCAGCGGACAGGGCACTTCTGAGACTCATTATTGTAAACAGGTCATGAGGTAAAGCTAGCAGACAGGCTCCTTTCATACGAAAGACATTTGCAGATAGCCTCGGGTGAGGCCTTAACCCGTCTCCAACATGTGCCAGAAACGGCCCGGGATGCACTCGCTGTATTAAATGGTAAGTGAGACTATCTCTGATTTGTGTGTGTGTGTGTGTGTGTGTGTGTGTGTGCGCGTGTAAGCTGCTAACCATGAATTAATGACGCTCTGCTGTGGGGTTTTTCAGCCCACACGAAAACTCCCAGTGACCGCTCGCTCTATAAATGAGGAACGCTCCTCATCATTTCCTTATGCAATCAGTGAAAGCAAGAATGAAAGTATATGTATTTTTGTGTATGAAGTGTGTAGATATGTACTTGTGTGGGTTGAATGCATCAGACCAAATTCTCAGCACACCTAAATCTATTTTACATACAGTATTCTCTGCTCCAAAACCTCTACAAACTGAAATAGAAATGAAGCCTTAGAAGTAGCTGATATAGACTTCATTTCTACATAGGAAATAATTCAGCTCTCCTAATGAAAAACTTATAGGAGACAACTCGATTCCAACTGAATTTAGCAATAATACAATAGATTGTTAATAAGATTTAAAATACAAACACACTAATAAATTGGGTGTAACAGTGCATACTAAGTTTTAAAAACCGCAAATAAATAATTATTAAAAATTCAAAACAGCAATGTAGAATAATAATAATAATTATTATTATAGATAATTCAATACTGAAATCATCACTATATATATATATATATAATAATATATCATATATAGTATACAGACACACACACACACACATATATATATATATATATATATATATATATATATATCAAATTATATATCGTTTGAAAGCTAAGAAGCCCAAGATTCACCCTGTGCAAACCATTTTTAAATCGGACATTGCGTTAGTATGGGAATGGTACTTTAAAATCTTTTGGCGGTCTCCTCCCCCGTAGCGGGCAGTGTCAAGTATCATATTACAAAATGCATTATGGTCTTTTACAATCAAAACTTTTTATAATCTTGACATAAAACATATCATTGGAAAGGTCTAAGTCTCAGGATTCCATATTTGGTGGTTATTTTGTGATAGAAGTAAGATTTACAGAGAAATCTAGACATTTGTGACAGAAAAATGCATTACAAATTCAATGGCGTTTTGATGGCACCCGGTGGCTGTTTGTGGTATAACGCTCTAAATAAAATCTCACAGAAACCTCAATTGTTTTCATATCAACTTCAAATCTGGAACATAACTTATTTAGACATAAGGCTTTACTTTTGTAGCAATTTTAGAGTAAAACCTGTTATGTAAAATATTTATTTTATATAAAATATTATAAAAATTGTACAGTGCATTTTCTTTACAGTAAATTTAAACTTCTATAACTTTTTGATATTTTAATTTCTTGACATTCAACTTCTGCAATAATCTGCTGACTGTCTTCTTTAAAAAGAGACCAACCTTTCCTCTGTATCCAAAAGTGTTCATGAATTATAATAATTTAAGTTTGGATAGTGCATTTTAATGCCTATTTTAAAAAACAGGAGAGACAGTTATGGGGTTAAACAAAATAAAGCCAAAATGTATATAAAATATATAATAAATAAAATATATTCATAGCTTTAGTACAAGTCTTAAAATAATGTTTTAAAATATAGTAATCTCTTTCTCTCCATGCAGACTGCTGACTATACAGTGATTTTACAGATTCCACGAGCTGCTTACTACAGAAAAGACACTATCACCAAGCCATGACACACTCAATCACACTTCTCATCAGGAGACGCGTGTCTGTCTTTAGCTAGCTGAAAAATATTCCTGAACTGCATGACAACTTAAAAACAGTTTGCTGTTTCTGTTTAGGGTAGAGATACGACAGAAATGATTGCAGGGGAAGGATTACGAAACGTCTGGATTCAAACACATAATGCCCACATACAGCGCACCTCAACATGCCAGCGCATGTGTGCGCCAAATCAGACAAATACACACACTGCAGCTACAATAAAAACACAACAGTTCATTTAAAGCTGAAGTCTGACATTTCTGCACCACAAGTGCATCAATAAAAATACAATGTTAAATTCAAAATTTACTCACATAAAGTTAATTTCGGATGCTGCCTGCTGCTATTCAAACCATGCACAATGTTTAAGATGTCTCATACTGTTCCATCCGTAGAGACTGGACATGAACTTCACAGAATCACAGTGTGATTTTAACACTCTGTCATACTCTTTTCATCTCAAAGAGCCATTCTGCCACATGAAGAGCTCGTCTGCAATAAAAGACGGCTGATAAGTGTTAAAGAATAAGTCACTTTAAGAATTATTATATTTTGAATTATTATATATTGTTATATTTTTATTATATTTTTAAGAGAAAAAATTATAATTTCTAGGTCTTTTTTGCTGAAACTGTTAAGTTGAAAAATGCAAATGAACAAAAACGTTTGTTAATTCTTCATGTTTGTGTTAGGTCACAGTGCATTAACTAATGCATACAAATGTATAAATTAAGATATTAAGAAAAACTAATGTAGTTAACTAATGTTAACAAAAGAAACATTACTGTAAAGTGTTAACAGTCCTAAAAAAACAGGCTTCCGTTTCTTCAGGCAAAATACAATTTCTTTCTCATTTCTTTTGTTATCTGTATGAAATATGACTCAGACATGTCTGAACTTGGCTGGACTCGCTGAGTGTTTTTTCCCCTGCTTTCTACAATACCGCTGTCTCTGTGAATCAGACCAACGGGTCTCTAGGAAACTAAGCGAGGGATATTTGTCCTGGCGGGAGCTGATCGTCTAATTCAGACAAATCTCAAGCAAAGTCAACCCTGGAGGATGCATTAAAACGGGCCCCAGAGTTAAACCAACAGAGAACAAGAGCCTTTCATTTTATTCTTCTAGATCACATTTAAGCTGCTTGTTCCTTCTCTGGGTTTTCATTGATGTCTCGCCTCATCCTTCCGTTTCATTACTCGGGCGTTCTTTATGCTCTTTTCTCGCGCTGGTCCATCTGCCATGTGGGTTTAATACACTGACCCATTTAAGAGAAAGAAACCTCGTTGACTCACCCAATCACATTACACAAACCCACAGCGACCACCAAACAACAACAGCACATTAACCGCTCAAAGAGTCTCGACCGGCAAGCTAACCATCCAACCGACTTCCAATAAAGCCACGTTTGCCTTCGGTGCAATGCAGCCTTGCATTAATGCAGGCCGTGAACCAGAGGTCACATCAGAGACGCAGCGGCCAGAATGATGCCAGACAGCCGGCTCATCATCTTCCTGAGGGTTGCCATGGAAACGTGACAACCGGTGTGGTTTGATAAACGAAGACTGCGGCCTTGGGCTCTGCGTGACAAACGCACACACACATACAACCACAAAAATACACTAGACCTCTACAAATGAGGAAATACCTAAACTCTGTTTGTAGGCAACAGTGAAAACAAAACTATTTTGGGGGCAGCTATATTTTATCACCCTGTCGAACATATTGACCACAAAATTCATTTACAAAGGGTATTTTTAGTTCAGAAAGTGCCCATTTCAGTCTGGAGCTTGCTGAAATCTTTCCTGGAGAAGAACAAACTGACACAAAAATCAATTCTGCTCCAGCCTTCTGCAGATTGACTGATACGCTAATGCTGCTTATGGCTTTAAACAGGTATATTGCATCTGTCATAGACACATCTCACACAACTAATAAGATTGGCTGCCAGATCTTGACTGAACAAATCAATCTGGTTTCATCTAAGCATTGCTGAAGCCAAACCGTCCATTTGGTTTTGTGGGTCGGCCAAAAGTGTCATCTTGTTCTATAACTTAAAGGAACAGCTTCTGTCAAAAATGGGAAATTTTGTCAATATTTAACTGACTCTTTATGCACAGCAGTCTAAAAACATAAGAAAAAGATCAATTAAACAATAACTTAAATACTATTTCTTGAATATCTTACAAAATCTGAATGAATCATTATACAAGCCAATGTTGTTATCATTAATCAAAAAAATGCTGGAATAATATGAAATATGAGGGGTTTTTATTTTTTATTTTTTTGCTTGTTTTAAATGTTGCCTTGACAACTAATGGAAATAAGCTTAAATTACATGTACCAATGCTGTAATCGTTAATTTTAAAGAAAAACTATTAAAAAATGTGTTTTGTTAATTGAAATTATATGAAATATAAATATTAGATGATAAAAAAAACTGAATTAAAAAACTGATTAGAATATATGTATGTATGTATATATATATATATATATATATATATATATATAAATGAAAAAACTGATATAAAATGAACAGAAATAACAATAAATTAAAATGAAAACTAAAGATAATAATTTATTAAAATATGAATAAATACTCTAATAGTAGGCCTATTAATAATGCAAAAATAACACTGATATGCCCATAAAAACAAAACCAAACATATGCTTATGAAGCAAAAATAACCAAAGCCCTCCATATTGTTAAAGTAACAAAAGTGCACTGTTATAAACATATAAACATATATATATATATATACATATATATACATATATATATATATATATTCATATATTCTCCACTTCTGTTATGTTTTCCAGAACACCTTATTTTCCAATAAAACACCCCATGTTTACAGAAAGAGGCCCTGCACCTGACCAAGGCAAATAACATGGAACGATATTGAACTGTTCCACAAGCACAAGTGCATTTCAAACAGACACCCAGTCAAAATGGACATTTGGCAAACTTTACCAGCTTTCTTTAAAAATGAGTGTGTGTTGGCTGTGCATTATAAAATACACGAAACAAAGAGACAGTTCACTGAAAACAAAAAAAGTTTAAGCAATTTATATTTAACTGCAATCAAATTTGAAATCTCTCAAGATCCAACAGATGAGAAAATATTACGCTAACTTCACATATACTATGCAAATGAAGTCACATGATCATTTGTGCTTGTGAATTGAGAGAAAACAATAAACAACTGACTGCGATTTCAGGAGAAATAAATTATGCTGAGAAACGGCCAGTCAGTTTTAATTATTTAATTAATTTTTATTTATAACCTTGTTTTGATGTTGAACTTTCAGTTTTGAAATCCCTGGAGGTCTATGTCTGAGAACGTTAAAATATTGCAAAAATATCTGAGCAAACATAAAACTGGCGTGATACTGACACTTTAAACCATCGACAATGCACATTTACACAGACAGTCAATTTGTAAATAGCACCAAGATGAATGTTTCCCTCGTGAATATTAATTAGGCAATGTCACTATAGAATACAGAACAACAACAGTGCAAGCTAATTAATATTCATGAACCCAGTTTAAGAACCCGCCCACAAACCCTCTGCATTGCTTTAAAAGACTTCAAATCGACTACTTTCATGTTCTTTTAAGATGCTTTTTGCCCTTTAATTCTTATTCTGAACGGGTTATTCTGTGATTAATCCCTAACTACTTCTCAGAGCACGCTAAAGCTTTTATTTTTGATGTAACACAGCAGGTTGAATCAGATCATTCTCACCCTGCTACATCACAGCGTGTGAGCAGAATTCCTCAGAGACGCTTTCCAGATGCCCAGCTCTCAACCTGACAGACTATAGCAGCCTGCCGTGCCGCGTGGGAGCAGATTGCCAGTGCCATGTTGTTGATTAAGGTTGCATAAGGCAGTTTCTCGCTCGGACTGGCTTGTGAGAAAGAACTATAAAAATCTGGGCCACACTGGATTTACACTGAGCGCTATTGTCCTGTTCACACACACACACACATAAACAAATCCCGCTCTCACAACAAGAGGCCACTGATCTGAGCCCCTTCAGGCTGAGTGTGTGTCTCTTTCCCTGCAGGCCGGGTCACATGAGGGGTGGCATCATACAGAGGGGCGTGGCCACTGTCTGCAGTCTGACCAATCAGGGAGAATAAGAGGTAAACATTCCGATACACCTGACCTGTCACCTGCACACAGCTGTAACAACCTGTAACAAAATCTTTAACAGTTTAAAGTCAAGATGACGCTGCAACTGCAACCCATTTTTACTTTTAAATCGGATACATTTCTGAATGAAACAGGATATGGAACGAGAATGAAAAATGTAAGCCAGGACTTGATTTTAATGCAACAGTGAGGTTAAACCAAAACTGTTAAAAATCATTTATACTGACTGAATAAGGTTGAAATAAACTAAAATATAAATATTACTTGAAAATGTTCAAATGTAAATCATCTAAACTAACTCAAATAAAGTTAAGCTGCAACCCATTTTACTTCTAAAATCGGACATATTTCCGAATGAAACAAGATACTGGGGAAAACATGTAGATTTTATCCATGTGGAATTGATTCATGCAAGTGTTGTTATTAAACTAAAACAATTACAAATTATTTTCAAATAAAGCTGAAATAAAATATAAATATTAGATGGGAAAAAAAACTTAAATGTACACAATTATAAGTTAAAGTTGAAACCGCATTTGTTTAAAAACATTTTAATTAATTAAATGATGATGATTAATTGATAATGAACGTTTTAAACATAAATGTAAATGAGAAATTAATAATACATAACTGTCTGTCCTCATTCACTTTCATAACTATAAGAGCAGTGTAAACATTCTCTGAACGTCTCACGAAAGGAAGTATGTAATACGGGTTTGGAACATGATTGAACTTTTCCATTAAGCTGCAGGTTACAGGCAGACGGTGTTTCAGCATCTTTAACGATGGTAAAACACACGAGACGTCTCCCCCTCACTCTGCGATCGTTTCAGTCTTTTCATTTCCTGCGGTGTCTCGGTTCAGGACCAATCAAAGCTGGGATTGCCTCCCCTGGTTTCCTGCATGGATTTCATGTCTCATTAATAAAATATTAGCACACACATCAGCACAGCACATCAGCACACACACCAATTCTAATTTTCTTTCATGTAGCTCTGCGACACTCTACAATGACATTTTTTTGGACACTGCTCTACCCCCAATATTCTTATATCAGTACCTCAGGACTACTTAAAACTCTTAACACTGTCTACCCTTATTGTATCTGTTACTGCCACTTATTTGTATGTAATGCTCTGTCTGTGTTATTGTTCTGCCTATGGTCACTGAAGTCACTCAATATCTCAGTGCCCTTCACATACGTCTATATCTGTATGTTTTTTTGTATGGTCCTGTTATTGTCACTG
Source organism: Sinocyclocheilus grahami (assembly GCF_001515645.1). Lineage (NCBI taxonomy): Eukaryota > Metazoa > Chordata > Actinopteri > Cypriniformes > Cyprinidae > Sinocyclocheilus > Sinocyclocheilus grahami. The sequence continues at coordinate 389,556 of NW_015505220.1, read as the reverse complement.
TATGTCTGAGCCTCGTCACAAGCATTTCAATGCCCTGTTTTCCCCAGTGTTAACTATGCAAATGATAAATAAATGCCTCTTGACTCTTGACACACACACACACACACTCTTTCTCTCACAATGGGCATGTGATTCAACAGAGAGCGTCATAATGTCATGGGTCTCCCACCAGTTTACATCTCATCGCTGTGTGTGACTGTCCTGTCCTGCAAACAGTCCTGAATGAAGACTGACATTCTTCTGAACCAATCAGTCTGGGGTAAATCGAGCTTATAGTGAGAGCTGGACTCTGATTGGCTATTTGTTACAGTAACTTATGTTAATATTCCTTCTATCCCAGATAAATATGTTGAGACAAGTAGTATGTAGGTTGATTCCCATGTAGTGTTATGGAAATACCATTTGCAAGTTTGATGTAAGTAATATTTATTCTTTTAAGGAAATTCATTTTATTACGCAAGGATACAGTAAATGAATCAAGTGAAGTAAAGACATTTAAAATGCTACTAAAGGTTTCTGTTTCAAATAAATGCTGTTCTGTTCAACTGTTTATTCATCAACAAATCCTGAAAAAATGGTTTCCACAAAAATATGAAGCAGCACAACTATTTCCAACATTGATCAAAATAATAAATGTTTTTGAGTAGTGGATCAGCATTTCTGATGGATCATGTGACACTGAAGACTGGAGTAATGATGCTGAAAATTCAGCTTTGCATCACAGGAATAAATATTACAATAGAAAAGAGTTCAATTCAATTTAAAATAGTTCACAATATTACTGATTTTATTGGATTTTTTTATCAAATAAATGCAATCTTGGTAAACAGTTGTGTATGAATATATGTGGACAGCAATCTAGATTTGTGTCTGTTCATCACATAAAGTTATCACATGACTTCATAAGACTTGGAAAATAGCACAGTAGTTGTATTGACTACTTTTATCATGCATTTAATCAGTTTTGTTCCCCATTCAGCCTTATCCTTATTGTCCTTTTGTGTCCCACAGATGAAAGACAGTCATACAGGTTTGGAACGACATGAGGCAGAGTGAATTAATTTAAATTTTAAAAATGCCATGACAGAAGAGAGCAGCAAAGCTCTTGTAAATGTCAATGCAATGAATGAGAAGGCCAACCAGAACAACAATCTCCAGCCTGATAGATGAACGACACTTCAGACCCGTTTGGCATTTGGAGTGGACAGACCAAGCCACGTAAACAGGGTTTCTAATGAGCAATTGTGAGTCTATGTATGTGTGTATGACAGTGTATGAATGCGTGGGTGATTCGCAATGATTTTGTTGACAATATAATATCAAGCAAAACTGTAAAATGTCAAATTTGCAACAATCACCTCTTTAAGCTATTTCATACTATATACTTCCGTTCAAAGGTTTTGGGCAGTATTTTTAAAATAAATTACTACTTTTGTTCAGCAGGGATGCATTAGATTGATCAAAAGTGACAGTAAAGACATACATAATGCATTCAATTTCTATTTCTAATAAATGCTGTACTTTTGTTTTCAACACTGATAATGATACATTTTTCTTGAGCAGCAAATCAGGATATAACACTGAAGACTGGAGTCATAATGCTAAAAATGCAGCTTTGATCACAGGAATAAATTACATTTTTAAAATCTATTCAAATAGAAAACATTTATTTTAAATTGTAATAATATTTCACAATATTACTGATTTGATTGGATTTTTGATCAAATAAATGCAGCCTTGCGGAGTATAAGAGACTTTTAAAAACTTTCAAAAACATTAAACAAATCCCACCCAAACATTTAAATGGTAGTCTATAAGTAAAGGCCAAAAAACATCACCCATGCCTAGAATGGACGAGAGACAGAGTGTGTGTGTGTGTGTGTGTGTGTGTGTGTGTGTGTGTGTGTGTGTGTGTGTGTGTGTGTGTGTGTGTGTGTGTGTGTGTGTGTGTGTGTGTGTGTGTGTGTGTGTGTGTGCGCACGCATGCAGTGTAAGCACATGCTGTCCCCCATCTGTCGGCTGATAGGTTATTTCCTTTCCTGTGCAGCCAGGTTTCCTGCTTGAGTTTGACACACACTTCTTAACCTTTGGATAAGATACATACACCCACACACACTCCTTAAACAAGTCCTGGATGCTACACATACATACACACACACACACACACACACACACACACACATATTGTCTATCCACAGACATGTATGCACAAAACCCGCTGGAATATCTCCATGTTTTCAGGCCTCTGTGGAGCATTCGCTAATAATGAGAGACGCTGTGCCAGCGAAGCAGCAATAACAGGAACAATGAGAAAACAAAAAGAACCAGAAAAATCCTTTGAATATTCCTGCAGACGTTGAGAGGATCAGAGAGTGTGACTGTGCTGAACATGCAGCTTTCATAACCACACGCAATATGATGAACAATCAAGAAACATGTGAAATGAACCAGACAGACCAGACTTTCTATGCTTGGATAGTTTGAATGAAATTGGCTCTCAAAACATAAATTAGACCATTTGTGTGTCGGCTAAAATTTCAGAGGAAAGTGTATTTTAAAAAATGGAAATTTGCTGATAATGTCCTCACCCTCTGGCCATCCAAGATGTCGATGAGTTTGTTTCTTCATCAGATTTGGAGAAATGTAGCATTACATCACTTGCTCAGCAATGGATCCTCTGCAGCGAATGGGTGCCGTCAGAATGAGGGTCCAAACAGCTGATAAAAACATCGCAATAATCCACAAGTAATACACACCACTCCAGTCCATCAGTTAACATCTTGAGAATTGAAAAGCTGCATGTTTGTAAGAAACATTCATTTTAAACCGTTGCTTCTGGCTAAAATACTATTCCTGTTCACAATATTGCTTTCTCCAGTGAAAAAGTCATCTCGTCTGAATCAAGGGAGAAATCTGCACAGATCAAGCACTGTTTACAAGTGAAAACAGTCAAAAACAGTTCTAAACAAATATGTGGGTGGATACTGATGTGAGAGACAACAAGAGATGGACTTTATCACTGGAGGACGCATTATTATGGATTATGAATTTTGGCTAGAAGCAACAGTTTAAAGTTTAAAGGCCTTAATGATGGATTTCTTTCATATAAACACATAGCTTTTTGCTTCACAAGATGTTAATTGATGGACTGGAGTGGTGTGGATTACTTGTGGATTATTGTGATGTTTTTATCAGCTGTTTGGACACTCATTTTGACGGCACCCATTCACTGCAGAGGATCCATTGATGAGCAAGTGATGTAATGCTACATTTCTCCAAATTAATCTACATCTTGGATCGCCTGAGGGTGATGATATGTTTTATATCCATGCTAGATATAACAGCATTTTCCTTGTTCTTTTGAAATAAGAGTTTGACGAATTGTCAACATACCCCAAAATCCCTCCATTCAGAAACTGCCAAAACGGCTTGCTCAGAAATCATCATATTGACATCACAACCATGAGCCAACATATGGCCGATCATATTTATGTATCAACATCTACTCTGTATTCAGCAACTACACAAACTGTAGGCAATCATAACAGAGCTCATTTACAGATGAAGTCTTAAAGGTACAGTAGCAAAAAATGCTGGTTGTCAACTGTGAGGGAGAAGTCGGAAAATTGTAATTTAAACTATATTACGCCTAGTGAAAAAAACCTTGACTAACCTTCAAGGAAAAAATAGCATGCAATAACAACAAAAAACCTTTCTGACTATTTCAGCTACATTGACTGAGGAAATGTTGACCTTACCTTGAGCAGTGATGTTTCAGTGTATGATTTGGTCCATTGTAGCCAGTGAGCTGTAGGAGGAATCCAACCATCACACCGCTCCTTCAGCCTTAAAACCTTCTGTCTCACACTCTCCTTCTCTGTGTGACTCTATCTATCTATCTATCTATCTATCTATCTATCTATCTATCTATCTATCTATCTATCTATCTATCTATCTATCTAACAGATCCACAGAATGAAGAGGTGCAGCAGAAATCCAGGAGCTCAATGCAGCAGCACAATGAGATCTGGAGAGGAACAAGACAGACAGAGAGTCAGGTTAGATGTTTATTCAGGTAATTATGTAAGCCAGTCATTATCGCAAAACAAACCATGACAGGGTGATCAGGCCCCGATATGAAGCTTTAATTAAATGGCTACATATTAAAATACATCAGTAAATAAATGCACAATTAAATGCATAATTAAATTCATAAATAAATGCATAATTGCATGCACAAACAAATAAATGCATAAATATAAAATTAAATGCCTAAATAAATAAATGCATAATTAAATGCACAAGTAAATGCATAAATGCATAAATAAATAAATGCACTATCAATCAATCAACCAATCAATCAATCAATCAATAAACAAATACATTTGCGTTAAAAAAAAGTGTATGATGTTTGAAGAAAGAGACCACAAAGTGAGTTAAGAACAAGCATTAAACTAGTCCAGCTATATAGGAAATTGGTTGCTAGGGACAATGGTTAATTATATAGTTTAGCATTATTATATACAAATATTTGACTGCAGAATGACACAACTGACCAATCAGAATCAAGCATTCCAGAGAGCCATACAATAATGATCTTCAAACAATGAGAATGAGGACAATGAACAGTCTTAAGATCCAATTTTACAGATTTCCACTCACACGCAAGAGGGAAAAAACACAGAACTGCACATGGTAATAAATCGTGTTCAATCATGAACTAAATCACATTTCACTCATTCATTCATTCCTCTGTGAATAAATGCTTCATATTAATGTATCAGTTTACTGAACAAGCTATGACATTAATATGAAGGATTTATTCACAAAGAAATGAATGAATAAAATGTGATTTAGTTCATGAGTAACCATTATGTATGCATGTATGTATGTATTTATTCACTTATGTATTTATGCATTTATTTATTTGTGCATTTAATTACACATGTATTAATTTATGCACTTAAGCATCTATGCATTTATTTATTTATGCATTTAATATTTATGCATTCATTTGTTTATGCTTTTATTTATTTGTGCATTTAATTAAATCTACATAATTTCAACCCATTTACTAATCTGATTCCAGTCATGCTCTGTATTTGCCCAAGACGTCAGATTTTGTTATTATATCCCATTAACTTCAAAGTTCAAACTAATTTACAAAAATCCAACAGCAAGTTTCTATGACATTCTAGTGTCAATATCAGTCTACATTTCGTCCATTTTATTGTCTGCCAGGCCAAAATCAAGCAGGATTTGAGGTATGATTCATGTCCGTAACACAAACGATGCAGGACAGTCATGCGCTGAAGTACACAGGGTTACATGTTTGTTCAAGTAACAGCATCACTAATAGCAAGTGCCACTAATGACATTCCATCTTAATGGCTCTCTCAGAACGAGTCCTGTTAAACACAACCGCTTGAACACACAAATTACACAGGGAATCGACTTCACGCCTCATTTCTATTGAGCTCACTGTAGCCGTTTGTAATGAGACTGAATATATTTAACAGCCACCATCCAGCATTCGCTTCACATTCCCCAGCCGTCCTTCCATCAGATTCAGAGGCCGTTTTAAAATTTATAGAGCTCTCGGCATGGCCACACATGGCAGTGATGACTTCTGTGTGTGATATAATCCCAGCAGCCCCTCCAGGGGACGCCGTACATGAATTTAGATGAGCACCAGAGATGCAATGGTGTGGGAGGAGGCTTTGGATAAAGACTGAGAAAAGGAAACTCACTTGATAGACACGAGGAGGAGGAGGAGGAGGAGGAGGAGGAGGACGACAGACAGGGTGACAAAGTACAATTTATCTACCTGGGAAAAGCTGTAAGGGTACTGAATCCACACGCTTGTGCATTTCAAGCTGTTGCTATGGTGAGCATCTATAGTCTAGCAACCAGACTGAGTGGTTACCAAGTTTTTTGTTCACACATGCATGGAATTGTGGGTTAAGTGGCCGCATCTCATTAGAACGTCTGTAAAATTGCCCATTTCTTAATTTTTTGGGAATATTTTGTATATTACAAATGATTGTCCAACTTTAACATGTTTTATTCTGTAAACTACTGACGACCACATTTTCCAAATTTTAAATTAAAATGTTGCCATTTAAAGCGTTTTTTGGATAAAATGACAGCTGGTCAAAATAACAAAAAAATATGCCATTTTCAACACAAAAGTCAATGTTTTAACTTCAGACGTAATTTAAGAAATCAATATTTGGTGGAATAATCCTGATTTTCTAATCGCAACAAATGAAAACATTAGCTTTTTGACTAACATTTCATAGTCATTTTCTAAAAAAAAATAAAAAAAATTACAAGAGCAAATGTTATCAGACCTTTACAAAATAAAATAAAAATATTATTAAATTAATTCAAAGCAGCTCTCACAATGACCGGCTTTGCTGACATGCAAGTTTATCCTTCCACCAAGAAAAAAGAAATAAATTTTTCATATGACTGAACGAGGGCAATGCTAATATAATGCTAACAAAAATTCTTCATGGAAATGTATGAGGCGTAACATCAATAAACGCTGGTCTCTGAGCCTCTCTGTGTGTTTGTGTCATCCCGGGTGAGCAGGAAGATTTCTGTGTAACCTTTAGAGAGCAGATGAAAGCAGCAGATATCAGACGGGTGATGGCCTGCCCGTGAACTGTGGATGTGGCTCTTGATGAGGAGCGAATAATCCCTGATCTCCTCCTGCGGGTCTCCTCTCATGCTCCACAGTCTGAGCTGAGCTTCTGCGCGACTGATTTCAGCTTCAGTCGCATGATGACGGGCTTTTGTTCTCTGGATATGACAGCAAAATAGGTCTAATGAACGGAGCGCTGAGCGCAGCACAGAAGCATCCTGAATGAACGGAGCTGATCGTCTTTAAATAAATTATTAAAAAATATATATATTTTTTTAATTATAAAAATTTATTAAAATAAAAAATATTATTATTTTTCCAAGTTGTAAATAAAACTGAAGATTATTGGAGTACAAGAAAATACAATTTCTGTTTTTGTACTTAATTTAACATTCAATGTGTGACGTGTCTATTCTTTATAATTATTTGTGAAATTTACTAACAATTTCTCAGTGAACATTTTTTCTATGCCAATTTTTATTTTTTTTTGTATAGAAGCAGATGTAAGTTGGCAACTTCCCATTCCCAAAGTCCATTTATTGGAAATTGGAATAAAGCCGGCGTTCATAATAATGCATTAGATCTACAAATACAGTAAATACATAGAGAAAACTGGGGAAAAACTATTTTCACTATTTTCAGAAATTGCTAGTAAATTTTTACAATTAATTACAAAGAAATACCAAGTGACAAAATAAGTGACTTTTTTTTTTTTTTAACAAATAGGAAAAAGTATTTGTTTAAATAAAAATGTTATATTCCTCAGAAAGAAATTTATATAAACTAAAAAACTTTTATTTAAACAAATTAAAACGTTTAAATTAAATGTAATATAAAAAACAAATAATAAATAAAAACAACAAAATAAAAATGATCTAAAATAAAAAAAAACAATAAAATAAAAAAGTGAAATAAGAAAATAATAAGAATAATAAAAAGTGAAAAGAGCCCACCTTTAAGTCTATGCATTTTTTTTTCCAGAAAAGAAAATCTGGCAGCTTTGAACAGTAATAGCATGCACTTTACAAAACACATGATATAAGGAATCGTTCATGCGCGCAGCACCAACGAGTTGATGGGTCACAATGCAAAGTACGAGCAATAATACTAGTGATTCTTACCTTAGCGAGCACTACTAATAAATTATACAGTCAGAAAGGTTTGAACAGTGCTATTAAATGTGCAAAGGCCATTTCCATTGCTACTTCATGAATGCATAATACTGCTGAGACCCACAGTGCTCTACGTGTCCTATCTCATCCAATCACCTTCAACCTCTCCTGAGACACTAAACATCCCTGAATCAAACACCAGCAACTGCTGTTTTTCAGAAAGAGAATTACACGAACCTGCGCAGTATCTGGATGTGTGCGCGTCCTTGGGCAGATCTCACTGATTAGCAGCGTTTGTTCTGCCAGCAGACAGTCTTCTAACAATGGACATCAGGGTTTATATATAAAACCTTCATTGGCACGTGATATATCTGAGCGAAACACAGCTAGAATTTACCAGGATTACAGCAACGGTCCTGTAAATACTCTACAAAGCCTCTTTGAGTGAAAGTAGAGTTGTGTAATGCGCACATATGCGTTTGACCCGGTGATTCAGGACGGATTTATCAATAGCCGCTCCTTATGAGACTCACCCACATTCACACGAGCTAAAAACGCTTTATAATGGTTTTTAATTCAACTATTCAAGGTTCTTCTCCCTTGAAATAGGCCTTGCATGTTGAGACTATGATAAAACCACTCTAAACCTGCCTGTGCAAAACTATATCCAATCAAAAACTATATCCAATATCCACTCAAGTATTGCAGAGATGCAACTATTTTTTTCTTAAAGGAATAGTTCACCCAAAAATGAAAATGAGCTGACAATTTACTCACTCTCGGGACACCCAAGATGTACAGTAAATTAGTTTTTGTTTCTTCTTCAGATTTGGAGAAATGTATTCCATCACTTGCTCACAAAATGGATCCTCTGGAGTGAATGGGTGCCGTCAGAATGAGAGTCTAAACAGCTGATAAAAACATCACAATAATCTATCATTGAACTGTTTTGGCTTGTAAACGGTGCTTGATCTGTGCATATTTCTCTCCTGATTCAGACGAGACAACTTCTTCACTGGAGAAAGCGCTATTATGGATTATGGACTCATATTCTGGCCAGAAGCAAAGGTTCGAAGTATAACATTTCTTAATGATGCAGCTTTTCACTTCACAAGATGTTTTATAATTGATGGAATAGAGTAGTGTGGATTTCTTGTGGATTGTGATATGGTTTATCAGCTGTTCGGACTCACTTTCTGACGGCACCCATTCACTGCAGAGGATCTACTGGTTGATTATTCCCATTCAAACTGTTCCTTTAATTGACTTGATTATAAGAACTATTAAATCAACTAATTGGATGATAAATGCAACAAGTATTTACCAGATAATTTAGCTTTTGCTCTATGCCAACTAACAAAGTTCACTTGTTTTCACTCACAAACTAACATAAACAACAAAGGCCTAAGTATAGCCAATTACCTCATGCTAATAAGTATTTCACAACATATATGTATAATATAATGCATGACAATATCATATTCAGATGCAGTTAATTGAACTTGCACGTTGCATTACAGATAAAAGCAAAAAAATCCATGCATTTCCTACAGCAATTACGTTGTTAAAACACATGAAGGCCTAGAAACACTGTCCCTCATCAAAAGGATGATTTTTACAGCTCAAATTGCACATTTTTGTTGAATTATATGTAAGTGTGCTGCATTTCTGCTTTCAATTTCAAAGAGAAATTCTTTTACAAAATCAGATGCTGTTTTCTGTAAAACGAAGGCATACAGCGAATAGTGGCTGACAAGCTTTAAAAAGGACAAAAAGGCAATAATTGTTTATGAACAATAATCAAATAAAAATAAACTAAAAAGCAAATATAAACAATAACATTTTATTGCAAATATTAAACAAAATATTACACTATTAAAAAAGACAACAAAAAACAATACAATAACAGAAGAAACAAATACAAAATAAAATACAATGAAATCAAATCAAATAAAAAAGCAAATAAACAATAAAATAAGCAATATAAAAGAAAAGAAAAAGAAAAGAAATAATATAAAATAAAAAAACAATGAAATCAAATAAAAAACTAAAAATATATTTTTTTAAATAACTAAATACAATAACTAAAAGACAAAATAAGATAAAATGTATTAAATATAATCAAGTTATATTTAATAAAATACAAATTATATTAAATTTGATCTAAAATAATAATTAAAATATTTAAAATTAATTAAATTATTTAATTAATCATTAATATGAAAGAATATTTAAAATAAAAATCAAATTTACAATAAATTACAAATTAAATTAAATTAAATTGTTCCAAAGAAGTAAACTCACACAGGTCTGAAGTGCGTTTCTGCTTCTACCACCTCCAGAACACTTGCCTCCATAGACTTTAGTCAGTGCATTACTGTAAAACCTGTATAAACTGAGCGGCGAGTCAGAATGATTGTCTGTAGTAGTGGACAGCACATCAAACAGCTTCACTGAAGGGAAATGTGGTGATTCAAAGCCGCAGACAGGAAGCTGCCAACACGAGGCGGATCAGATCCCTGTTGGGAGGCTCGAAATATCGCTTCTAATCGTGTGTCATTTCCAGGCCCAAAGAAACTAATGACGGCCTGGATTCAGCGCCCTGATTTCAGCCGTCATAAACCAGGACAAAACTTGAATCATTCATACTAATAGCCTGATTTCCCACTTTGAATAACATGCTTACCAAATCAACACAAAGCAAGCAGAATGAACAAGCTCGCACACACACACAAATCATAGAGTCATCTTCCCTCTCTCTATCTCTGTGCAGCACCGTTCATTGTTTTCTCCCTCCCTGAGTGGGCATCTGTTTCCTGTCAGTGAATATCAGGTTATGAAAGCATATCGCTGGACGGCAGCGTGTGTTGATGATACGCCTGTGTTCTGATCATGTATCATAGATGGACGACAGCAGGACACACAAAGCCAGGATTCAGCGTCCGCCGTCGGGAGGCAGATACGGGTATTAGTGAATATTATGTGACAGCGAAATGATATTTGGCAACACAGAATCAGGACGGCTGGGAAAGAGACAGGAATCTGATGCGAGATGAGCCTTTAAACCTAAACAAAGCAATCAAGAAATCATCCAAAGTCCAACTGCAACTTCATTAATAAAGACTGAAGAAATGTATATGAAACATGTTTAAATGCGTGTTATTTATGTGATACATATATATTAAATTATATATTAAATAAATATAATAGCACATAAATATACATAAAATCTGTAATACTGTAATATATATATTAATTGTTGTATGTGTGTGTATTAATATAATGCTGTACAAAATACAGTACAATATCTTAATGAAAGTACGACTGAAAAATATACATAAAATCTTTTTAGAGATGTATTATTTGTTATATAGATATTCATATTAATAAATATTAAAATAATGCAAAATACAGTAGAATATCTTCTTAAAACTTGAACTTCGAAAATATGATATATATTACATATTTAAGTACATAAAATCTAAACATTATATTATAATTAATATAAATAATATTTTAATAGTACTTGTTTATCAGTATCAACCATTCATAAAAATGTTAAAGAAAAAAATAAATATTGATGCAATTATATCTATGATAATCTATAATATAGTAATATCTAAATAATTTTAATCAATACTATTTATGAATTACTTGTCATACAATGAAAGTCCAATTGGAACATATAAAGTATTATATTTGCATATTTAATTAATTAAATAATATTATGAAAAATAAAATATGTATACCATTTTAATAAATATCTTAATATATTTTTTATACAATTATTTTACTTTTAAATATTTCTTAATATATTTATAATTTTAGACATTTTATTTGTTTTGATTTTTAAATAAAGCAAAATACATTACAATATCTGGTAAATGTTCTCACTTCATCTGGCATGGGCAGCTGTGGCCCTACACCGCTGCAGTCAAAGACAAGTCTCTGTGTTAGTAAAGCACTGATTAAAAAAACTCTTCAGACATCCATCTATAGCTGGTCAATACTGCAGTGGACTCCAGAGTCCCTGAACACTTCCTGTCCCTCATTTAGCAGCGATCCGTCTCTTCCTCTCAGATGCTGGCTGCTCGTGCTGCACATAAACAGCCCCAGAGGAAGAAAGGCCTGCATTGTGTCCACTGCACCTGGACTAGCGTGGCCCGCGTGGGGGTTCTGGACTCTGGGTCCGGTCCAATCTCTGAGTCAGAGTGGCGCCGAGCTGAAAGCCGATTCTCTTTGAGAGAGCAGCCCACATCTGTGCTGAAAGATCTGTGATGTTTTCTGATTAAAGGAATGGCTCAGCCAAAAAATATGAATATTCGGTTATCATTTACTCAGTGTCATGTCATTCCAAACCTGTATGACTTTATTCCCTCTGTAGAAAACACAAGATGTTCCTTTACCAAATGAGATGCTCTTATTTGACTATTATATTAATCTAATATCTATTTTATATTATTTCATATTATACAGGTATTTATTTAACATCTATATTTATTAATATTTAGAATGAGTTTTTATTTTAATATTTTTTACTTTTTCATTTTAGTTTAAGTTTTATTAATTGTGTTATGTGCTTTTGTCATGTTTATTAGTTTGTTTTTAAAAATCTATTTAGCTTTATTTTTATTTCAGTTTTGGTCATTCTAGTACATTCATTTACACTTATTTTATTTTATTTAGTTTCATCTAATATGTATATTTTATTGTATTGTATTTTATCAAATAAAATAAAATAAAGTGAGACACTATGAGATAGTAAACAACCTTTAGGCAAAGTGAAAATATAATAATATTAGTTTAAACATTTCTTGGTCTGCATTCCACTCAAATAAAATAAAATCTAATAAAAAAAATAAAACAAAATTAAAATAAAACAAAATTAACATTATGACACTATGAGATAGTAAAAAAAACTTTAGGCAAAATTAATATATAATAATTAATAACATCAGTCATGAGCATTTCTTGGTCTGCATTCCCCTCAAGTAAAATAAATAAAATAAATAAAAATTAAATAAAATAAAATAAATAAAAATAAAATAAAAAATAAACAGTGAGACATTATGAGATAGTAAAAAACCTTTAGGCAAAATTAATATATAATAATTAATAACGTCAGTCATGAGCATTTCTTGGTCTGCATTCCCCTCAAGTAAAAAAAATAAAAAAATAAAAATAAAATAAAAAATAAACAGTGAGACACTATGAGATAGTAAAAAACCTTTAGGCAAAATTAATATATAATAATTAATAACGTCAGTCATGAGCATTTCTTGGTCTGCATTCCCCTCAAGTAAAAAAAATAAAAAAATAAAAATAAAATAAAAAATAAACAGTGAGACACTATGAGATAGTAAAAAACCTTTAGGCAAAATTAATATATAATAATTAATAACGTCAGTCATGAGCATTTCTTGGTCTGCATTCCCCTCAAGTAAAAAAAATAAAAAAATAAAAATAAAATAAAAAATAAACAGTGAGACACTATGAGATAGTAAAAAACCTTTAGGCAAAATTAATATATAATAATTAATAACATCAGTCATGAGCATTTCTTGGTCTGCATTCCACTCAAGTAAAAAAAATAAAATAAATAAAATAAAATAAAAAATAAACAGTGAGACACTATGAGATAGTAAAAAACCTTTAGGCAAAATTAATATATAATAATTAATAACATCAGTCATGAGCATTTCTAGGTCTGCATTCCACTCAAGTAAAATTTTAAATAAAATAAAATAAAATACGAGATAGTAAACCAACTCAGGCATAAGATATTGACATTAGTCTGACCATTTCTTGGTCTGCCTTTCACTCAAATCAAATCAGGCTTAAAGAAAGTCATACAGGTTTGGAACAACATGAGGGTGAATAAATGATGACAATTCTCATTTTAGAGTGAACCGTCCCTTTAACGGGGAGAAGTGTGTGTAAGATTTCTTGTAGGCTGTGCTGCAGTGTGAGAGTGTAACCGAGGTGAGCGAGGTAAAACCGCAGGCTCTCATTAATCACCTGCGCTCTGCTGCCTGCCTTCTGCTGAGCACAGTTTTGTATTTTAGGTGAAGCTAAAAATAGATATCCTTAACACACACACACCTGTCACCTGTGATTCATTTACGATGGCATGAACACAAACAACACAACACCTTCTCACAAACATACAAGGCTGAAATGGACCTTCGCCAAACAGCAAATGTAAATAAAAATTGGCTTTGGTGAGTAAACGACAGCAGCTGGCCTGAACCTTTTTACGATTAGAAAATAACACATGCTTTAAATCAAAATATAAGAACAACAATCTGACCCTGGCTGTTTTTATTTTCTTCCTCCAACTTCAGCAATGTGAGAAAAATCAACAGATCAGCTACAAAAATCAAGCTCAATGACTGCTGATGATATTTCCGCTACATAAACTAACAAAATATAAACATATATTATAAACTAAAACAAAAAATATTACAAATGGATTTGTTCACTGAAATAATCAAATAAAACAAAATAAAAACATATTAGGTAGAAAAAACAACAAATAACTGTAACTGAAACACATATTTAGATATAAAAAACTAATAATGACTAATGACAAAAATGCCCAACAAAATTACTAAAACTTAAATTAAAATGAAAACAGAAAACTAAATCAAATATATATAAGCTATATATATATAAAAAAAACAATTTTTAAAACAAATAAAATAAAAAACAAAATTACAAAAATTTCTAATGAAAACTGAAAATATAAAAAAGTATAAATAGCCTATAAAATATATAAATACAAAAAAGACCATTCAAAATATTAATAAATACTACAGTTACAGTAGTATATACAAATAGTAAAATAAGACTGAAATATATATATATATATATATATATATATATATATATATATATATATATATATATATATATATAT
>NW_015505220.1:331161-374826 GCF_001515645.1 Sinocyclocheilus grahami | reverse complement strand
ATATATAAAATAAAGTTATATCTGGGTTACTAAACTGAGCAATTCCTTTAACGGTTATAAATTATTATACAGACTGGGCCATTAGGAATTACAACAAACATTACGTCAGTCCGCACTGTAGCTTAAATCAACTGCATAGAGTCACACGTTCACTCAACAGACAGTATTTTCATTCCATTATTGAAAGCTGTTTCTGTAAAGCAGCACTGCTCCGCTCACACGGGTGAACACTGTAACCTGTTAATACAGGCGCCAAAATAAACCTGCGCTGCATCAGTGTGCATGTGTCATAAACCACAGAACAAGAAAACACACAAAACCACCTGAGAACAGAAAGCTCTGGTTTTCCTCACAGCATCCTCCTCTCCGTTCTCTGCCTTTATCAGTCAGTCTTGCTCAGTCGTGTCAAACATGCTCCGGCTGAAGGCTTTTATCGGCAGTCAGAAACACACACACACACACACACACACACACACACTTGCTGGCTGGCTGGGTTTCACTGGCATCTACAGTCATCAAGTGAGGAAAAAGGGGAAAAATATGATTTTCCCCTCAGACCCCAGAGGGTTAAACAATATTTTGATTAGTGTGTGTTTAATGCCGGCTGGTTTAGGCCTGTCATGGATAAATAAATCTGACACTAAAACCACCAGTAGATGGCAGCAAGACCCTGTCTTAATGAGTGATTCATTGAATCATTCATTCAAACGATTCATCTGAAATGGTTGATTCATTTAGAAACGAAGCAAGTGGCTGTCTTTTAATGACTGGATAACTGAATCATTGACTCAAATGATTCATTCCAAAACAGATTCATTCAAGAACAAAACACTGTTGCTTTGAAAACACACAAATGGTCTACTCTGTTTTTGGTTGGAACTATTTTTGTTTGGCGAAACAACAACAACAACAAAAATAAAGACAATATTGCATCTAAAATGTAACGGACTCAATATTACCGTCATGTTTTTTGAACTGTTGTATAAAGTTAATATCACATTCGCGATTGCGCTCATGCGCTAATATTCAGGAAAACGGCCGACGCACAAATATTGCTTTTGTGATATTACTTACAGACTTGAATGCTCACTGCAAGTAACAAGCCTTTACAGTAACAAACTGCTCTTTGTGACATATTCTCTGAGCTTTTACAACACACAGTAATTCTGTTTATTATTACATACTTAGTTTGTATGTAATAGCAAATATGACACACGTTTACAGTATTAGTAAAATCTCTAATATCCTTGTGTTATGACAAACTACACCGAACTTTAATGTGGTGAGCAGAAGCTAAAAACAACATTTTGAGGGGATTTTTTTCACCTTGCCACGTGATAGAATTGCAAACAGATAAAAAGAGATGTGAGGAAAAAAAAAGTGTGACCGGTTTTATTTTGAATAATGGTTTTTACTGGGAAGCTAAAACTCGGCGGGATGATTCCCGAGAAGCGGAAACCAGGCTGAGCAAAAACAGAAACTGTCTGATAAAAATAAATTTAAAAAATGATTTAAATTAATTTAAGTTTATTAATGTGCAAAACTGTATAATTTCCAGATATTTCAAGTTTTTACATTATCATAGGAACAGTAAAATATAATAATAATAAATTAAATGCTAGTTATTAAAACAGAAATTAAATTAACTTAAATTACACTAAATTTAGAGAATAAATAGAACAATGTATATTCACTATGTGTTTTAAATGACTACAATTAATTATTTAAAAGTATTAATTTATTTATTAACTTTTCCAAAATTGCAAACTTTCTGATATTTCAAGAACAGAAAAAGTTATTTAAAAGGGTGTGACGAGTGTGGGCGGGGGCCGAGAGCCGTGGGGAACGAAGTGAGGCCGGTGGAGTAATTGAGAATGAGCGACACCTGCGCCACTCACCGTCTCGAGTCCCACGGAGGAGCTCCGGAAGGATAAAAGGAGGAGCCACGACAGTGAAAGACGAGAGAGGACCAGGCCTGGATTTTATTTTGGGTTTTGGTTCTGTTTGTGCGCGACAGTCGTCCGCGAGAAGCTGTTGCGCTATTTTGTGTTTATTTTATTATTAAAGTTTAGTTTGAACGTTCGCCGGTTCCCGCCTCCTTCTTCCCGATCTACAAACTGTTACAAAGGGATCATGTGAAAAATGAAACAAATAACATTGAACTTAAAATAGCATAACATATGCAAAACATAATAATAATAATAAATAAATAAAAAACAAATAAATAAATAACTAGTAAATAAATAAATGTGGTTGCTAATTGACTAGTTGGCTGTTGGATGTAGTAGATTTATGTGAGGCACAATAATAGGCCTCATTATAAGAAAGCTTGTGACATACGGTCTCTCTCTATCTATCTATAAATCTTTCACTTTCTGTTCTCTCGGACTGCCTGTTTCTTTACTAGCACAAAAACCACTTAC
Organism: Sinocyclocheilus grahami; assembly: GCF_001515645.1. Taxonomy (NCBI): domain Eukaryota; kingdom Metazoa; phylum Chordata; class Actinopteri; order Cypriniformes; family Cyprinidae; genus Sinocyclocheilus; species Sinocyclocheilus grahami. The sequence continues at coordinate 372,403 of NW_015505220.1, read as the reverse complement.
TATTACTGGCATATGGCCATTATAAGCAGGATATGCGCCGTTTATTTCTCTCATCCCTGCATTTCTTTGAGAGTAAGACCTGATCCGCAGGCCTTCGCTTCACAATCTGATGATCTGATCTTGTTTTGACAGCCACGAAAACAATGATGAATAGAAAGAACAGCATAAAGGAAAGTGAGTCAGTCTCCGAAAGGGAAAAACTGAGATGGACTGAAAAGAAAGAAGGGAGTACAGGTGGCTGAGACACAAAGGCACCTCAAATGCGACACACCTTCAAAGGCCAGTTTAAAAAGCAAACCGTTGCTTTAATGTGCTGCCCGATCTCCTGCGGGACTGTTTGATTACAAGCACACTGTAAAGTCAGCGTCCCTCTGGCCAATGTTGAGTCATATGCTTCATTTAGTAATAAACTTTACATATTTTGCAGAAGTGTTCAAAACCGCCGCTGACTCTCACAGTACGTCCAGCATGTTTGAGATTATGCATCGCTATTGTTTTAAGTCAGTAGACCTGAAGAACTGTTTTTGGACACGAACTTGCTCTAAAAATCGGTCCAACAAGACACAACGCTTGATAAAAGCAGGAACCCGTGCATCTGCCGTTCAGAAACCTCATCAGAAACGTTTGCTGTTTTTACACCACAAACCCACATGCTGATTTCACTCATCACCATTTATAATTAACAACTGAATGGATGCCGTGACGAGAGTAAAACCCGGCATAAAAACGTATCTAGTGAGCTATACTTAAACAGCATGTTAAGGTTTAAGATGCACACTTGCAATGCAAAGTCTGGTGTGAAAAGGAGGAAGTACATTACGCTTAAATCTAAAATAGAGCATCATCACATGTAATGTTACCATAAAGGAAAAAGGATGGCTGAAAATGGCTTAAAAGAAATATGAATAATAATATCTAGATTGCATTTAAAAGAAAACCTGTAAATACAAAATATAAATAAAGAAAAATATAGAAAATGAATTTAAAACGGGTTTACAAATAAATAAACCAGTAAATATGTAAATGCATATGTAAATAACTAAATACATAATGTGTAAATAAGTAAATAATTCATAAATAAATAGTTTCATTAAAGACATCAAACAAATATGTAATTAAATAAATAAAAATAAATGTGCAAATAAATATATAATTAACGTAAAAACAAATGCATACATAATTAAATAAAAAATAAGTAATCAAGTAAATAAATCCGAAGCATGACAAGAAACAAAAAAAATGTTATCAAGTTGACAGAATGAATGAGTTCAAGTTGACAAAAAATAAATAAATTGCATATTAATAAATACATACAACATACATAAATGAGTATCGTATCATATTAATGTTTATTATTTTATGTATGATATTAATAAAGTAAATTTAATTAATTTTATATATATATATATATATATATATATATGACTATATATCAAATACAATTATATACATAAAATAAACAATTAATATTTATGTTTATATAATATTAATAAAGTAAAAGTTTTTAACCTTTACAAACTCGCCATCTAGAGTCTAAGCGAACTCTGAATGACCCTCAATCAAAAAAACATTAAAAATATATAATAATCATGAAAAAAAAAACTCGCATTAGAGTATCACAACAGCTTAGCTAATGTCAAACACTTTGAGTGTTTTAGTCTTGAGTGAGCATTTCAAGTCAGTCACTTGAGGTTCCATGATGGTTTTTAACACTGCTGCCTTACAGGGCGGCTGTCTATGTAGATACTGATACAGGCCCAGAACGTCTGTCTGAGGGTAAAATAGCCAACAAACACTGACTAGAGAACAGTTCTAGCACTACAACCTACATCTGTGATCATTACAGGAGAGCGCGAAAGCCTTCCTCTCGTTCCCAGTCTTTCACACCGAGTCATTGTTTAAAGCTGACTCAGAATACACCGAGCTCGAAAACGGAAGGAAACAAGACTTGTGGCATCACTTCCTGTGAGCAAGTGAGAATTTGTGGTCAAACAGTAGAGAATATAAAATGTAGTTTGCAGTGGGAAAACGTTTCTAAGATGATCATTTGAACTCTCAGACATTAAACAGCAAAAGCAGATGAATCAAGAAAAGTGGACTAGATTTTAAACGTGGGTCTGTTTCCTGCTCCAAATATCTGCTCCCTAAAATGAGAGTGTGTCATCTCCAGCTCTCAGAAATAATAGCAGCCGTGGGTTACACAAAATCACATGTCAAAGACTCACAACTGTCTGGATCCTGTGATGATGATTGTGACTCTGTGGTGATTTACTGCAAGGCGTGTTTATGACTCAAACAGTTAAAATAATGTGTTTTTTTTACCTTAAACCACATAAACACATTTCATTACACCAAATAAATGTTCTTTTTAGCAACATCATATGACCCCTTTAAACACACTTACTACACGAAAAACACGAACACCCACAGCTACAAGTGTTTTGCTCAATAGCGCAAAGGAAGTGCATTATGCTGGATTGTAAAACAGAACAACATCAAATGCAATGTTACAGAAAAGGCAAAGTATGCAAAAAACAAAACTAAATCTAGCCTATATACAGGCTGAAGTAATTACATTGCATACTTTGCCTTTAATGCAACATTACATTTAATGCTTATGTTTATTATTTTAGTAGTTTTTAATTTCGTTCATGTTCACTTACAGTACATGAAGAAATGCAGTAAGTGACGTGTGAGAACCAATGGTAGACGTCTTTGGCATCAAACCTGCCGCAACGTGTCTTCAAGTGCTATATTTGATGTATCTGAAGACGAACAAGATCCGTTTTTATACATATATTTTTACTAGTTATACACAACACTCTCACACCAGTAGTGTGATACTGTGAGTGTGAAGATGCTGAGATAAACTGCATGAACTGTCTTTGCTGGTGCAGCTGGAGTGAATTGAACCTGCCAAAACAAGACACAATGCAGCCTTGAAGCTCAACAAAAGCACAAAGATCAACTACCAGAACTGAGAGCAGTGTCTACTAAAGCAACAGTTCACCAAAAATGATCATTCTGCACAAATAATGAAAAATAAATCATTTACTCGCTCACATCTTTATTATTGCTTGTTAATTACTGAAAATATTTTTGTGCAGGTCTAAAAAAAAATAGTTCAATTGAAATTTGTGAAATTGAAATATTAGATGATAAAAAATGTAAAGGATTAAACTTTAAAAACGAATGAAAAAAGAAATGTGAAATAAATAAGTTTAAACTTAAGTAATAAAGTTACTAAAATCGAAATAATTTTATAAAGCTATATAAAACAGAATTAAATAATTAATAAATAAATAATATTAATAAATAATACTATTAAATATGTATTCATAATAAACATTTAAAAACTTTATTAAATAATTTTTTTACTTTAAAATTAAACTTTATAAATTATAAACATTGCCCTGGCAACTAACTGATATAAATAAGTTGAAGTAATAAAGTAATAAAACTTTACAAAAAAATATTTTTGAAGCAATATAGAAATAGCATTCAAATAAAAAAGCCTTTTTAAAGCATTAAAATATATATTATTAAATTGTTAACTGAATCAAATAAAAATATATTATAAATAAAAATAATTGTAATAATTTTGATTAATAAAACAATGACAAAAGTATAAAAGAAAACTGAAAAAAATGCTAATTCATAGTATTAATAAATACTATATTAACAGAAAAAAAAGAAAGGATTTTAGATGAGCTGTTGCTTTATTGTAAGAGTTCTCCAATTTCCACTTGGCATTTGTTCTTGAAAAGGTGTTCCTCGGGGGTGTACGCTAGGACACAAAACATGCCTGTGCACACATACCTCTACAAACATGCCCAGTCACAACCATCCACACTACCACTCTGTGCACGTCTCTCTCTCTCTCTCTCTCTCTCTCTCTCTCTCTCTCTCTCTCTCTCTCTCTCTCTCTCTGATTATTCAGAGGAAGTCTCGTGGTCAGCTGGTTGGCATGGAGACCGTTTCCCCTGGGAACAGACCTGTATACTCTTCCCGACACGGGTACTGACCCAGCCGCGTTCACTCGCGGCACAGCAACACAAATGTCAGGCTGCAATGCTGCAAAATTACTGCCCTCTAATATCTTATTTTTAACAATGTCAGTGCCTGAAGCAAGTCTAAGCGGTTTTGTTTTGTTTTTTGGCCTGTTTTATCATTCATATCAACATTTGAAGAAATGTTGCATTTCATCACTATCCTCTGCAGTGAATGGGTGCCGTCAGAATGAGAGTCCAAACAGCTGATAAAAACATCACAATAATCCTCAAGTAATCCACAGCACTCCAGTCCATCAATTAACATCTTGTGAAGTGAAAAACTGTGTGTTTGATGTTTTATTTTAAAACGTCATTCAGGTGTTTTTACACTAAACCATCACTTCTGGCCAAAATCTGAATCCATAATCCATAATAACTCTTCCTCCAGTGAAAAAGTAGATCCTCTATTGTCCTCTCACATTTAAAATCCACCTACATATTTGTTTAGAGCTGTTTTGGCTTGTAAACAGTGCTTGATCTGTGCATATTTCTCTCCTGATTCAGACAAGATGAATTTTTCACTGGAGAAAGCAATATTATGTTATAATATTATATATTTATTTTTTTTACATACAAACAGATTTTTCCTTTACAAGATGTTAACTGATGGACTGGAGTGGTGTGGATTACTTGTGGATTATTGTGATGTTTTTATCAGCTGTTTGGACTCTCATTCTGACGGCACCCATTCACTGCAGAGCATCCATTGGTGAGCAAGTGATGAAAAGCTACATTTCTCCAAATCTGTTCTCATCTCATGTTCTAAACTCATCTACATCTAGGATGGCCTGAGGGGGAATACATTTTCAGCAACTTTTTGGTGAACTATTCCTTAAAGTGGATGAACGTTTTCCTTCAGTTGCCTAGTTTTTTTTTTTTTTTTGCTCATATTTCCTTCATCCTGTTCAGCAACTTTTTGGTGAACTATTCCTTAAAGTGGATGAACGTTTTCCTTCAGAAAGATGAAATACACTTCCTCCATCGGATCCAGGAAGAACTTTATCTGATGGTGTTAATAAAGCACTATTCAGCTCCTCTGCAGAAACGCTCATCTGCAGCGGTGTGAGATCTGGCCCGTATGCAGTGAAGCAGTCCCGCATGAGGTAACATGAGGTAACTGTATTCTTCAGCAGCTCGTCTGCATGTTTATTACATGCTTGAGGTATTCAGCTGATTTCATTGTGTCTCATATTTGCATCACCTCCAGTAAAGTCTGAGAGCTACTGCGCTCCTGAGGTACTGAGATTTCTTGAGCAGGTTCTCAAGCGAGTCTGAGGGTTGTATGTCAGGAATGTTTTACTGGATAATCCCAAAAAAGCGATTTGCATGTGGGATCAGACATCTCTCTCTCTCTCTCTCTCTCTCTCTCTCTCTCTCTATCCTTTAAACAGGTTTAGACTTCATGATAACATAGTGGAGTACTGATGCTACTCGATGTACTTCAGCAAGACACATTATTGCAAACACACTGATATTATTCATGTGAATCTCACAAAAACACTAGTTGAACATGTTCACCCAAAGCTCAAAGAAGGGAAATAAAGTAAAGTAAAAAAATATATAATAATTTTCATGACAATAATATTTCCCCCAAAATTGTTATTACTAAAATGCAAAAATAATTAATGGAATGCATCCAGATGTTTTAATCTTTAATGTTTTTGAATTACATTTGTAATTTTCACTATTCTTATTGATGATCCTCATTAGATTCTCATTACTGTAATTCAGTAAAAAAAATTTAATAAACTGTCCTGACACCATGTTTTACTGTTATTTTTATTTTTAATAAAAGAAAAGACAGTATGCATACATACACTCAGGCTGTCAATTCATTGTGTTAATTCCTTGCAATTAAGTATTTAAAAAAAAAAGACTTTTCAAATTAAAATATAAAATTGATTGATGGCTCTAACAAATAATTTACAATAAGTAATGTATTTGTTTGTTTATTTTTTGCATTACAGTAATGAGAATTTGGTGGTACATGTGCACAATAAATCACAATCTTAAAAGTATCTCATAAAAATATTATTAGTATAGAATAGCATAGTTAGTTTATTTTATTTTATTTTTCAGGTGGAAAAAAATTACCGTATTTTTTTAAAGGCTTTGAGAAATCCACCTTATCATATGCATAATGATAAACAAGATCAAAACATAATGTGGGCCATATACATTTATGGCTGCAACATTAAAGCAGGCCCACATGCCACTGTGCATCTTTATCTCTGCGTGCATATATGGTTTATGAGGGCACAAATGTGTATAATGACATGGGTACTACAACGTAAACATGGTTTATGAGGACACTTCCTGTGTCCACGTAAAACAAAAGGCTTAAAAAACATACAAAACGGTGTTTTATGAAATTCAAAAATCGCCAGCAGTTTCCTGTGAGGGGTAGGTTTAGGGGTAGGGTTGGTGTAGGGCAATAGAAAATACAGTTTGTACAGTATAAAAACCATTACGCCTATGGAGAGAGAGAGAGAGAGAGAGAGAGAGAGAGAGAGAGAGAGAGAGAGATTGGTTTATCATGCTGTGCAAACGTGCAACACTCCAACACTTCAGTCTCACGCTTGTTGCCCCAGACAACAGTCGTGCTCTAACTGCAAACAGAAGCGTGCTCCGGCCTCAACCCTGAGCACTAAACGCACTGAATGCAAGTTTCTGATGCATGTGGAACTTACAGATAAACAACATCATAAAAATTGAAATGAAAGGCTGGAAGGCTGAATCCCGGTGGAATAAGTCAGATCAGACCACATTATATTCCCAGTGACTGACTCCCAATGGACTGTCAGCTCTCCAACATCAAGCATCATAAGAAAAATTAAGTGGTCTGCTTTGCTCTTCTGTGAGGGTCAGAAATGGATTAGGCGTTCATTAATTCAGCAGCGGGATTATGGAAATCCTGAGCCGGCTCTGACGACAGCTATGGGAAAGTGGCAGAAACAGTGATGATTTTTGTTGCTTTGCACTGACAGGAGCAGCCAGAAACAATAGAGCTCTCATTCCTGACAGGGTCAACAGAGATTAGAGGAGACGCGGGCGGAACACAGAGAGCTCATTTATCCATCCAATCCCAACAAATCACACACAATTCTGCAGATTATGACATCAGCAATTAGCCAATCAGGAGCTGCTCTGTTGGCTGAAAATGTAAACAAAGGAAGTGTAGTAATTTGGCTCTTTATTCTAATGCTCTGTATACACACTTTTCGTCTTTTTTTAAACAAATATTACTGACATAGCCATATGATATGGTATTTAATAAAATAATAAAATAAAATAGCCTCCTTATGCTACCGAGTGAACAAATACATTCTCACTTAGATAAGATGAGAAAATAAGACAATAATAAACTGAATTTATGCTGATTATTTCACAAGCATAATTCTGCAAACAAAGTGGGCACATTTTTAATAAGCCTCACAGACAAAACAAAACAAAACAACATAAAATATCAAGAAACTGAAAGGGTTTCTTCTGTAAACAAATAGCTTAGCTAGAATAAAAAGAACAATAATGTCTGGCTCAGAGCTAGAAATGACTACAACGTTTAAGAGGGAAATTATACAGCAATAAAACCCAACTGCATAACTATAAATCAGTGACACGCCCACAAACATGTGTGTCTCACATCGTCTGGGCCCGGAGCAGGTAAAGTCAGTCTAATGCTATTTCTCTTCCTGACAAACCACAGCTTCAGTCTTATTTAAATTAAGGCTGACTAAACCATTACAGTATGTGTTGCATCATCAGGCAAAATATTGTATATACATGCAGTATCTCATTCAGAAACAAAGCTAATTTTATTCTAATGTGAGCACTGGGACTTTTTTCCTATATTCCTGTTTATCATTCTGTCTCTCTGCTTGTCCTTCCACTAAATTATCTAACAACCTGAAAATGTACAGCCTTCATTTCAAGCTAACCTAAAATCTACACTTCTTATCAGCACTGCATGAGCACAGCCAATTAAGATCTGTTGAATGCTGCAAGAACAGGTTTCATTAGTAGGGAATTTTAATTGCGTTCTGTCCTCCCAGCATGAATCTCAGAGAGCGGGAAACAGATCGTTATATAGGACACACTTTCTGTTCTTACACCCTGAAACACAAGATGCAATTAAAGGGATAGTTCACCCAAAAATGAAAAGGTCATCCAAGATGTAGGTGACTTTGCTTCTTCAGTAGAACACAAATTATGATTTTTAACTCCAGCTGTTGACTACGCCAGAGCGCGTACACACCTCACGCACCGGATGCAGTGCGCGCGCCCAAAGACAGTTGGACATAGTGGTGTATTAGAGGTAAAATATGATATAAATACTGTTCGGTTTCTGGCACAAACCGATCGTATCGTGGCTTAGGACATCAATGAGTCGTCACGAGCCGCAGGGTTTAATTTGGATTTGTCTGTGCATGTTTTTTTTACTCTCATAGATTTTGTTACCATTGCCATACATTATACGACTGATAGACTGAAACGGTTAAAGTTAAAAACCATCATATGTGTTCTAATGAAGAAACAAAGTCACCTACATCTTGGATGCCCTGAGGGGAAGCAGATAAACATCAAATTTTCATTTTTGGGTGAACTATCCCTTTAACTCAATGCTGATTTCAGAACTTCTCCTCTCTGCCACTTGATCATTATTTGTTAATCAGAATAGAGAAACTCCAGGATTGCAAAATCCGGCAATTCAGATAGATTGTAATAACAGGGTTTCAGTTCCTATGCGTTTGCTCAGTTCCCACAAGCATATAATGCACTACAAAAAGCTAATTCAAATGCCTTTCTTACTACTAGGAGTCGTTTCAGTCAAGCCAAACCTTGCTTTAATCGGTTTCTCCATGTTTTGTAAAATTAGAAATGCCAACAAAAGAAGTGAAGCAATTTGTCTCTTACTACACTGACCTGAAAACAGACACAAGACTCAATAACTCCAAAACCTAATGAGCTGCCTACCTAGACAGCATACTATATCCATCCATTCATCACTTTATTTAGATAAATTGAAATGTTTTAATTACATTTTTAAATAATATGAATTAACGTATATATTGCAGAATTATGATTGTATTTTATTTTATTATTTGTGGCTTATGGCATTGAATTTATAAAAATGTGTCCACTTTGTTAAATATATATATATATATAATTTATAATATATAATATAAAATAATATATATAAAATTAAATTGTATTACTTAATTTAAATTATAAAATATTATTAGTGCAAAATTAATAGTACTATTAATATTAAATAATATATTAAATATATTATGTTTTATATAAAACTGTAATAATAAATATACTACTATATTACATACATATATATATATATATATATATATATTATACACCCGTTATTTGAGTTTGCCAAAAACGTTTTTTTTTTTACAGCATTGTGTCAGAAAATGATAACAGAAAAGAAAATCATTTCAAATCCATCGAGCTTCAAAAGGTCACAAGTTGAATGTTGCTGTAAGTGAATTCTTCTGAGAGCAGAAGCAGGAAAATCTTCAGCTCCCTATGTAGGTTATTAACAGCTCACTAGGTTTCGCAACAGAGCAAACACATTTTTACAGTCATCCACCAAATCTTTGCGCAATCGATGCCACTGTACCCTACAAACATTTCATTGTTTCGCTATTCAAATAAAGTCATGTCTTGATTAATTAAAAACTAAGTTCAAGTGGTTTCACATCAGAGTCTTTAAATTTAATTTAAGGTTTGTTAAAGGGAATCAATTTAGCACACAATAGTGAAACGTCACTATGTAATATCTGTAAGTCATTTACCAAGGAAGGGGCATGACGGAACTCCTGCAGTATGAAAAATAGACACGTTGCACAAAATAACACAGCAAGCAATCACGTTTGAGAGCAGTTATCTTCCAGTGACCCGGGCAGGAGGCGGATGGCGCTCTTATCGGAGTTCTTGCCCTTTAGGCCGTTCGTTATGAGAAACAGACTCTGATGTAATGTGATAGCACGCATGGATCCACCCTTTTTGGACTGCACTCTTTTCCTGCTTCATAGTCCGGATGTAAACAAATAGTGACACACACTGCAGAGCTGTTATTATGTGTGTGTATATGTTTAAGAAGGGGCCGTCAGGGCATCAACCGCTTCCGCTCCCCAGGGCCGACTGATCTAGCGGCCTGTGCCGAGATGACAGAAAATCATTTCAAATCCATCGAGCTTCAAAATGTCACAAGCTGAATGTTGCTGTAAGTGAATTCTTCTGAGAGCAGAAGCTGGAAAATCGTCTCTCTATCTAGAGTCTGTGAGGAGTTCATGAAGATTTTCAGACGATTTCACGATCTACAGGGTCAATGGAATACAACACGGATACTAGATCACTTCCGCTGCTGAAGGATCAACTTTTGAGTCGATAAACGTGGATAATCATCCAGCCACATATAGTTTCACAGGCGTTCACTCACTGATACAGCACTGATTGGAAAATGGTTTGCTCGGATTTCTTGAGTATTGACTACACTATCAATAAAATATAAAAGGCAACATTACATTTTTAAAAGGTGACGTATGCACTTTTTAAGGAAGCAATTGTTGCCGTCACAGAATAAAAACATTTTTTTAAAAGGTAATTGCGACCTATTTACCTTTCCAATTATTGTTCAGCATTGTGAATTATATATCAATTTATATTTATATCTCATAGTTCTGAGTTTGTCTCTCGCAATTCAGATTTTTTTCCCCCTCAGAATTGCAATTTATATATGTGACCCTGGAGCACAAAACCAGTCTTAAGTTGCACGGGATATTTGTAGCAATAGCCAAAAATACATTGTATGGGTCAAAATTATAGATTTTTCTTTTATGCCAAAAATCATTAGGATATTAAGTAAAGATCATGTTCCATGAAGATATTTTGTACATTTCCTACTGCAAATATATCAAAACTTAATTTTTGATTAGTAATATGCATTGCCAAGAACTTCATTTGGACAACTTTAAAAGGCGATTTTCTCAATATTTAGATTTTTTTGCACCCTCAGATTCCAGATTTCCAAATAGTTGTATCTCAGCCAAATATTGTCCTATACTATCCTAACCATACATCAATGGAAAGCTTATTTATTCAGCTTTCAGATGATGTATAAATCGCAATATTGAAAAAATTGACACTTTAAGACTGGTTTTGTGGTCCAGGGTCATATATAATTGTGAGGTTACATCTCACAATTCAGATTTTTTTCCCCCATAGAAATTGTAAATATAATTGCAAGTTTATATCTCAACTCTGAGTTTATATCTCGGAATTCTGAATTTACATCTCACAATTCCAGCTTTTTGCTTTTTGAAATTTACATTTCAAAATTCTGACTTTTTTCATACTGTACACAATTGAAAACAGTCATAATTATGAAATATAAATAAAGAAATGTGAGAAAAAAGTCTGAACTTTGAGAAGTGAAATTACCTTTTTTTTTTTTTTTTACCATAGCGGAGTCAAGCTTCCATAACTTTCTGCACCACTATCCTTTTAGCAATGCAAACATAAGGACAGTTTTCAGAAACACCCTCTTGTCCTCCACTGGTCGGACAAACAAATAGCCTCGTCCCAAACACGTCGTTACTTGAGTCATTTTTGCTGTGACTGAATTTTGAACAGCTTTTTCGAATGTAGCTAGTGCTTGCAGAGACAGCTATGAGTGAGCATGAGTAAGTTCATTGGTTAATTCTCCCAAAAATTGCATGTTAAGATAGGAGAACATATTTAACATAAAAACATTCCCACATCATCATTAAACTAAAATTTAAAAGCAGAATCCATCACAACCTGGATCAGAAAGATTGGAAATGTAATGAAAAATAATGCAAATCAAGGTCAAAAGTCACCTGCAAACTTGATTTGATTTCGCAGTGCAGCAGACTGAAAGACAAGGTGATGAAATGCATCATTAGCTCAACGCTTTCGCTGAGGTGTTAAAAAGGCCCACGCAAGTACAGTTCATCACTTTCTAATGACAGATCAATTACGCAGACCAGAAGCTTCGCATGTAGTCATCAAATGAACATACTCTCTGATCATTCGGTATGTTTTATATGCGTTTATTATAAGGATGAACACTCAGAAGTGACAGCAATGTACCGCAGTATAAACAATGCCATTCAAAAGTTTGGGTTAAGGAAGACTCTTAATGTTTTTTAAAGAAGCTTCTTATGCACATCAAGGCTGCAATTATTTAATCAAAAATACAGAACAAAAACATTAATTTTGTGAAATATTATTGCAATTTAAAATAATTGTTTTCTGTTTTAATATACTTTAAAACATAATTTATTCCTGTGATGCAAAGCTGAATTTTCGTCAGCCATTACTCCAGTCTTCAATGTCACATGATTCTTCACACTTTCGGCACAAAAAGATGTGGCATGATAAAATCTATAGGGGCCGTTGTCTGATTCTTTGAAACACTTCAGAAACTTCCTGCACAAAACTTTTGACTTGTGAAAATGTAGGGGGCTGTGCAAAGTCTGGTTAAATGGATCACTGATCTTGAACTTGTCTGGCTCACTGGAGCACAGAGGAAAGAAATCGCAGAAAGGGTTTAAAACACCTCTACAACCTCCAACTGAGGCGTTTTCCTAAAACCCCAGATCAAATATGAATCTCTCCCTCTGCAACAGGAAAGAGCAAATCAAAACAGCTTTGACTGTGCGCCAATTCAGACGCAGAGTGTGTATCTTAGACCAGATCGATACCTGCTTCGTAAACAGCTTCTTGACTAAACTTGTCTGCATGGCTGCGGATAAAACAACTCTGGCATAGAATCACCAAAGTTTGAACTATAGCAAGCAACCGTGTCTTGTTTTGTAAGAACATGACAGCGAACAGTCCGTTTTTAGTTGTTTGATCACTTATTCAACTTTGGTTTTAGCCGCACAAAGCCTTTATAAAAGTGCAATACATCACAAAACTAAACAGAAGTGACACTCACATGTTATGAAATATATACACTAGTCTACAACATGTCATAATGATTTTACAAAGACTTTTCACAAACCCTTCCATTAAATTTCTGGAAAACTTGCATTTTTGGAGCCATTAAATGTCTTTAGAACTGCATTTTATTTATCTATGCACTAATTCCTACTCTTCAGTTAGACGTTATCTTTCAGTTCTTCTGTCTGATATGAGGTTTCAATTCCTTTTGTGATGAGTCCGAGCTTAGATAACTCTGTGAAAAAATCAAAAGACATCTTTCCATGGCAACCAAGACCATAAGAATGACAGAAACAAGTTTATACTTGTGTTTTAGTAGGCCTATACCTTGAAAACACTAGGCCAGCCTACTGAGACTTCTACACTCGATGTATTGAGCCCATGCAAATGGAAGTCAGTCTAAAAATTCCTCTTCATCCTATGGGAATACGATCTGCCAGCCGCACCCTTGGGTCTCGGCGTTTCATCTCGCAGAGGATCGCTGGGGAACAAGATTGTGCTAAAATTAACAGCAGCCGCGACTTTAATCAGTTCAACTCTTGAGTGGAGGAACAATAAGCAAGAGCTCTGCTTGTGTGGGCTCATTTTGGCTCATTGCGAGCTGAAAATTACGCACCATGCTGTTTTAAAAGTTACGGTGGGCCCAAGGAGACACACCCAACGGTATTCCCAGCCAGTTTGCTTCAGGAAATGACGGGCATGGGTCAAGTTTAACAACAAATCCTGCCAAAAGCAATAGAAAAGCCCCTGTATTGATAGCAGAACAACCACACAATGACTCAAGAAAAACAGCAGGAATAGGACAATAATGAACTTCTTTCAATAAGACTATGTGACTAAGATCCCCTGCTAAGCCACATCTGCTAAATGTGGTGGATTCATGAAACTAAAAGCTTGTCACCCCCTCCTGAGAGCTGTAGACGGGGCAGACAGTGGTGGTACATGAAATTGCTGACTAGCTCAGTGTTGTGTCTAGACCCACACTAAATCTAGACCAACATGATCATGAGAAACACGCTTGAGTCAGATGCTCTCCAGGAACAACTGAACTCTTTCAGATGGTCTGGAATTAGTTTAATACAGCTGATTTCACTGCATTTACCAGGTATGAGAATATCTGAAAAATGCAGCTCAAACAGCTATAGCATGGTGATAACAATGACAAGGTCATGGGTTCAATTCCCAAGGAATGTCTGAACTAATAAAATACATACCTTTAATACAATGTAAGACGTTTTGGATAAAAGTGTCTGCATGAATGCATGAATGCATGAATGAATGTAGTAGAGTGTGGTGTTAGCAGCACCGACGTCATGGATTCAATTCCCCAGGAATGCATGAAGTGGAAAAAAATTACTTAGAATGCAGTGTCACTTCAGATAAAAGCATCTACCACAAGCATGAATGCAAAAAAAAAAAAAGTAGTAAAGTGTGGTGCTAGCAACACAATTCCCAGGCAGTGCATGAACTGATAATTGTATATCTTAAAGGGGTCATATGATGCCGCTAAATAGAACATTATTATGTGTATTTGGTGTAATGAAATGTGTTTATGCGGTTTAAAGTAAAAAAAACACACTATTTTCCACATACTGTACATTATTGTTTCTCCTCTATGCCCTGCCTTTCTGAAACGCGTCGATTTTTACAAAACTCATCAGTCTGAAAAAGCGAGGTGTGCTGTGATTGGCCAGCTATCCAGTGCGTTGTGATTGGCCGAATACCTCAAGCGTGAGACGGTCAAAAGGGGGTTATCATCCTCTTTTGGAAGACCAAACAAAGTAGTTTCGCTTTCACAACGAAGCACACAGCGTCTTCAGGACATGGCGGCAGCGGCAACAATACTACAGCGAGAATAAAAGTTACGCCTTCTTTCTTTGCGTGAACATTTGGGCGGCGTTATGCAAATCTTCCCACATAGTGATGTAGATATGTGGGGGCGTGTTCGAACGAGCCGTTTTAGGTAGGCGTGGCTCACTCTGAACTTTTATAAAGAATATCTCTTTGGATTTGAGACTTTAGTCTTTGCAAATTTACAGATCTTCTTTATGCACCAAGAGCTTGTAACACTCCAAAGAGAAAGGAAAAAATTCTCGCATCATAAGACCCCTTTAAATGCAATCTAATGTTACCAACGCTCAGAAATCTTACTAGTTGTTCAAACAAATGCATTCTTAGTGAGCATAAGAGACTTCTTTCAAATACTAAAACTCTTACCCACCCCAAACTTCTAAATGGTAGTGTATCCATTTCCATTTATGCTTGTGTACTGGGGCCTTGGTTAAGACGTCTTGAACAAATGCTAGTTCATTTAGACAGAAAAGCATTCTTTCAGATGACTGAACCTCCCCTCCCAGCCTACAGACAGACTGAACAAATTATCATTATTATGATTATGATTATATTTCCCCATGGCACACTGAGGCTCCTGCAGGAGGGGGTGATGAGGGATGGGCTTGTTTTAGCACTTCTGAGAATAACATGTTTCACATCATGCAAAAAAAGTGTGAAGATAGATAATCAGAAGAACTGAGCCTGAAGCCTTTGGGATATGTGCTTTATTTCACCACTCATTATCTTTCTAACCTATATGCAGTTAGCATAGCATGCTATATATTTTACACATACACAACACATTTTGACCTCTTTTGAGGCTCTTCTTAGGAAGCCTGATCTCTAAGGGTATAAATACAAAAATAGCTATTTATTAGTACCCAAATGCAAGTGCACTGGTGATTTCTGCTATTCAAGGCACTGTAAATCAGACTAGATGTGAGTTTTGGAAATGGTAAGACAGCTAAGCAGTTCTATGTGGTTTCAAGGCCATTTCTATGATGCTCTGGGTCACTATATCACTGTAAATATGTCTAGAATAATATTTCACACGTTTTATCACCTGTCAGGCAAAAATATTGGCCTGAATTCGCTCCGTGAACTGCACAATGAGTTATCATGTCAGTATCATAAACCTAGTGAAGCACACAAGCCATTAACTTCATCCAAAATAATTACCAAACTATTCTACAGAACCTAAACTGATTAACATAATGGTCTGATCACCATTTAACGACCCAATTCAACAAACTGCTGTTTTACAAGTTGTTTTTCTGAGCCTGAAACCATTATGATAATAAGTAGCACAATAGAGAAGACAAACAGCACTTCAGGGAGGACACAGAGTTGCTAATATCAGACAACTATTTAAATGAGTGAGCGTTTAAAGGCTGAAATGGCAAGCCAGAATGCACACACAGCTTGACTTCATAGGCAGACAGAGAAAGCAAGCTGTTCAGGTCAGTGCCAATCCATTATGGCCTAGAACATTAGTCTTGTAGGTATGTCTATATTTGTGAACACCAAATTAATTGCAAGACATTCTATTTAGAATATAGTACTATTAGTGTATATTAGTGCATAAAGTCAACATCAAATTGCATGCACAACCCATTTCACTTTTATAACAATTATTTAATTTAAATTATTACATTTTTATATAACATGAACAAAATGTAGAGAAGGACTAGATTTATCCATTAGATTGCCAAGTTATCCATTGGAAGTGGGGGTTACATCCAACCTGACCTCATGAGAAAACATACATGGAAATGTATAATTTTTAGAAAAAAGTATTTGACATGAAGATCCACCCCCTAAACATTATGTCAGTGGGGCGTAAGCATATTGCACAAAAACGTACAAATGGATTGCACAAATGCATATGAATTAGTAACCAAGTTGCCAAAGTTAAGAATTGCCATGAGTGTGTGTTGACAATGTTGCTTTTTTTCTGTCATTAGTAATCACAAAAAAAAGGAAATTTGTTGAAAGTGTATGCACCCTCATGACATCCAAACTGTAGATGATTGTAGTAGAACAAACTGTAGTTTGTTTCCTCATCAGAACAGATCTGGCGAAATGTACCATTACATCACTTGCTCACCAATGGGTCCTCTGCAGTGAATGGGTGCCGTCAGAATGAGAGTCCAAACAGCTGATAAAAACATCACAATAATCCACAAGTAATCCACACCACTCCAGTGCATCAATTAACATCTTGTAAAGTGAAAAGCTGCATGTTTGTAAGAAACTAATTCATCAAGGCAGTTTAACTTTAAACTCCAGCGAAAAAGTCAATCCACTGTTGTCTCTCACATCAAAATCCACCCACATATTTTGTTTAGAGCTGTTTTTTCGTAACTCTTTTGGCTTGCAATGGTCCTTGATCTGTTCATATTTCTCTCCTGATTCAGATGAGACGACTTTTTCACAAAAAGAAAAAAAAATACATTATAGATAGAGGACTTGTATTTAACTGGAAGCAACAATTTGACCGCTTTTGGCTTAACAAGACATTAATTGATGAACTGGAGTGGTGTGGATAACTTGTGGATTATTGAGATGTTTTTATCAGCTGTTTGGACTCTCATTCTGACGGCACCCATTCACTGCAGATGATCCATTGGTGAGCAGATGACGAAATGCTAAATTTCTCCAAATCTATTCCCATGAAGAAACAAACTCATCTACATCTAGGATGGCTGTAGCCTACAACAATAACTAATCAGCTATTTGGCCATTCTTAACCTTACCAAATAGCCAGCATGGACAACGTCAAATGAAAAAGTCGTCAAACGACTCCCTTTAGAGATAACATGCACTGACAAAACCATGCATAAACACTTATTTAGAAAGAAAACAGGGTCAATTCTGATATATGCTGACTTCAAAAAGGAGTTCAATGTGAGATGCTTTTTACTCGCCTTGAGGTCAGTAAGGAGGCCTTTGACTCTTAGTGGTTTTGACAGGCCAAAACACTGAAAGAGTTGTCCTTTGAACTGTGAGTTATTAGAGTAGATATGAACACAGTCAGTGTAATACATCACATTAAAACCGCCTCAGGGTAACGGCGCTGATCTGCACGGCTCTCGATCGCCCTCCCTCTACATCTGAATGAACACACTCAGAACATGCAGTCAGGTGCAAAAACTGGAGTCTCTGTGAAGACCTTGTTGAGTGCATCCCTCGATGCTCTAGAACAAAACCACTTTGTATCGCTCTGAAAGCTATGTGCTTCAGAAGCTCAGCGCTTGTGCGATAACACGCTAGAGCCGCAGCAGTGCGTCTAACCCGCTGCCTCTGAGAGCAGAAAAGCTTGTTCCATCATTTCAGTCCCAGGAGGCTGGAATTAAACCTCTCAGGAGAGCTGCCTTTACTTTGAACATTTCATTGTCTGTGGCTCTCCACCTTGATGTACATGACTAATCTGCAAAAAGACAAAGAATGCTCTAATTTGAGCTGCCGCTCTTACGCCATGGGAAAAGCAGGACCGTGACATTCAAATCCAGCACATGCTGCATTAGTGCACGAGGCTAGATGTTAAAGTGCAATGAAATCGCATCAAAGTATGGCACAGAAATATTCCACATGTGAATGATTTATAATAAGACATCAAATCTTTATGTTTAGCAGCACTGACTGAACTGTCTCTTTATGGCTCGGAGGCACAGGGGGTGGGTGATTTCTCTAACAGTATCAGCACATGAGCGGATTAATCCAGAATTTACTGACAGCGGCAAATCAAAGGCGCTGCCTCCAAACGGATCACCTTCAAAAAATGCATTTCTGGTGGATTTAAAAGAGATGTAAAGGTAAAAGTGAAGATGTATTTTTAAAGACTGTTTAAAATACGGTTTAAAATATGTATTTTTAAAGACTGGTGCCAGAAAAATTACCACGGTAAATGCTCATAAGCTCATATTTATGTCAGTTAATATATATTTTAAGTTTTGGGGCGAGTATTTTTTAACTAAAATGAATGCTTTTATTCAGCAAGGATGATTTCAACTGAGAAAAGTGAGAGTGAAGACATTTATTATGTTCTTTTGAACTTTCTGAAACTGCTTTCAACACTGATTATAATCAGAAATGTTTCTTGAGCAGCAAACCAGCATATTCAAATGATTTTTCTGAAGGATCATGTGACACAGAAGACTGGAGTAATGATGCTGAAAACTCAGCTTTGCATCACAGGAATAAATTACATTTTAAAATATCTTTAAATGGGGAAAAAATTTGTTATTTTAAATTCTGACCATTTCACAATATTACTGATTTTACTTGTATTTTTGATCAAATAAATGCAGCCTTGGTGAGCATGAGACTTTAATTTTTTATTTTTTTTATTGTACCATGTTTACTCACATACTATAAATATTAGAACATTTAACATGGTATATTCACTGTACTACATAGCCTTAAGTGACTGTAATCAGATAAAAGACTTCTATCTGCTATTTTACATCAGCTTCATGTGCGGCTCATTTATTTAGATCATAAAACCAACTATGATGAAGATGCAGTGCTCTGAATTTATCCCATCCAAAGTGCACACACAGAACAGTGAACACACACACCCTGAAAAAACACCCAGAGCAGTGGGCAGACATTTTTTTGCTACGGCGCCCGGGGAGCAGTTGGGGGTTCGGTGTCTTGCTCAAGGGCACCTCAGTCGTGGTATTGGAGGTGGGAGAGAGCGCTGTACATTCACTCCCCCCACCTACAATCCCTGCCGGTACGAGACTCGAACCCACAACCTTTGGGTTACGAGTCTGACTCTCTAACCATTAGGCCACGACTTCCTGGGTTAGGAATGATATGTGGGCGAGTAAATGATGCAAATTTTCACTTGCAGCAAAACCATTCCTTTAAAACCCATTTAAACATCTTGATCGCGGTATCTCCAGATTGTGTAATTGCTCTGGAATTTGACAGTCTGTCTGTGTGAATGTTTGCATGTGTGTGTGCATACGGGCTGGTGTGAACTGTGAGCACCAAAACAAAAGTCTCACTAGGAGGGGTGTGTGACATTGGCTTTCAGTTCTCAGGATGTAAAAACATAACCAGAGAGAAGATGTGCACTCCACCCTGCACAAGCACACGCACACACGGTCTTTCGTCCAAATACTTCTCGCAGAGGAACGGAGGCAAATATGTAGAGCCAGACACACAGACGAATGAAGCCGAAGCTTCTTCAAAGCCGTGAGATCATCCTGCGATCACATTTCAAAGGTGAACTAGCCTGGAGCTCTGTCTTTGTCTTTGGCTTCAGAGAGAGGTCATCATGGCTTGATTCTAACAGTAAGACTCTGTCTACTCACAAACACACATTACATGTCTCAGGCCTGAGATAATACTTGGATTCCTCAAGATATCAGTGATGCTATCTGCCATGCAATGGTAGAAACGTGGAGCAAATCTTGCTACAGAATTTAAAGGGGTCATAGAATGCCCATTTTCCACAAGTTGATATGATTCTTTAGGGTCTTAATGAAAAGTCTGTAACATAGTTTGGTTAAAATTTCTCAATGGTAGTGTAAAAAACCCTTTTTTGTTACCCTGTCAAAAACAGCTCTTATCAGATCAAGACGTTTTTGTGCATTTTCCTTTAAATGATAATGAGCTCTGCTGACCCCGCCCCTCTCTTCCGAGCTGCTCTCAGAGAGATTAGCACATTATTAGGAAAAGCGATTTGCAAAGATTCATTACAAAACATTATACTCACTTCTTCTGTAGATGAGGCTGGATCATGAAATATTTGCGCGAACATACACTCATTTAGGTAGGTCGGGGGGCGCATTCTCTTAAAAAAATAAAAAACGTAATCCACTGCGAGTTCAGCGGCTCAGATGTCGGGAGTAAATGACGACTGCTATGTTCATTATTACATCCAACAACAATAAACCTCAATCGCTTAGGAGTCATGCTTGTCTACATCTGCTCCGGCGGTGAAACAATGGCGGACTGATGACAGTCACTCAGGGGCGGAGCTAGACACCAGTCCAGTCTGTGCTGAAACACTACTGTCAATCAAACGATCGTGGGAGGGGCCTGTCTGTGTGACGTCACACAGACAGGCATTTGAGATCGGCTCGATTTGAGAAAGGGTGGATTTTTATCATTATAGGGTGGTTGTGTACACACACTGCCAACACACATTTCAGTTCAAACTACTTGTAAAAGTTCATGTAGCATCCTATGACCCCTTTAAACTAATTTTTGGGGCAAGTAAGATATTTTTTAGGAAAGTCAAAGTAATTTTTTCTTCATCTAGGATGCATTAAAACAGTAAAAAAAGATATTTATAACGTTACAGAAGAATTCTATTTCAAATGAATGCTGTTCCTTTGAACTTTGCATTTATTGGAAAATCACATATCATTCTGTTTCCCCAAAAATATTAAGCAGGACAACTATTTTCATTGAGAATAATTACTTAATTCAATAACATTAAAAAAACATATTGGTGATCACATTTTTTTTTTATTGAAATACAAAAAAGGGATTCAAATAACTCCTTAAAATGAATCGTTTCATGCTGTAAGATTTCTGATATGTACAAATTTTTAGGTTTTGCTCAACTGTTTAAAGCCTAGCTTTTTTAGTTGGGGTGCACAAGGTAATTGAGTACAAAACAGTAAAAGGGTGAAGATATGTGCTGGGAAATTCTTATTGCCCCTCATATTTCTGGGCAGCTGGTAATGATATGACATCATTGGCTCTTCCCCTGACAGCTCAAATTCAATCCAGATCTGCTTCCTGTCCATTCCACCAGACGCAACCCAAGAGAATCGCACACGTCTCTTCCTGTTCAACTCTGAAACAATGCTGATCTTCAAAGCCATAAGAGAGACGTGAGATCTCTTTAATCTCGATTGTTTCTTAATGAGATTACATGGAGAGCAAATCGAGAAAAAGACAACAATAATCTCACGCATTGCCTAGACAGGATAAAAAGAGACCAGAAATGTCTCAAACTGCTTAAATTTGCCAAATATCAACGTGCAAGTCAGAGATCTCAATAAGCTTCTCATCATTTTTTTAAATGATAAAATTATCGAAATGTTAATTTTATATATCTAAACATGTATGTCAAATGTACAAAAGAAATGGTCTTATTCGCATTTAATTTTGATTAAAAATTATAATAATTATTAAAACAAATCTTTTGAACATGAAATGTTGAACAGTATAGTCTAAATACTTTGCATTCATCAAATTCCAAGCAAAATCAGAGAATAATCTAATTAGATGAAGCAATACTGCATGGTTATTTAGTATATAAACACTTTTTGATTTAAAAAAGTACAAAAATAACCACTTATATTGTGCTGCTTGACTGATTTGGATCATTTTTCAGGATCAAATAATCTGAGCTGTTATCCACACTGATTTTATAGCTCTACAATTAATGTATGTAAAAAAATGGTCTTATTTGTATACAGTTTTGATTAAAAATAAATATAATTCTTATAATTGAATCAATTATCATTTTAATTAAAGATTAAAATAATTAAATTTTAATTAAAAATAATTATTTATTATAAGTATTTTCAGGAAAAGCATTTGAGACAAAGCTGATCCCTGAATGAATAACTGAAACTCCATGAATGAACCATCCATTAATTCAACAGAGAAAGCAATGAAAAAAGCAACCTCTGAGCAATAAACCTGTCCTCTGGGACATCCCACATGCGCTTACAGCCAAACGCCGGTTCTTCTTAAAGACTTCAGACAGACAGGTTGCAGCATCCCATCATAACAGTACAAAGACCAACAACCGCACACATATTTACATAGTTTACACAGTCACCCACTAACCGCTCACTGATACCACACCTCAAATATTCCAAGAATCCGCGTGTGTCCTCAGGTTCATCTGGGAAGCGTGTGCGTGTCGCGGCAGGCCTCGGCGTGAGGGACGAGTAGAGAAACGCAAGCGAGCGGCAGATAGATGCGTGAGGTTGTGTTTGCTCAGCTGAGTAACAGGAATCTCAGAAACGAGCACGTGTTGAACGCAGCCCAGATGCTGCCACACCCTGTCAAACACACAGTCCTCATAAAGCCATGACAACTCCAACCACTTCCTCGAGCTCTTACCACTGACACACGAGCGGATGGCCACCAGATGTGTTCTTCACAAGAGGCTGATTGAGTGTTCTTGTGCTTCACCCTTGATTGTAAATTCACAGTTACCAACTACTAGTTGTCATATCACTATTGTTCGTAGTTCAGGTTAGGGTCACGTTAAATAATAAAAATAATGATGGTGATGAAAACACCACATAACAAAATCACTAGAACCTGAACTAAAATTAAAATTAAAATATAAAAATAAAAGCTAATTCAAAACAGTAATAAATATTATATATATAAATAATAATATAAATAATATATATAATACTAAAATAACACCATTGTACATTTGCAAATTGGTATGAATCATTTCTTTAAAACTTCGTTGGAAAAGTATTTACTCAAATCATTTATCTATAATTATTTACTATAAATAAATCATTTATAATAATCAGGTAAATATTTTAAATAAAACAAAATATAATCACACAGTAAAAAATAAATATTGGATTTATGATATCCACTTTATTATTCTTCATCACACAATAAAATTTGCTATCATATAGTCTACTAGTACCACATACTTGCAATGAGAAACTGAACAGTCAAAACCAAAAACATCACTTAATTCCAAAATAGTACCCATGCTTTGCTCAAACATATATAAATTAGTGCTGTCAAACAATTAATCGCATCCAAAAAAGGTTTTTGTTTACATGTGTGTGTTCCGTGTATATTTATTATGTATATATATATATATATATACCTATATATTTTTTTTATATTTACATGTATATAACATTATATATTTAAAATATATTTAACATATAAACATAACATATTTCCTATGTGTGTATATTTATATACATAAATATACTCAGTACACACACATATATTATGTAAACAAAAACGTATTTTGGATGCGATTAATCATTTAACAGAACTAATATAAATTACTCAAGAGCAGAGGCTTGTGGGTAATCTAGTCACCTATTGTGGCAATCCAATTAATTAGTTGTAAAGAGAAAATGGTTTAGTTTTCATGACTTAAAACTTTAAAGTACAGTAAAATGTTTATACAGCTCTGCAAGGAACTGCTGCGACCAAAACAGAAATTTGCATCATTTTACATAAATTAAGCCAAACGATGAGATTAGATGAGAGAGAGAGAGAGAGAGAGAGAGAGAGAGAGAGAGCGAGGAAGAAAGAGAGAGTATGGAGAGGTTCTGGTTTTCTCACAGGAAGTTGCCTGTCTTGTCTGTCTTTACTTTCCTGCGTTTGAACCCACGAGAATAGCCGAGAGTTCCAGTAAATGAATACATGCCCAAACAATGTCCTGGATCTTCCATCTACTCTCTCCTGAGCGTCAGGACACAAACACTGCACAGAGCAAACTAATTCAAGAAGAAGCATTTCAGATAGCTGCTCATTTGCACGCTTTTACACGTGTAAAAGTGAAGTGAATATACTCACTGTATTTCATAAACACAGCTGCCATAACTCCTGCTGGAGAACGTGATTCCCATTTACTTCATTTAGACAGCTTAATTCACTCGATTACAGAGGCAAACAAACTTCAATCCTGCTAATGAGCCTTTTTTCTCCGCTTCCTGATCATTTTGCTTGGCACACTTTCCACAAAGCGCCAGGCCTTTCTTCTGACCCTGACAGATCTATCGAGCACCACACAAATAATTAGTTTCGCCCACTAAACTGCAATGGCTATGGACCAATTAGCTCCCACTGTTACCCACAAGCAAAAAACTACAACTGCTTCAAAGAGAATGTTAAACGCAATAACACCAGTGAGAACACACAACACAGCAGGCACCGCACCAGCATTATTAAATGAAACACACACTCCCAAACAAAAACCGATTCTGGGATTTCTCTTACAGAAAGGCGGCAAACAGTAAAGTGCATCTGTTTATATTTCAGGTTAAGCAGTCATAAAACTACAGACATCATCTGTAACTTGCTGTAGATGACCACCAGAAAAAAAATCCAGTGCAAACAAAAATGCATTCACATAAACTTCTGTTGTACTTTCACCCCATAGACATCACCTGTACTTCACCTCCAAATACTGTCAACTAAGTCTGACTTGTATTTAACCCACAATATTCCTTTAAATCATTGGAAGAAATAAAAACCTGCAGATCCGAATGGCTTGAGGAGGATCAACACTGTCTCTTCTGAGCAAATATATCCACAAAGATGGCAAACACATTGACAGAAGTGGAACTTAAATAAAAACATAATATAATCATTGAGAAGATGAATCTTTTAAAATTCTCAAAGAGAAACGCTGCCTTATAATACTCTACATAGCAGACCCTATTGATTTGAGTTGAACATGTTTTCTAATAAACCTGGCATTTTATACTACAAATTATTGTTGGCTCTGTGATATGTTCCTCTTTAAAAGCATCTATAAATGCGTTTATCGTCAGATTATTGCGTCCGTGAAGGAAAACATTCCAAATTGCATTCATAACTATTTTGCTCATGTCAGTAGGCTTGACATTCTGTTTTCTATTGCATCATATTTGCTGAATAAAATCCAATACATGTTTCCTACTAATTTTTCAAAAAAAAAAATTTTTCGAAATTTTTTGATTCCAAAAATATTGCCTGATTTGCTCTTGCACATCACACTTTTTTACAAAATATGATGCATTTTGTAGCATCCACTAAGACAGATTACAACTATTTGTCCAATTCTCAGACAGTTTTTACACGTATGGTACTAAATAAATTATTTCCTGTCTAATCCAACATTTTTGACACTTGACTGCTTTCGTTATTTTGAAGTGCATTAAAGCTGACATATAATCTGGGGGGGGGGACTTCATTCTTGTTTTGAGAAAAAGAAAAAAAAAACACGATGCAAGTAAAGTTTTTTATTGCTATATTTGAACTCAACATCTTCAAATCAGGTAATAGTTTTTTGCAAATCAGCATATTTTGCTGTGTTATATGCACAAGTACACAACTTCATTTAAAACCTGATTGAAAGCATGCACTCATTTATGACTAACATGGTTGCAGTTACCAGACTGATTATTCATTAAAGTGATTTATTAAAAGAGCCACACTCATAATGTTAATGACTCAACAACAACTACGAGAGAGATGTAAAACAGACTGAGACGCACTGCTGCAGAAATACACCGGTTCTGTCTAACCTCGGTTCTAATTCGGTCTCTGCTGTGAAAGACACCTACGCTCCTGCGGACCGCATGCATGACATTCCTCTCCTCCGCGTGTTCACTTTGCAGATCTGCAGGGATGAGAGTGAACAGCGAGTCCCAATGAGCCTTTCCCCAAACTCCCTTCTCATTCCATGCCTACAGCTCGTTCCACTAACCCACATTACGAAGAAACCTACAGATCACCCGGGTTACCAACGCAGCCAATGCACTCCATCAAAACCTGAGATCCACTGTTTAATCACATGCAAACGCTTCTATAAAGATGATCAGAACACGTTCGGGAAAACAAACCAATCTCAAGTGCTGGTTGCATGCGAGTATATATGGGTGTATCGAACGCACCGGAGCGCACAGCTCCGTTACGCGCTCCGGCGCACTGCCTCTTAGATTTATGAACATTACTGCTATTGTCATATTAATTATGACTGTAAGGATAATAAATGTTACGCCCAAGGTCATCATTCACGTGCCCGGTGATACAATTCTAAGGGTCTGGGAAACAGCTCCTATAACGCCGACCCTGGATACACCTCAGCAGTAAAGCAGGACTTCTGTCCCGTCAGAGGATGATTTCTTGATCTTCTCTTTTTGAGCAAATCAACCTCACTCTCTTTATGATGTTGTGAGCTCCAATATAAATGCCATGACAACACGGGCAGCTTTCCATGGCTGTACAGCCGATTACTTTATGACTTTATTGCCCTCCTGGTGATGAGTTTCATCAGGAGCTTATCTGAGATCAGTTTCCCCACCCAAGACCAAACCTTTTGCCACTGCAGGGAAACAGCAGGTACTGGTTTCAGATAAGTGACAAAGTACCATTTATGACCCCAGCAGCCACCAACACCTCACCTCCTCTCAAGACCTCCCATTTTCCAGCAACAAAGCGCCAGGAACCAAGGTCTGCTTGACAAGCTTAAAAACCTCAGGACCTAAAAAAAAAAAAAAAAAAAAGAGCACCATTACACAGAAACCATGCCGTCTGCGGAGAAACTAGCACATTTCTTGTCAAGTTCTGCTTTATGTGCAGCTGGAGTGGTTTTATTGGGTTTCGGGATGTCGACGGATTGGGCCGATGCCGTCTTGGACTGCGCTCCGCCCGGGAGTGTAATGTTCAATGGAACCTCCAGTCTCAAAACTGGCCTTTTCAATGGCACAGAAACCAAAATCAAATGCCCCAGGATTGACTCACCTGGAAAACCAGTGATCGGTAAGCTTCAAATAAGACTTCAACTCATTTTCTACATGCTACACTCTTAAAAATAAAGGTGCTTCACGATGCCATAGAAGAACCTTTTTGTCTAAATGGTTCCATAAAGAACCTTTAACATCTGAAGAACCACAAAAGCTTCTTTGGGGTGAAAGAAGGTTCTTCAGATTATAAAAAGGTAAGAAAGAGATGGTTCTTTAAAGAACCTTTGACTGAATGGTTCTTTGTGGAACCAAAAATGGTTCTTCTATGGCATCGCTTGAAGAACCTTTTGAAGCACCTTTATTTTTAAGAGTGTAGATTATGCAATTTGACATTGTTTACGTAATTTATTGCCTTTTTAAACATGTTAAAAATAAATTGGATCATTTAAATAAATTAAATAAGATAACAATACATTAAATAAATAAGCTAAATAATTTTTTTTTAATGAAAATAATTATACTTTAGTCAACCCAAAAATGTATGAACAACTTTACATTAGATAACAAAATATCATACAATCAGCATTTATTTTAATGAATCATTTTATGCAAAAACGTACAGAAAATATGTTCGTTAGGCTGCAAATGATAACCTATACTGTTCACTCTAAGGATAAAAAAGTTACAAAAGCTGTCACTGGGATGATGCTTCTTCCAAAGGTACAAATATGTAACATTAAGGTACTAATATGTATACTTTAGGTACTAAAATGAACCTTTAAGGTACATATATGCACCGTTTAGGGGTCAATAAGGTACAAATATGTACCTTTTGAAAGGGTACCGCATCTGTGACAGCTTTTATACCTTTTTTTCTGAGAGTGTTCAAAACGAAGACAAACAGTATTATGCCACATTGTGGTTGAGAAATGTGAGTGGAAAGTGATTCTCTACATCTGTGTGAACTATAGGAGAACATTGAGCAAAAACGATGATGCAGCATCTGAATGCAGACACCGTCTGTTTTGATATTGTGCCAAGATGCACAATGAAAATAAATCAAAAGCTAGAACTAAGACGACCTTTGGAATCTGCAGGAATTTGAACCGCCATTCCATAAAAATCACATGACCGTTTTATGTCTGGAATACATCAAAGGTTATGCCATTTTATGTCAAACGGCATCTTTCATGTAAAAACTCAACGTTTCACGCAATGAACTCATAATATATTGTATTTTTTCCTTCTCTCTGGCACTTAGTGTTCAACCGTCTGGCGAAATTAGTAGGCGCTCCCATCATCCTGCATGCTCTGGTTGTCATCCTGTTGGCTCTGGCTCTTTTGGGGTCTGCAGGCAGTATTCTGGTCACACTGTACAACAGCTTCAGTAACCCATATCAGACATACATGGGACCAATAGGACTGTACACATGCAGTGGACTCAGTGGTGAGCAAACACTCACTCACACCAAGACATTTGAATCTCAAACACTGTTTGGCTTGCATTTGACCTCTTCATTTTAATTCTTCATTAAACTCTTTTTAAATGTCTAAAACTTTGGCTAAAGGTTTAAATGAGTGTAAAAGTCATCCCAAGTCCTTTGGGTAAATTTGTGGTCACTTTTTTACTCAGCTAAATTTCACATGCAAAATCCAGTCATTCCAATAGTATTGTATGATAGCACGTTTCCACCACGGAATATAACAATTTTAAAAAGATAACTCCAACTTTCTGTTTCACAATTCAAACTGAATTCCGAATTGCAAGATATAAATTGACTTTCTATATCTTGCAATTCTGACTTTATATCTACAATTCTGTGAAATAAAAAAGTTTTTTTCTCAGACTTGTTTTTTATAGAACTTTTTAATGAACTGCAATACATAAACCCACAATTCTGAGATAAAAAATCCTAAATTATCATTTTAAGTTTACATTTCACAATTCTGAGTTTATATCTTATATCACAACTTTGAGGGTAAAAAAAAAACCTTTTCTCAGAATTGCAAAATATAAACTCAGAACTACAATATATAAAGTGCAATTGTGAAAATAAAATTCATAATTATGATATATAAACTTCATATTTTGCAAGTTAAACTTTTCTCCACAGAAGTGCGAGTTATAAACTCTGAATTTATATCTAGCATACTAAATTCTGAGTTTATATCACAATTCTGAGCATTTTGACTTTTTTTTCTCAAAATTGAAAGCTTGTGATTATCTCTCACAATTCTGACTTTATGTATTTTTTTGAGGATACATTTTTTTCACTTTTTTCTTTCAATTCCGAGCTTATATCTTACTGTTCCGAGTATATATCTAGTAATTCTGACTTTATATCTTACAATTATAAGAGCAAAAAAATAATAATAATAAGTTTTCTTTAGATTTACGAGAAAAAAGTCAGAATGGTGAGTTATAAACAGAATTCTGATGACTTTTTTCTTTCAATTCCAAGTTTATATCTCACAATTCTGAATTAATATCTTACATTTCTAAGGAAAATACATATATATTTTTCCTCAAAACTGCAAGAAAAAAGAAGTTTTTATCTCGTGGCAGAAACAGGCTTCAATATGATTGTGAGTTTCTCATGAGAGTGAAAACGTTCCCCACGCAGATTTCGCTCATGTTCAAGTTGGTCCTCCGAATTCAGTCCATCATACATCTACTCTACTGACTCTAATCTAGTTAAATGGACCTGTTTGTGCATGGGCAAGTTTGCTAATGTGTCTTATCTCTTGTCCAGTATGTGTGGCCACCCTGGCACTGATTCTGTACGTGTCGAACGCCTACCTGGGCGAGATGTTCCAGACGCTGGTGAAAGCAGATGAAGCCAACGTGGAGTTGAGGAATCCAAAAATTACCCTAAAGGCAGGGTTCTTCCTCCTGATACCGTACATCGGCGTCAACTTGCTGGCCATCCTCGTGGTCTATCTGTACGTCCACGCCGCATACACTCGCCGCAAAGAGCAGGAGAAACCAACGGAGGATGCGCCCAAAGAGATCATGATGTACTAAAGCGAAAACACAGACTGGAGCTCCATTAGTGAGAAACTGCCACATTAACTGTGAAGTGCACTGCAAAACTGAATTTAGCTGAATTCTGTTTGCCACAAAATTGTATTGTATTCATAGGCTATACATACAAAGGCTTAAAAGGTACACTTAAAAAAAGTCATTGCATTAGATAAGAGTGTCTCAGATGCTTTTTGTGTTCGTGTTTTGCTTGTGCTGTTTCTTTAAAATGAATGCCACTTTTTTGATATTTTATCTAATGCATGTTTTAAGTGTGACTTAAGTGTTCAAATATTTGTACGGGCCACTAAAAATATTTTATTGCACTTATGTTTAAGAACAATACCATCAAAATATTGTAAAACGTTTCATAAATGTCATTTAGGTGTCTAGCGTTTCTACTAAGAACCTAAAAATCATGTGCATGGCGTGTTTAAAAACGTCAAATTTACTTCTTTCAGTTCCTCTAGACTTTAAGCCAATTTAATACTTTTTTTTTTTGTGTGCACATTTTATTGCAGAGATGTGAAAATATTTAGCTCTATAGTATTTATCTGCTTATGCATCAAATATGATAAATAATTGTCTCATTTGTTGTTTTTATTTATAATAAACTGTCAATATATTACAATTCCTCTGTTTCATACATTCCTCAAATATTAGGCCTATGTAAATAATGCTGTAATTATTTAGTAAAATAACAAATCTTTTTAGAGTGATGATGATTTTGTGTTCAGTTTTTTTATATATATTTTTAACTAATCAAAGAGACCCAGTAAGACCACTAAAAATACCTGCAAAAAAGTATTGCTCACTCACTGATGTATTATGTATTTTAAAACCTGACTAATAAAATCTAATGGCTCACTAAATTACACTGACGGATTATGATATAAGAGATTATATGCTATTATAGGACTGTCAGGTCATGTCACCGTATGACGTCATTTACCACAATTACCAGGCCTTAGATGAACCTTTGGCCCTTGAACTTTGTGAATATTGAGTATTATTCACTAATAAGACGTGCAGGAGTGTGATCTGGGATTCATCCAGCAGGTTGCAGCAGGAGTGTGTTTATCCAGCTCTCTACTGCAACCATGCAAGGAGGAAACTCCTGATTTCAGAAAAAGGAAAAGTCTTTCTTCATTTTGAAAGACTGCATTTTCAATGTACTCAAGTAGCCTTTGTGTAACACAATATTCATTATTCATTATCTCAGAGTATTCACATATTCACAAAGCATATGGTCACAGTGAGGTACAAGGTTGCTTTCAATCCAATGCAGGGTTATTATAGTTAAATAAAACTAAAACTTAAACAAACAGGAAAAAAGAGAAAAATATGTACACTACCGGTCAAAAGTTTGGGATCAGAACGATTTTTAATGTTTTTTATTTTACAGGTGTTTCTTATGCTCGTCAAGGCTGCATTTATTTGATCAAAAATACATGAAAAAATGTATTATTGTGAAATATTATTATGATGTAAAATAACGTTTTCTATTTTAATATACATTAAAATATAATTTATTCCTGTGATGCGCAGCTGTATTTTCAGCATCATTCCTCCAGTCTTCAGTGTCACACGATCTTCAGAAATCATTCTAATATGCTGATTTATTATCAGTTCTGGAAACTGTTGTACTGCTTAATATTTTTTTGGAACCTGTGATAATTTTTTTTAAGGATTCTTTGATGAATAAAAAGTTAAAAAGAAGAGCATTTATTTAAAATAGAAATCTTTTCTAGACTACAGTTCAAAAGTTTGGGGTCAGTCCATTTTTATTCTTTCTTTTTTTGAAAAAAATTAAAACTTATATTCAGCAAGGATGTGTGATAGCAAAGATTTATATTGTTAGAAAAGATTAAAATTTTGAATAAATGCTGTTCTTTTTGACTTTTTATTAATCAAAGAATCCTCAAAAAAAGTATCGCAGTTTGGCTGTTTTAACTGACTGTTGCCAACATTGATCATTCTAATAATAAATCAGCATATTAGAATGATTTCTGAAGGATCATGTGACGCTTTAGACTGGAATAATGGCTGATGGAAATTCAGATTTGCATCACAGAAATAAATTATATTTTAAAGGATATTAAAATAGAAACCATTATTTTACATTGTAATAACATTTTGCAAGATGTTTTTTCTGTATTTTTGATCAAATAAATGCATAAGAGCATAAGCGACTTCTTTAAAAAACATTACAAGTCTTACTGATCCCAAACTTTTGACCGGTAGTGTATATGTATATGTATATGTATCCCCTTTTCTGCACTTATACTTCAGTGCTGTACTGTTATTCAACCGAAATTTGGTATAACTTCACTATTTGAATTATTTTCTCAATTGAATTAATCACTTCTGCTAAATTAATGAACGTAAACTAAATATGCGTAAACGGTAATAAAATCATACGTCCATGTACAGCTATTGATTCTCAGATATGAAGTGCATTTCATATGAAGTGAAATTCTGACTAAACTCTCCTCCTCCAAATCATCAGAAATTTAAGCTGACACCAACTCAACCTCGCTCTGAACTCAACACGTACTCACCTGGTCCACGTTAGACCTTTTGACATAAATGATCTCAACTAAAGCTTTAAAAACGAAGCTATCGTCTGTCACCACCATCAACACCAGCTCTGTTCATAACCCTGAACCTCTGAGAGACTCCACGACCGATGTAATGGCTCAAAAACATATTTAACATTTATGTATCAAGGTTACACTAAATAACTTATCCTAATATATAACATATTCAGATGAAATGCAACAAATGTATATGCACTGTACTTTTCCTGCACTGTAAAAAGTGGTAACCTGCAATTGTTGCATATAAAAAGAGCCGTTTTACCTGATTTAACCCATAAAAATAAAATTTGTTGGTATAAATTAATGTACTTAGGTTTAATGTTAACTATTTATGACTTGATATGTTACCATTTGTAGGTTACTATTTTTTTCAGTAGTCAAATTCTAAATATTTTTATATTTACATGTCTATTTTGTGGTGTAAACAAAGAGCTAAAGATTTAATAATGTCCATTAGGGTTGTCCATCAGCTTTAACATTTTCAAAAGCTAAATAAATGCTTGGACAAAACGTTCTTAAAGTAATATTTATGGAATGTTCTGATAACTTTATTAATATTTGATATACTTTCTCATAACGTTGAGAGAAACTATCTGAGATCAGCATTCTCTGAATGTCTATATGATCTTGAGTAACATATAATCATTGGGATATAAAAAAAGGAAGGGAAAATAGTAGGTTTTGAAATGACTATTATTCTACGTATACACAAATGTTACAGTATCAGTAAATTAGAAGCTCAGTAACTTTCTGGTCTGATACTTGGCTTTTCAATATATCAAAGTAAATGGAAGGAAATAGTATTCAAATGATATCAGTAATATTTATGGAATGTTCTGATAACTTTATTAATATTTGATATACTTTCTCATAACGTTGAGAGAAACTATCTGAGATCAGCATTCTCTGAATGTCTATATGATCTTGAGTAACATATAATCATTGGGATATAAAAAAGGAAGGGAAAATAGTAGGTTTTGAAATGACTTATTCTACGTATACACAAATGTTACAGTATCAGTAAATTAGAAGCTCAGTAACTTTCTGGTCTGATACTTGGCTTTTCAATATATCAAAGTAAATGGAAGGAAATAGTATTCAAATGATATTGATCACAGCGGGGTGTCAGTTTACCCTCTTTGTGGGGATTATGTGGACGCTCACGCGTGACGTTTCTCAAATGCTGGACTTCAGTGGGAATCTCTCAGAGGCATTTGGTATGCAAACACAGAGTGAATTACATCAGGAATGGAGGATAATCTCTTCTCCTTTATTGCAGACCTTTCTCTGGCTCTCTCTGAGTCTCGATCAGTGGACAGACTCCTGAGTTCGGGTCACTCGGAGGGTGTGAATGGATTAAGGAAAGACCCTCTGTAGTGCTGAAACACAATTCCCCCCTAAACCTGTATCAGAGTGGTGACACACACACACACACACACCTGTGTCTGCAGGGCATATACACACACACACACACACACACACACACACATACCCTAACCCCTATCTCTAACCAACTGTGTTAAACTATATAACACTGCAAATTCACACGTAAAGTGGCCCCTATCTGAATGCTTAAAATGCCTGAATATTATTGCATTAAATAAAAAAGATCAAATTTAAGTGCACTCAAATGCTGCAGGATCTTTTCTATGAACCAACTTAATTTTTGCTCAGCGTTATGTAATTGGATGGTGTTTTGGTGATTTTTAATGGATGCAAAGTCATTTCTCCCTTAATTTGGATAGGCATCTCAGAGTAACAGGCGTAGAGAAACACATGAACTATTAACATAATGCTGCACAAACATTAAGTAACACAATAATTGCACTAATAATTTGGTCTTCATTTCACTTCACTTCATTCTTCATTTTCAACTGGTCATGCAAACCAGTATGCCTAGCAGAGATGTTTATAAATGTGTATGTTTTTTAATTATTTGCAATATGTTCATCTATAACGTCATGTATTTCATTTATGTTTTATTTTATTTCTTTACTTACTTATTTTATTTTTTAATTTTATGACTTCTGTTCATAAGTAACTATTTACCGGTAAAATATATGTGCAAAATAGCTGAAACATGTGAAAACACTGTTTAAACATACATATGCATGTGTACAAATTTTGTTTTATTAAAGAAAAAAAAGAAAATGCAAATAAATAAATAAATACATACCCAAATTTTAGGCTTAATTTATATTTATGATGCTCAAACCTTAGCTAAGGGGTTCTGTTCCTCTGAACATAAAATATGATGACAAGAACATGCTGATGCCAAATCCATATGAATGTTTTGGCCACCATACACACATTCATAATCCAACATCCTAAACTTTGCACCCTGAGCAAGATTTACACCATGAGAGTGAGAAGTGATCTGAAACGGGGATTCCCATTCACACTCCGGGCCTGCGACTGATGCAGCGGAGACAGGCAGGAACCAGCGCTTATCTCTGCCATTAATCTTCATTTGTCAGAGAGGGCAGAGCATGAAGGGGTGGAGAGAAGGAGGGAGCGAGGAGAGAAGGAGAGAAGAGAATAATTACACCCTTGCTGTTCCATTATGGTGTCATTCTTCAGTTAACATCAGATAAGATCACACCTCGAGCTATTTCTCCACTTTAGCCTGCTCTTTCTCTCTCACACACCTGAACAGGCTGACAGAGAAAGCGGCTGTGTTCCTATTCAGCTGTCTACTGTCTACACAGGCAACTGTCTGCTAAAGCAACATCCTAATTAAAATGGCACTTAAGGGACTAGATCATAATTGATTTCAATAGAATTTTCATTTTGCTAAGCTAATGACACAATGCTTTATAATTTATATTATGTATGTATATATATATATATATACATTTTTGTTTTCCTTCTTTTTTTTTCTGGCCGAACCTTATTTCAAATATAATAATAATAATAATTATTATTATTATTATTATTATTATTATTATTGTAATTATTATTATTAAGAAGAAGAAGAAGAATTATTATTTTGAAAATTAAATATAATAATACAATTATTATTATTATTGTTATTATTATTATATTTAATTTGAACTTTCTAATGCCAAATTATGTTTCAAATGTACTTAAAGCAGCAAGAAATTATTTAAAATTAAAAAAAAAAAATCCTAATCTAAAATTATTCCTAATCTAAAAAAAACGTAAAAATTATATATATTTAGCTTTTTTTTTTTGTATATTTTGTATATATCGTCACGTTATAAGTCAGCATTACATTCACATTTCCTTTCTGCTTTTTTTTTTATGTTCTTGTTGCAATTCATTCTGACATTGTCTTTTCAGTGAAAAATAGATATGAAACAACATGAGGCATCAACACCGTGAATACACTTATAATGCCTTTAAATGCTCCCTAGGTAGGCAGCTTACTAGGGTTTGAAACAAACCTTGTTTCTCACACTGACGACCTGAAAAAGAGCTCACGACTGGAGGAGCTGGAAGTTAACCTGTCAAACTCCACCTATTCACCAATCTCCACTGCACATCTCAGTTTATCTTCCCCAGCGATTATCTTACAATTCACTATGATTAAGTGCACATCTGACCCCAGATCAGCGTCACGAGGCACGATATGTCTGAGCCACGGTTTGACTGGTGCAATCATAGGTTAATCTGTCCCAGTTAAGAGCTGTTGTCCCCTTTGGCAGGCCGGCGAGCGCAGAGGACGCCACATTGACGGCTGCTGTGATGTGATTGATGAAGAGCCCAGGCCACTTTCTCTGAGCTGAGCTCTTAACTGACCATTTGATGGATAAAGACTCTGACTGGACATTGCACAAGTCAAAAAAGTTCCATGACAGGAGAATATTATACTGCCCCCAGTGGTGCAGTTCTTACGGTTTCTTTATATGATTAAGTGCACATCTGACCCCAGATCAGCGTCACGAGGCACGATATGTCAGAGCCACAGTTTGACTGGTGCAATCACAGGTTAATCTGTCCCAGTTAAGAGCTGTTGTCCCCTTCGGCAGGCCGGCGAGCGCAGAGGACGCCACATTGACGGCTGCTGTGATGTGATTGATGAAGAGCCCAGGCCACTTTCTCTGAGCTGAGCTCTTAACTGACCATTTGATGGATAAAGACTCTGACTGGACATTGCACAAATCAAAAAAGTTCCATGACAGGAGAATATTATACTGCCCCCAGTGGTGCAGTTCTTACGGTTTATATTGTATTTGCACACAGCCTGAGGGACTGCTAATGAGAGGCAATGGGTCTACAAATGAACACTAACAAGACAGTTATAAAACTGTCAAGAGGATAAACACAGGCAATTATGTGAGATGACTTTACTTCTGTTTCTCTACACAAGACCCAGTTTTGTAAAATCACATTCATTAAAAAAACAAAACGCAAATGACGGCTGGGTAAATAATGCATGGGCTTAATATTTTCCATACAGTCGGTCAGTCCATAATCATATGCATTAAAATTCAGAGTATTACTTTTCATGTGTCCTGCACTGTTTGTGCTACAGACAGAAATGCATAGCAAGATACTAGTAAACATCTTAGTAACCACATAACAATGCAACCAGCACTTAAATATAGTTTTAAATGACACTAGAAATTCAAGCCTGCAGTTTCCAACATTTTCATCCTCACTGATGAATGCTTATGGAAGCTTGATTCCGCCACACACACACAAAAAAAATCAGTGCAACTTTTTTATCATATAGCTCATACATACACACACACACACACACACACACACAAATATATTTATATATAGAGAGAGTTTATATATACACTCCAAATTCTGAGAAAACAGTCAGAATTGTGAGAATTTTATAAATCAAAGAGTTTATATATCAAAATTCTGAGAATTATCTGTTAGAGAATGAATGACAGAAAAAAGTCAGAAGTGATAGAAAAAAAGTTTTTCTCACAATTCTGAATTTTCAGAAATTCCAATTCTCAGAATTCTGAGATATAAAATCTGAATTGTAGATGTTACCTCACAATTCCAGGCGAAAAAGTCAGCTAAATTGCAGAATTCCAATGTTAAATCTTGCAATTCTGAGTTTACATCTCATAATTCTGACTTTTTTCTCTGAATTCTGGTTGCATCTTTAAAAAAAAATCCACTATCTATCTATTTATCTATCTGTCTGTCTATCTGTCTGTCTGTCTATCTATCTATCTATCTATCTATCTATCTGTCTATCTATCTATCTATCTATCTGTCTATCTGTCTGTCTGTCCGTCCGTCTGTTCGTCCGTCTGTTCGTCCGTCCATCCATCTATCTATCTATCTAAGTTCATTTCTTTACATTTCTATTTGATTTTAATTCTACTTCCTTATAATCAAATTTAAATCTCAATTTAGCATCCTGTTTGCTACACTGATTCAAATTCAAGTAAAATTTGGAAAAAAAGCAAACTCAATTCAATTGTAAATATATTTTTCTAAAATGTAAGTTTTTTAGATATCCCAATTAGCTGTGAATGTGTGAATGTAATGTTTTCATTGGCTGTACTGAGTTAAACTGCTGCGGTTTTCAGTCATTATGCTCACACTTAAACTGACATTGATCCTGCAGCTTACTGTGAAAACTGCCCTCATTTCCCACTCAGAAAGCATCTTTGTATGTGGAGCAGCACATCTTCACTCATTTGCGTCTGTCAGTCGAGCAGTAACCGAAGCCGTAGGTGATGGGTTGGCGTTTGAGATGAAAGCCGAGGTCGTCACTGGAGCGAGACGCTCTTTCAGAGATCACAGACCTGACGGTGAAACTGAGAGGGTGATTCTCTTCTCTCCTCCACATGCGAGATCTCGCTCTCTCTCCCAGATCTCAAACGATGGGCGGATCCCATCGACGATCTCAGAGCGATATCATGGGGTCCATTTCAAATGCATTTCAACAGTTCCAGCAGCAGGCATCTCTTCACACTCAGCACAGGTGTCAGTTTGGTGAAATACTGTTGGTGCACCGAACGCTCCGGTTCGTCATGCTACATCTCCGGTCCATAAAATCCATAAAACATATCAGCACTGTTTGACGTCTCAATGTGATGTCAGGCTTGACGGACTGTGACAGCTCTCAGGGTTCACTCGCATGCAGATGGATTATGGATAAAAGAACAATGTGTTCTCCATCCTGAAAGAGCTTGGATAGATAGATATATAGGTCATTAATTATTATAGTACATTTTATTTTAAAAGTCATATGCAAGTCATATTTTTAATATGCAATCAATATACAGTGGGGGAAAAAAGTATTTAGTCAGCCACCAATTGTGCAAGTTCTCCCACTTAAAAAGATGAGAGAGGCCTGTAATTTTCATCATAGGTATACCTCAACTATGAGAGACAAAATGAGGAAAA
Organism: Sinocyclocheilus grahami; assembly: GCF_001515645.1. Classification (NCBI taxonomy): domain Eukaryota; kingdom Metazoa; phylum Chordata; class Actinopteri; order Cypriniformes; family Cyprinidae; genus Sinocyclocheilus; species Sinocyclocheilus grahami. Next base: position 333,135 of record NW_015505220.1, on the reverse strand, counting down.
AAATCCAGAAAAATCACATTGTAGGATTTTTAAAGAATTTATTTGCAAATTATGGTGGAAAATAAGTATTTGCTCCCATAGTTGATTTTTTCACACCAAGCTGCTTACCTATTGCAGATTCAGTCTTCCCAGCCTGGTGCAGGTCTACAATTTTGTTTCTGGTGTCCTTTGACAGCTCTTTGGTCTTGGCCATGGTGGAGTTTGGAGTGTGACTGTTTGAGGTTGTGGACAGGTGTCTTTTATACTGATAACGAGTTCAAACAGATGCCATTAATACAGGTAACGAGTGGAGGACAGAGGAGCCTCTTAAAGAAGAAGTTACAGGTCTGTGAGAGCCAGAAATCTTGCTTGTTTGTAGGTGACCAAATACTTATTTTACCGAGGAATTTACCAATAAATTCTTTAAAAGTCCTACAATGTGATTTTCTGGATTTTTTTTCTCATTTTGTCTCTCATAGTTGAGGTATACCTATGATGAAAATTACAGGCCTCTCTCATCTTTTTAAGTGGGAGAACTTGCACAATTGGTGGTTGACTAAATACTTTTTTGCCCCACTGTAGTTCAATTTGAAGCATTTGTGCAATGTGCTTATGCCTTCCAGAATGAAATACCACTGTTGAACTTCCTGGAATTACTATTCAGTAAACATTAAATGCTCTTGCTGCCATTCCAATTCAATTCTCAGTTCAACTTATTGAAACTTGCTGGAAGTTCACATTCATATTCATGAATTGATTCTGAATTTTGCATAGGCTGCTAGGATGTTTTGGGTGGCTTCTTCCAAGGTGTTTTACAAAAATAGTCAAACAAAAAGTTTCATTTCTTAGAAATATAAAAGAAGCACTGCTGCTCTGGCCTGACCTCACGCATTGACGTCTGAGACACAGAGGTTGAGAGGTTTCTGAGGAAAAGCCGTATCAGGTTCCTCGAGGTGGTTTTTGGCTGGCGCTGTAATTTGTCGTGTTGTCTGTGGATAATTGCAGGTTGGTATCATGTCCGTGGCTGAGAAAGGTGCGATGAAGGCGTCTTAGTCAACAGAGGAAGCTCTGAATGCCTGAAAAGCACATGGGTGGCTTTTGTGGCTAAACTGCACCCTGAAAGATGATGTGATGAGTGATACGGTGACTCTGCAGTCTGCAGTCTCCTGCTCAAAGACTGGAGAAAATATAAATATATTTTATATAAATATATAATAAATATAAATAATGTCTCAAACTGTGCTCTGATAATGAAACCTGCAATCAAAAGTCAACATACACATTCAAACTGACTAAATCAATTTGAGCTCAAACATGTTATTATTATTTTTTATTCTTTGTTCTTAAATTTTAATATCATTGAAATATATTTGTATTGCATAAATAGATATTTTATTAAATATATTTTTAACATATCTATGTATTACCATTCATGTTTGAGGAAGGATTTTTAAAATGTTTTTTAAAAGAAAAAGTTCTCCACTTAGGCTGCGCTTATTTGATTAAAAATACAGTAAAAACAGTAATATTGTGAAATATTATTACAATTTAAAATAACTGCTATCTATTGTAATATATTTTAAAATGTAATTCATTCCTGTGATCTGAATTTTCAGCATCATTACTCCAGTCCTCAGTGTCACATGATCTTCAGAAATCATTCTAATATGCTGATTTGGTGTTTGAAAAAATGTATTATTATTATCAATTTCAAAAAAGTTAGATTTTGTTCTTTGAAAATTGTATTTATTTATTATAATAAATGTATTTACTGTCACATCTTTGCATCTTTGCTGAATAAAAGTGTGAATTCCTTTCAAAAAGGAAAAAAATCTTACAGATCATCAAACTTTTGATCATTTAAAAAATATATATACCAACTACTATATCTATATATATATTGATATATACTATATCTTCTTTTTTATTCTATCTACTTGTTTTTCTTTGTGTGTGTGTGTGTGTATGTGTATAATATATATATATATATATATA
>NW_015505220.1:327151-331032 GCF_001515645.1 Sinocyclocheilus grahami | reverse complement strand
ATATATATATATATATATATATATACACACACACACCTTGCTACATGTACTGCGTTAGGCTAACTGAGACTTGTCATTTGCACTTATATATTGTTGCTCTTTTGTTAGTTTTGACTGCTTTTATTGTCCTCATTTGTAAGTCGCTTTGGATAAAAGTGTCTGCTAAATGATTAAATGTACTGTAAATGTAAACTACTGTCCTCTGATTCTCTAATAGTGTGAAATCAAAAATCAGAGATCAATGAATTCAATCATTTCTAATCAAATTCTTGTAAGATAAACAATCTGAATGGCTATTCACATTCATTTTAAATGTCTTTAAATGTCAACAATGGTCATATTTGCTTCTATTGTTACTTCTCCTCTCAGAAGAAAAGGTATAAAAACTGGGGCGGTACCTTTTCAAAAGTTACACCTTTGTACCTTATTTACCTCTAAAAGGTGCATATTAGTACCTTAAAAGTATATATATTTGTACCTTATGAAAAGGTACCACCCCAGTGACAGCTTTTGTACCTTTTTTTTCTGAGTGTGTAGGAGATTTCAATCAATCTCTCAGTCATCTGAGAAGTTGATACTCCAATAAAACATAACTGAGATCTCTATTAGGTCTCCTGGGCGAATTTTCTTTGATTAAAATGTTGTGTTTCACAACGGCTGCCAGACATCTGATGACTGATGATCGGACAGTTTGTTTTAGCGTGAAGCAATTAACCTCAAGACCTCAGCAACACAACGCCAAGAGCACAAAACCATGTACATACACCAAACACCGCTGGAAGGTTTTAAGAAGATTTTAAGGCAGATGGTAGGAATGAGCAGCAGATAGTTTCTCATGGCTTGTTTCGATCTATCAGCTGCTGATCGGTGTCAACACCGAGAGGAAGAGGCGGTCAGAGAGCGCCGCTAAAGACAGACAGAGCAGATCGTCTTGCCACGGCCATTGTAAGTGTCCATTCACAGAGCACTTAACGCAGGACTGCAGTCAACAGGTGGGCGTGTCGCCTCGGCCCCCGGGGCCACTCTCAGCCCTCGTCTTTTGTCATCCCTCTATCCTTCTATCTGTCTGTCTCTCAGCCCCATGCTCAGATATTCGCCTGGAGCACAATCACTTCCTCAGCATTCCTCTCTACTCGACTGCGCCCGGTAAAAGACCCTCATGAGGAGGAGCGAGAAGGGAGAGGGGCCCCGGTAGGACCCACAGCTCACCTGAGTATCCGTGTCTTCAGATCTGACCCCCATCTGGAGGGGCATCAATTCATCTTCAGGAAACTGAAACGGACAAATCTGTCAAGAATCGCCTTTTTTAATAATATCCTTTTCTGACTCTCAATTAAATTTTGATAATAATTTACTCTTAATAAATGTAAAAGTAGGTTCTCGAGTTGCTATATGAGTGTGGAGATATATATGTGTGTGATTAAATTCTACTTGGGAGTGGAGAGATTCATCCTCGCGCACATGGATCGCATAACATTATGCTCTCTCGACATTGTCATTAAGATCACACTATAGAAACCGCCTAAAATTAAGTATAAAGAAGAGAAGAAAGAGGTCCTAGGTCCGAGGCCTGCCTACACATGCCAGGATCCGCCACTGCCAGATGCAGTTAGAAATGTACTAAAAACAAGCCTATCGCAAGACATCTGGTAGGGGGGGCACCTGGGGTGGCCAGCCAAATTTCAGGGGGGGCGGTGCCACCCCTGGCCACCACGTAGACACGCCCCTGCCAACAGGACAATGACCCTAAGCACAGCAAGAGTGGCTTATAGACAACTCTGTGAATGTCCTTGAGTTGTCCAGCCACAGCCTGAGCTTGAACCCAATCAAATATTTCTGGAGAAGCCTGAAAATATGCGTCTGCCCCCATCCAACCTGACAGAGCTTGAGAGGTGAAGAGGTGAGGTGAAGAACGGCAGATAATTGCCAAATGCTGATGTGCAAAGCTTGACGCATCATACCCAAAAATACTTGAAGCTGTAAAGGTGCTTTAGCTAAGTACTGATTTAAGGGTTTGAATACTAATGCAATGTACTTATTTCAGTGTTTAAATTTTTTATACATTTACAAAGTTGTGACAGTTCTGTTTTTGCTTTTGCATTATGGAGTATGGAGTGTAGATTGATGTGGGGAAAAAAAGTTATTTAAAGCAGTTTAACATAAGGCTGCTTCATAACAAAACGTTGGGAAAAAATGAAGGCAAGGCACTGTATATTTACACACACACACACACATGCAAATGAAAGTTATATTTCTATACATTATTAAAACAGTATTATCACTAAAACTATCTTTATAGTTATACATACTAAATGCAATATAATAAAATAATATATATATTTTTTTTTTAACTGTTTACACTTTTCATTTAAACCTGGACATTATTAAAGTTCTCATTTATTTAATCAATTACAATATAAATAATAAATCAATATTTTTCGTATTATGTATATTATTTTAATAAAAACATTAAAATATAAACATAATTAAATTAATAATAACAATAAAACATTATAAACTATTAAAATATATAGTATACAAATTCTAAGAAAAGTATAAGATCCTGTACAATGTCAACAAGCAAATATAAGTACATTTGAATGAAAAATAACTAATCATAACCTGACTTTTGACTCAACTTTTTATGTTGTTAATATAACTTGAAATTAAAGACTACATTAAACTACATCAAAAAACGACGCCAACAGAGGCATTTCCAGATATTTGGACCCTACTGAATGTACAGGAGAAACAAGGAAAACACTGACATTAATCCTAATTCTGAGATGTTCTTCTGCGTCTGTTCATCTGCTCTGATAATCTTTCCACAGCAGTTGCAAATAAAGCACCTTTGTTTCAGCAGTGACTGATGCTTCCCCGCTTCTAAACATGAGTGTGCTGTCAGTCAGGATTCACACGCGTCCCACCACCTCCAGCTTCAGGTTTCTCTGGCATCTCTCGCTCTCGCTCAAGCAGCTAAGTGGCCCTTCTCTTTGGTTCAGCTTATCAATGGCTTCGTCCCTCAAATTTCTAGTTATTTGATCTGGTCTGTGCGAAGGCGTCGGGGTAAATGAGGTATTGTCTTGTGAGCAGGTTACCTTACCTCTCACTGAGCTTTCTTTGCCACGGCAGGCGTAAACCTGGCAAAGCGTCAGAAACAACAAAGAAGATTCTCACTCTGAGTAGACGTAACCTCAGCACAATCGCTGCTTTATTTTAAGGGTTTCCTCCTACTTTTGAGAAAAAATAAACACTACACCTTTCGCAGTCTTTATGCATTTTTGATTATTTCTGAGCTGAAAGTGAAGCGCACATTCATATTTGTGTTCATCAAATTTTGAAGTTTGTTCATAAGATGCTTATTTTCCCATAGGAAAGAAAATCAGAAATGCGATCTCCTTGAGATTAAATGGAGAGCAAATGGAGATTTAAGGTCTCCTGCATCTCAGACGCTCATTCTGAGAAAGAGATTGAAGTAATCTCACACAAGTCTCAACAATGTCTCAAATTTGCTCAGATTTTCCAGGACCCCAAAGACTGCGATAAAAAGTCAAAAATCTCACTATGAGCTCAAATATTTCTTTCTACATTCTTTAAAATGTTCTAAGCTATGCTTTATACTTTTACTGAATGTCAACAATGTCTTAAGTGTCTGATTCCAGCAGAAATATATGAGACAAAGTTGATTTTTAAAAGGAATTACAGCTGATAATTTGTTTCCAGAGCTTTGAAAGAGAAAGATCTGAGCAATAAAATGTTTTCATTTGAGTTATTAGTCAAAATATTATGTAAATATTTAATATTATATAAATGACATATTACATAAAAAAGCTAAAATATAGATTAAATATAGTAAAAATGTTAATTTATATATGTATATA
>NW_015505220.1:316704-326884 GCF_001515645.1 Sinocyclocheilus grahami | reverse complement strand
CACACACACACACACACACACACACACACACTCACACACATATATTTATGTATAAACAATTAAATTAATAGATTTTTCCACATTTTATTCATTTTTTAAATGATTTTTCCCCTTTTGAGTCAAAGCATGTATAAAGCTCAGAGAAGAATCGAATTACTGTCATTCTGACAACTTTGCAGTTATGTAACTTTGTGATATTATACACAGCCAGGACAAGTGTTCATGGTATGAGGTGTTTCAGCCAGCGCAACATCAATCAGCTTCTAGATTCAATAAATATAATGACTCTGAATCAGGGGTTGAGCTCTTTTAATGGGTCATAATAGTAGGAGATCTGACATGGTAATGGCTCAGTCTCGTCAGCTCTTTTATTAGGCCAGCGCTGGAGGGCTGCATGTTCCCGAACACACACACAGCAATCATCTCCGTCACATATTGCTGACTGCAGCGGCGAATGGCAGTCACCTTTAATAAACAGAGCAATCGCTGAGCAATTACACCTAATGAAACGGCAGCTGACAGGATGCTCTCATGTATAACAATATTATCTTTCATGCTGCTCCATTTTAAAGGGCTGGAAGGGTAAAGTGTGTGTTAGTCCCCCCGATTCTATCAAATCACTGAGGAAATTTTATTATCGGGTTTCTATATAATATATAAAATAGGTACTTCACAAACCTTTTATTTTGTGGCCAGCCTAAGGCACACCTGTGCAATAATCATGCTGTCTAATCAGCATCTTTATATGCCACACGTGTGAGGTGGATGGATTATCTCGGCAAAGGAGAAGTGCTCACTAACACAGATTTAGACAGATTTGTGAACAATATTTGAGAGAAATAGGCCTTTTGTGTACATAGAAAAAGTCTTAGATCTTTGAGTTCAGCTCATGAAAAATGGGGGCAAAAACAAAAGTGTTGCGTTTATAATTTTGTTCAGTGTATATATATATATATATATATATATATATAAATTATAATTTTGTTTTTTTTTAACCATGTGTTTGCTCTAGAATTTCTAAATACTTTTACATCATACAATAGCAGGTTTCAATTTATTGAACTTTTAAGACCTGTGCCTAACATTATTTTAAAAGATGTTCATGTTTTATTCTACAACATAATTTACACATCATGTCTCAATTGTAAATAAGTTAAATAATCAACACAAGGAGTACAATTCGAAAAACATTTAAACTCACATCCTAATGTGAAATAACCCACCAGGTTAACTTACAAATTGACATAATTCAACAACTCTATTAGATAGGGCACGGATGTTTCATCGTTTGCTAGAGTAAGTGAAGCAGATCCACTTTAATGAATCAATGAAGCATTCTAATCTATATGTACTTCACTCCACTACAATGACAACATGAAGATAATGTGCCTTTTGATGGCGTTAGATAAAGCTAATGTGGCTAAACAACAGTGTATTGCACACTCCAGAAAGAGCTTGCTAATCACAGTCACACTTCTGCTGCTGTTGACATGTACACAACCCACCTTCAGTCCCTCAAACACCAGAGACACAGAGTCTGTCCCAAAACCAGTCAAATTCATGCAAATCTATTCCTGTTATATATGGACAAACTCCAACTTAGCTTTGCTTGAAATGCATTAACATGGGTTTTATCTTCAGATGCAGCATATTAGAATTAATTTTACCAGATGTAAAACGTAAATAAAAAATATATTATTAGACATTATTAAAATAGATGATACTGTAATATCATATTATCATTATATTATTAATAAAATACAGTATATAGGACACATGGGAAATATATTTAAGATCCTGATATCACTAAAAATATATTTAATATTTTTAAACTTTATTATGAAATGATACAATTTAAATTGATACCAATTATAATTAAAAAACTATATATTATTTAATATACTAAAATTGATCAATTTTAATTTTTTATTATTATAAATAAAATATAGTAGATATAGTAGAAATATATTTAAGTATAATATATTTAGAAATATATTTAGGATACTGCACAATGTCACTAATCATATATAAATACATTTCATCAAATGCACAAAATTATTCAAAATTAGTCATACAAATCTATTCCTCTTCTATATGGACAAACTCCAACTCAAGCTTTGCTTGAAATACAATTTACATGAAAAAAATAGAAAAGAATCATTTAAAAATATTTTTAAATAGACTTTATAAATATTATAGAAATTATTTTTTTTAATTGTAATCCTTAATTTTAATTTTAATAGATGGTAATGAAAAACTAAAAATGGATTGTTATATTTTATTAAAATATATCATAATATCATATTGTATTATTTATACACTATATACAACGTATAAGAGATATATGTAAGATCCTGCACAATGTCACTAAAAACATTTTTTATATTTTTAAACTTTAATAAAGTTAAAACTATATATTATTATTATTCATATAAAGCTGTTTCTGTTCTATATGGACAAACTCCAACTCAGCTTTGCTTGAAATGCCATTAACATGGATTTTAGCTTCAGTTAAACCACTAGTTACAGAAGCAGCACATTAGAAAGAAATGCAATCATATGGGTTGTAGACCCTCGTCTTAAAGAGTGTGGATTCCACTGAATTGCCTGAATCATTGTAGATTTGCATTCATTTTACATTCAAATTTGGGGCTAGAGGCCCCGGCAATCCAAGCCCTCCAAACAAGCCCAGGCCTGAACCCCTCCAGTGTTTTCCTCCCGAGTCTCCGAGCTGGTAGACGTGCTCTGGCCCACCGCCCTCGGAGACGTGCGGGACAGTGGACCTGCTGGGAACAGACAGACAGGCAGTCTCTGGCCTCCCCCACACAGGCCGTCCAGCGCTCCATTGATCCATTACTGCAGGCAGCTAACCGCATTTACATAGTGATCAGATAGTGACGCTTCTCTTTGAGTTGCATCAGGGCAGAGGGCAGGGTAATGACGGCTAATAATTACTCCATTTAGTGAAGGAGGGGCAGAGACACCGCTTAAGAATACAGCGCTGTTAGATCTCCCAACATGCAACTTTTAATCAGTTGATGTTCAATTCTAAAGAGTCCATATTGGCTATGAAAGACTGTTTGAAAAAATAAATAAAAACTGAGATTTGATGCTGATGTTTGGTTATTCCATATCTTGGTAATTTTACTGTTCAGGTTGATTTCACATGACTCAAATGCAGATACTTTTATCCAAAGCAGATTATCTGAAGTTATTTTTCTTGGAAATTGAACCTATGCACTATGCTGTAACATTAGAGTAACATATTACTATCAAGGGTTACTATAATATAATAATAATAATAATATATGCATTTAGCAGACGCTTTTATCCAAAGCGACTTACAGTGCATTCAGGCTATACAGTTATTATAGTTAACTAAATCTAAAAAACATTTTGTTACTTGAAAAAAAATGAAATGTTAACGTACTGCCACGGAAACATTTCTCATTTTTATTTAGCCTAACTTTTACTGAAATAACAAAAACTGAAATAAAATAAAATAAATAGAAAGTATAGACATAAAAAAACCCTGAAAATAAGAAAATCACAACAAAAATACTACATCTTTAAGTTTAAAAATTCAAATTATTAATTAATCAAAAACTACTAATAAAAACTATAATAATTATTTTATTTTGAATGCACCAAAACTTTTCACCAAACGTTATACTTGTGCATTCATTAATGATAACCATTAATAATAAAACTAACGTGGATTCATTTTATCTAAATAAACTGATAATTCTTCCAATCAGTCTACTTTGATTTTTATTTGTTATTTTTATTTACATTTTAAATTATTCAGCCGATATCCAAAAAGTGATTAAAGAATGTGAAACATTATAAATATCTTACAGATATATTGAAATGAGAAGTGATCCGAGCAGATCTTTCTATCTATCCATAATCATTTTGTTGGGCTTGCCTTGACTTTGGACAGATCCACTGTCAGTCTTAATGGTCTAATCAAACTAATGAGCTGCAGTCTGTGGTTGGAGCTGAAGTTTGATGAGCTGATTTCTGACCGTGGCCGGACCTGTCAGGTAGCTCACAGTGGGGATGAGCCGAGTGAAAGACTAAAGCACGTTGTCAATGGTGTCGCTGACCCGCAGGATGAATGTTTGGTTAGGCTTAACCTGCTGAGAGGCAGCAGGGGTTAAAACAACTACAAGACCTTAAAAGATCTCTCCCATGTCAGCCTCAAAGGAACGAGAGCACAGCTGGGCCTCAATGACACAAACACACTCACACATGTACAGAGAAATTGGACTTGTTAAAACATAGTGAACTGAATGTAGGAATATTGCAGTCCTGCTGTCAAAAGGTAGGCAGCATAATTTGGCTGCCTTCCAAGAGAAATCCTAAAATGTACACATGAGAAATGTTTCACTCAGTACCAAAAATATATAATCTCATTAAAAATGCTATTTTACCTAATATGCAATGTATACACAATATAATAATATTGTATCCTTATGATTGCATTGTTAACTAAAACTAAAACTATTATACATAGTTTTCATTAATTGAAATAAATATCACATTAAAAATTACACTGAAAAATACAAATAGAAATATAATTAGTTCCATTGCAATAAATAAGCTTAAAACAAAATAAGTTCAAAACAAACTGAAGTACTAAAATTGCTAAAACTTAAATTACACTCTAAAAAATGCTGGGTTAAATATAACCCAGTGCTGGGTAAAATAGGGACAAACCCAGCAACTGGGTTGTTTTGACCCAGCGGTTGGGTTAAACATTTAACCCAACCGCTGGGTCAAAACAACCCAATTGCTGGGTTTGTCCCTATTTTTTTGTATTTAACCCAGCATTTTTTAGAGTGTAAAAAATTCAAGATAATTAAAAATAATAAAACTAAAGTGATAAAATGACAAAAGCACATAACTAAAAAGTACTAAAAAACTAAAACTAAAATATGAATGTAAAAGCTAAAACAATTATAAAAAAGTAATAAAAATGAGAAAGCACATAACAAAATGACCAAAATATAAATTAAAACCAAAACTGAAACATAAATATTAAAGCTAAAAAAAAAAACAATAATAAAAAATTACAAAAGCACACACAATGATTAAAACAAACTAAAAATCAAACTGAATTGTTAAATGTTTGTTAAATATATTTTTTAACATTTTAAAATAAATGTTCATTCAAATAAGTACTGTATTAAGTGGGAGAACTTGCACAATTGGTGGCTGACTAAATACTTTTTTTCCCCACTGTAAATACTATACGATTTGGAATACAGCAATAGTTGATGTGAAAGCAATCCAACAAAACAAACAATGATCATTCAGTTATTCTACTCATCATATTTTTATCAGTAGAGATCCGCGACAGTTTGGAAAAGAAAGTGTAACCTTATCTTAGTTTATTAGAAACAAGTGGTTCTTTGAAAAACGCCAGTAAACTATTATAAGTCCCTTTATGAGGAGCTGCAAATCCAGATGATCTCTTTAGTCGTGTTGGTAATCAAACACCGGTTGGTTCTCTAAGACAACAGCTGAGAATGCTATAGTCGTCTCTTACTCTTCCTCATCATACATCATCCCTCTCTATGTCTGATCTTCCTCGAGGACGGTAAACCTTCACACTCAATACTATCTGAAGCATCAGTCTGCTGTCTTTCACTGCGGTCTGTGATCCGAGTGTCATCCGGTGCATGACGCTTCTTTCTGGGCTGCTAAAAACAGGCCGCGCATCAAAGCTGAGCGTGGCCCATTTGAAGTGAGGGCATGCGAAACGTTCATGGGATGAGCTGTCAACATCACCCATCTCTCGCTCACGGCTCACTCACTCGCCCGATGTGATGTCATGGGAATGGAATGTGGTCACATGACAATATCCTGGTCAGAATTGTAGGAAATGATGTTGTTTTGTGTACCTAACAACCATTACAACACACGCAACAGTTACACAGAGATGGGCACACACAAATTGGTGTATTTAACCCATAGTTTGCATTTAATTGTTCATTTGCATTCACATGTTTCTTAATGTTTCACTGTTCCACAGTATATGATTGTAAAACACTGTGCAGTTCACAAGATGCTCTGTGAACTCAAAGTACTAGGCCACTGCAGATAGCCATGCATGACACACAACAATGCAGAGATGAGATGAAATGCATAGACTTTTTTTCTTTTTCATTTAAATTTTTAACCCCAAGTAACAAAATAAATTATAAAAAAAACAAATTTTCCAAATAATAAGAAAAAGAACATTATTAACATTATAACCATTTTTTTTAAATTATGCTATAAAAGTAGTATATATAAACTTTTGTTCTAAAATTTGGGGTAATTAGGATTTTTAAGTAATATTTTTAATCAGCAAGGACACATTCATTTGATCAAAAGTGACAGTAAAGACATTTATAATGCTACAAAAGATTTATATTTTAAATAAACATCCTTTGAACTTTGTTCATCAAAGAATCCTGAAAAAAAAACTATTGAGTAGCAGCACAACTGTTTTCAAGATTGATAATAATAAGAAATATTTTGTGAGCAGTAAATAAGAATATTAGAATGGTTTCTGAAAGATCATGTGACACTGAAGAGTAATGATGCTGAAAATTCAGCTTTTCATCACAGGAATAAATTGCATTTTACAATATATTCAAATAGAATATTTTAACCGTAACAGCAATTTTAACTGTAATAACATTTAACAATATTACTGTTTTTATTGTATTTTGATCAAATAATAGTGGCGTTTTTTTTAGGTTTTTATATGTACACTAAAGTAGAACAATGTGAATGCAAACCGAACTGGGCATTTTTGTCACTTAATTCACATTTGGTTCCTTAAAACAGGACTGAAATGTAAAAACACCCTTAAAATTTCAACCATGTTCACTTCCAAAATCTGTTTATCGGCAGATTTTTGTTCCTCCTGAAATTCAGCGAGCCCTTTGATGTCGACCACAGGAGGATCTTCACCAAATATATAATAATGAGTGTTATGAGGACGAGCACCTTATCACAGTAATTCACTGAGGGAGTTTGGGGTCACTCTCTCATTTAAAGCTCTTTCTTCTCTTCTTTAGATTGATAGCGGATTCCTCTGAAGTCCGGCCCAGCCTTGAAGTGCAGGCTGGATTGTTCCTGAACACAAAGGGTGTGGTGTGGTAGAGGCATGTCTGGCCTCTTTTGAAAGGGTATCACTTAGTCCCCTCAGCAACGGATCATCTGAGGCTTACACAGGCCTGCAGAGGACACAACACTCTCAGACTGATGCATGGCATTAAGGGAAAGGTTTGGGGGTTGAGGTCTTAATTAAACTCACCACTTTAGATATTTTTGTGCAGCATAAACTGTCACAGTGTATTCTGACACAAGCCACAGATAAATTACGTCTGCACTAAGACATGTCATCACATGGAAATTTGGTTTTTCACGTCATGACCCCTTTAAGACATTTTTCTGCATATTTTATCATGCACAAGTTGAAAACTGTAAGTCTATTTATTCTCACAAACACACTGATTTTTTGCTTCACAAGACGTTAACTGAAGGACTGGATCTGTTCCCATGAAGAAACAAACTCATCTACATCTTGGTCTGAGTAATGTGTCAGCAAACTATTGCTTTAATGCATTAACTAATGTTAACAAATAAGACCTTATTATAAAGTGTCACTGAAAATTAACAGGTCTTGGCTATCATGCATCACTAAATACATCATGTTCCCATCACAAAATATGGCAAATGATTATTTAAAGAAATGCCAAAGTGAACAATTTCTCTAACAAAAAAAAAAAAACTAGAAAAGTCTCATCACTATCAATCAAACAAAATAAACAGAATTTTCCACAGCAGAATGCTGAAGAGCTCAGCATGAGGGTGTGAAAATACCCTGAAACTGCATTACACTGCTTTTTATATTCCACAGCCATTTTTTCATCCAGTCACTGATGCACGCACTATTTACCAGTAGCCATATATCAGTCCCATCACACACCAATATTCCCAACGCAGTGGCTGAAACCTCCCTAAATCATTTTGCATGTCAAGTGCTGACAGCTCAGAGAGCTTATACGGGTCTGGCTCCATATAAACGCATCCATATGGAGGCTGCTGGGCCGTTCTCTGGATCTCATGCCATTATCAGCCCATACATTACCTCTTTTATGGGCCCAGTAAGGAGTCTGATGAAACCATACCAGAGTCATGCCAGTAGATGAGCATTATCCTCAGATATCGAATGTATGCTTCATGTTTTTTTACAGAGCTGCGAGGATCCCGATGTTCCCAGCCGTGTGTTGCTGTGGCCTTAAATATTTAACTACCTCCAGAGATCTCGCAGCGATATGAGATATTAGGCTCCTAATTCCTGCTGACTGGTACAAGCAGATGTTGAACGTCAGGTTAAATGAAGACAGAATAAGTGTCTGAACTATCATGTTCTCCAGGTCAGACGGGGTCGGTTTTCATATCGCGCATTCGTGTGGTGATAAAGCTGGGTTACGAGGCTGGACACGATGCCCAGGATCCAGACACAACATTTACTGTATTATGGGTTTGACAGTGATGAACAGACCGTAGGATGACTGAACCATCACTACTGTAAGTTATGGGTCTGTTTTGATAGAGCTGACTGGGCAGTAATGGTATCATGTTCATGCATCAAATGCAAGTCAGGTCTTTCCAATGAGGTCATGAAAGCTTACACAGATTTGATTCTTCATGAAGTTTAGTTATATTAAAGTGTTATCGATACTTTATCATCTACATCAAATTGATTGAATTCAGGGAGGCTATTTATGCAACTGAATAAGTTTAGTCCAGTGTAACTGCTAATTTACATCTATCTTAGTGTATTTTCTTGACCACTGATATACAGTACCAAAAGGTTGGACACACTTGAATGGATTTATTGTATTATATCTAATGGTATATGCTTATATGACTCAGATTGTATGAATTTCATTATTACAATTTTTTTGAAATTATTTTATTAAGAATAGTATTTGTTCATATAAAATATTACATTACAGGAATATAATAATATTGTTTATATAAAATATGTTATATTCATTTTACAACAACATAATTATATTCATATTTTTTTATTTGTCTTATATACAATATATAATAAAGTAGAGCAGCCAGCCAGCAGCTAATTCTGTATACATTTACATTTCTAACAATTAAAAACATATTTAATGAGTTGTTTTAAATAAGTTTTTACATGATTAAAATAGCAAACAAAAGAAAAAAAAGAAAACCATATTTACAGAAGTCATTCAAAGTGTTTAATAAGCATTAAAATATATAAAACTATATATACACACACACACAATTTTGGCCAATTTTCCATTGAAATAAATAAATTAATACTTTTTATTCTAAAATATAGAAAATAGTCATAGAAAGAATGAGTAGGTGTGTCCAAACATTTGACTGCAATTTAGTACATTTAATTGATTGACTTTCTAAAAATGTTAACAGGTTTAATTCAGAATAACCAACTCAAAGTCTTGACCTAGGATATACCTTTTCCTGCTCTTGTGTCCCTAACAGGTAAAAGCATCTGTCGGCTAATGGCAACGGTGTTTCACACGTCCCAGAGTGCAACACTATCCTCCAGTTACTCATCAGTTTGGTCTCAATCTGTGAGCCGCTGAGTGACTGCACTTCCTCAGGCCGAGTCTTATCAGTAACACGACACCTAAACCTCTGTTTATCTTTACAAACCCACGCTTAGTACCTGATCTCTGAACTATTTGGAAATTAAAAAGCATGAAGCCACACAAACAATAATATTTTCCACATACTTCCAGCATTGTATAGATAATTGATATAATTGATTGTATAGAGCATTGATTTGAAAGAACTGATGCATGATTTCAAAACCCCTCACCTTACACAACGTCCTTTTCCCGGGATTCTTGGGCAAGGATTAGGTGTCAGATGTCAGTAGAAAGTGATATTTCCTCTTCCTGCTCTGGGAAAACAGGATTAGATTAGATTAGATTAGATTAGATCAAATGATCAGATTGGATTAGATTAGAATAATCTTTTTCAAACCTTTTGCACTGAAGTCTCAACAGCCCGTGCTATGATGAAGCTCTAGTTTAGGTTGCTGAGTTTAAACCTCCGATTATGGTCTTTCCTCACAGGAGGAGGACTAGAAGAACATCAGCACCCT
>NW_015505220.1:300943-304424 GCF_001515645.1 Sinocyclocheilus grahami | reverse complement strand
CAGTGGCTGAAACCTCCCTAAATCATTTTGCATGTCAAGTGCCGACAGCTCTGAGAGCTTATACGGGTCTGCCGCTATAAAACGCATCCATATGGAGGCTGCTGGGCTGTTCTCTGGATCTCATGCCATTATCAGCCCATACATTACCTCTTTTATGGGCCCAGTAAGGAGTCTGATGAAACCATACCAGAGTCATGCCAGTAGATGAGCATTATCCTCAGATATCAAATGCATGCTTCATGTTTTTTTACAGAGCTGTGAGGAGCCCAATGTTCCTAGCCGCGTGTTGCGGCCTTAAATATTAAACTTCCTCCAGAGATCTCGCAGCGATATGAGATATTAGGCTCCTAATTCCTGCTGACTGGTACAAGCAGATGTTGAACGTCAGGTTAAATGAAGACAGAATAAGTGTCTGAACTATCATGTTCTCCAGGTCAGACGGGGTCGGTTTTCATATCGCGCATTCGTGTGGTGATAAAGCTGGGTTACGAGGCTGGACACGATGCCCAGGATCCAGACACAACATTTACTGTATTATGGGTTTGACAGTGATGAACAGACCGTAGGATGACTGAACCATCACTACTGTAAGTTATGGGTCTGTTTTGATAGAGCTGACTGGGCAGTAATGGTATCATGTTCATGCATCAAATGCAAGTCAGGTCTTTCCAATGAGGTCATGAAAGCTTACACAGATTTGATTCTTCATGAAGTTTAGTTATATTAAAGTGTTATCGATACTTTATCATCTACATCAAATTGATTGAATTCAGGGAGGCTATTTATGCAACTGAATAAGTTTAGTCCAGTGTAACTGCTAATTTACATCTATCTTAGTGTATTTTCTTGACCACTGATATACAGTACCAAAAGGTTGGACACACTTGAATGGATTTATTGTATTATATCTAATGGTATATGCTTATATGACTCAGATTGTATGAATTTCATTATTACAATTTTTTTGAAATTATTTTATTAAGAATAGTATTTGTTCATATAAAATATTACATTACAGGAATATAATAATATTGTTTATATAAAATATGTTATATTCATTTTACAACAACATAATTATATTCATATTTTTTTATTTGTCTTATATACAATATATAATAAAGTAGAGCAGCCAGCCAGCAGCTAATTCTGTATACATTTACATTTCTAACAATTAAAAACATATTTAATGAGTTGTTTTAAATAAGTTTTTACATGATTAAAATAGCAAACAAAAGAAAAAAAAGAAAACCATATTTACAGAAGTCATTCAAAGTGTTTAATAAGCATTAAAATATATAAAACTATATATACACACACACACAATTTTGGCCAATTTTCCATTGAAATAAATAAATTAATACTTTTTATTCTAAAATATAGAAAATAGTCATAGAAAGAATGAGTAGGTGTGTCCAAACATTTGACTGCAATTTAGTACATTTAATTGATTGACTTTCTAAAAATGTTAACAGGTTTAATTCAGAATAACCAACTCAAAGTCTTGACCTAGGATATACCTTTTCCTGCTCTTGTGTCCCTAACAGGTAAAAGCATCTGTCGGCTAATGGCAACGGTGTTTCACACGTCCCAGAGTGCAACACTATCCTCCAGTTACTCATCAGTTTGGTCTCAATCTGTGAGCCGCTGAGTGACTGCACTTCCTCAGGCCGAGTCTTATCAGTAACACGACACCTAAACCTCTGTTTATCTTTACAAACCCACGCTTAGTACCTGATCTCTGAACTATTTGGAAATTAAAAAGCATGAAGCCACACAAACAATAATATTTTCCACATACTTCCAGCATTGTATAGATAATTGATATAATTGATTGTATAGAGCATTGATTTGAAAGAACTGATGCATGATTTCAAAACCCCTCACCTTACACAACGTCCTTTTCCCGGGATTCTTGGGCAAGGATTAGGTGTCAGATGTCAGTAGAAAGTGATATTTCCTCTTCCTGCTCTGGGAAAACAGGATTAGATTAGATTAGATCAGATTATCAGATTGGATTAGATTAGAATAATCTTAGTCAAACCTCTTGCACTGAAGTCTCAACAGTCCGTGTTACGATGAAGCTCTAGTTTAGCTTGCTGAGTTTAAACCTCTGATTATAGTTTTTCCTCACTGGAGGAGGACTAGAAGAACATCAGCACCCTCTGAGACCCCCACAGAGAGGCATCCTGGCCAATCCCTGCCCCAGGGCATCCTCACCTCACATACAGGAGCCTGGCACCTGGGAGATGGGAAAGGTGAAGGGTGAGGGGCCCCAGGGGCCCCGCGGTCAGCCTGGACCTTCAGCAACGGGGCAACACCTTCAGCATGGAAGTCAGTGTCCATCTGTGGGGAAAATATTCAAGATTTACTACATGACACATAATGGTAGAGGTCAAGAAAATAAAAAATATGCGTAAATTCTGACTACTTATGTTGTCTTTTAAATGCAAGATTAAAAATAAATCAAACAATATCAGAAATTACCAAACGCACCAATTATAGAATATTTACAAAAATAGAAGAAAACGAAGATTCCAACAACACTCCTACATATATTGGCAAGAAATAAAAAAGGATACAGTTCGTTGAATGCACTTAGATCTTATTTGTTTGTTTGTTTATGAATGAATGAATGAATGAATGACAAAATGCCCCAAAACTGTTACACTCACTGGGGTAAGATTCCACAGTGGAATCTGCCATTAAAACGATTATTATAAAAAAATTTATCAGCAAAAATACAAAAACATCAATAAATTAATGAATAAATAAATTGGCCAACCAATATTGTAAATAATAAATTGTATAAAGTCATTTTAAACACGTGACAGCTAGCTCTATGACGGCGAACCTTTAGGCTAATATCGATTTTCATTATATACCAACTTGCTAGACACGTAGTCTGAAAAATATGATGACAGCTTGCTTGGATTATTCATATTATTGGCTATTTTAGCATCGGCTTTCGTGAGGTATCGATGCTTGATGACGTCGGTATCAATCTGTAACACGTGAAGAGAGTTTCACAGTCCCACAGTTTGGACAGTAATTCATGCAAATGGTCAGAAACCAGCGATTATAAGGATGAATAAAAACAAACAAACAGTTTTTTGATTTCTGTTACTTTAACTGCAATTGTACAGTTCTGCTTGTCCATTTATGGAAAAATGCGTAGAGACTAGCCTACAAGGGGACATTTTAATTAAGCAAATTTTCGGTGTTTTCAAAATAAATAAATAAAACGTAAACATTAAAAAAAAACATTAAAAAACATGATATCACATGAGAAAACTTTGAAACAAATAGAACCACAGACCCTAACATGCATAACATGGAAATAAATGGCTTAAATACTGATTAATGATATTTAGAATCAGTTACACTTACTCTACATCACACCTCTTGAGAAATAAGGCCAATCTACCCCCCCCCCCCCCCCCCCCCCACCCACCCAAAATCACCACATTACTTTTTTCTCTTT
>NW_015505220.1:259072-300125 GCF_001515645.1 Sinocyclocheilus grahami | reverse complement strand
CCCCCCCCCCCCCCCCCCCAACTTAGAATTTAAGGCATTTGTAGACATTCTTATTCATCATTGACCCTTATAGTGTTTTATAAATGAATAAGGCTAATTGCATGTCATTTGGTCTCATTTAAGTCCATTGCAATTGCATGTTCTTCTCACCACAGATATATTGTCACTATGAGAATCTATCCTGCAATAGTGGAACAACAATGTCCTTTGTTAGAACAAAGGCACACGGAGGGAAATGCGCTTTCATTTGTTCTGTGTTTTCACTAGAGAGCAGCAGGGTGTCTGGTGATGCCAGATCCGTTTGCGTTCCAGCACCATGGACACGAATCTCCTGTCAGTTCTGCTTTATCCCAGACAACAGAGCCAATTCAGTTGTATTGTAGTAAGGCCCATGCGTTTATTTTCATTTTCTTTCTTTAATATGGGACCTGGAGTAGACTGACTTTGAAATAAGACCATGAGCAGAAACCAAAAAGCCAGAAAAAACATATAAAGTTTGTGGCACAATCCTCTAAAGTGAACTTCACTCCTCAAGATGAAAAGTAGAACAAAGTGGTTTTACAGTCTGATGTGATATTGGAACCTTTATAAATACAAAAATTGTTCTGTTTGTTAGAAAACTGATTTAAAGTGCTTTAAAGAACCCAGAAATGTTAATCTGAAGAACTTAAAATAATGCAATAAGAAAATGTTTTAATCTCCAAAGAACCATATAACAACTCAAGAACCGTAGAGCCACTAGATTTGGTTTTAAAGAGTGAGGATGATGTGAACCTTACAGCATCCCAGCTAACAGGGAACGTTCTCAGAACATTCTGACAAAGTTCTCTCAAAATTCTTTGGTTATCTGGTCTTCCGTAACGTCCTGAATCATAATTTATGCATCGTTCATGGAATGCTTTTCTGAAACATTTTTGGATGTTCTTCTAACTGTTGTTAAACATTAAAGACAAGTTTCAGACTAAAAAGTAACTTTCCCATATTATTTGCAAAATTATTAAATTTTCCTCTAACATTCATAAAATAAAATCGACCCAAATCCTGACTGAATGTAAGAGCCTCCGTTCGGGCCTGAGAGATAGGGGGATGAGGTGATACCCGGACTGTTCATCCACAGGTAGGGGTTGGCTGTGGCTGAGGTGTATTCGCCGAGTGCGTAGCTGGAAGGATGCGCAGGTGGCCTCTGCGCGTGGTGGTGGTGATGGTGGAGGTTCTGTTGGTACATGCTGAAGTTGGTGTCGCAGTACACGGTCATGTCCAGGATGTCCTGCGCGTTGTGGTGCTGGAGGGGACTGGTCTGCTGGCTCGACGGCTGCTGCCCGAACGCGTTCATAATCCGTTCTCCCTCTAGAAACATGAGTTTCACCGATCAGCCCCGGTGGGTGTTGCTCGTCTCTGAGGGTTTACTCGAGAGTGCCGAGTGCGCGTCAGGGGAGGGGTATTTAACCTGTCCAGGGCGCATGGAGTGAATGAGCTGCTGGTTGGCAACCCCTCCCACTGTCACACTTCTCCTCAATTAACTTCATCCAGTATGCATCAGTCTGGCGTCGAGGTCATTCATGTGCAAAAAAAAAGTGTTTAACTAAAGATTAAAAACAGGGATACTTACTCATTAAAAAAATTATAAATGAATAAAAAAATAACAAAAATAAAAATAGGTTATGGATGAGTGGCTATGGTCAAACATTTCATGTCTCAGTGGTATGTTCATTTTTAAAAGTTTTTGTGATACAATCTTAAAGTCTCGACTACAAAAATTACAAATAAAATAAAATAAATCCTACACTCTTAAAAATAAAGGTGCTTCACGATGCCATAGAAGAACCTTTTTGTCTAAATGGTTCCATAAAGAACCTTTAACATCTGAAGAACCTTTCTGTTTCACAAAAGCTTCTTTGGGGGGAAAGAAGGTTCTTCAGATTATAAAAAGGTAATAAAGAGATGGTTCTTTAAAGAACCTTTGACTGAATGGTTCTTCTATGGCATTGCTTGAAGAACCTTTTGAAGCACCTTTATTTTTAAGAGCATACTGAACCGTTTCAACGCTAATGCCCGGAGGGGAGAAAAGATACAGCTCGTACGATAGCGGGGCACGTTGTCACATTGTAATGGCTCAGTTGTTTACGTTAGAACCTGCCACTGGAATAATGGTTGCTAGCAGAATATAACAACTACAACTGTTAAAAAACGCACAACAACTAAACATGAAAAATTGAAAACGTAACAAAGCATAAAACAATTGTTTTCAACAAATAGCGTAATAAATTACATTAATTTTAAAACACAGCTTATCACTATCTGACATTCCTAATTGTTTTTTTTAAATAAGTAAAACCTGCCTTCATTATTGCTAGCCTATAACAGTGTAGTTTTATTGTTCAATAGCAGCAGCTATAACACAAATTTGGGAATTTAAGTTGGTAACTTAAGTGAATCACAACGTTATTCTAATTTAAGATGATTTAATTCTATGATTGACACCAATATATAGGATAAAGCAACTGTTAGAGAAAACAAGCATTTGTGTAACTAGACATTTTACTTAAAATCTCAATTGATGACAGCTGAAATAAACATCTAAATGATTTTGGGTGGAAATGGTGTTTGTCAATGAAACGAGACGTTTAGTTTGGACAGAAGGTAATGATGCATTAGCATCACTTAACATGAAATCAGTCTAATTGGACGAAACTCCCCCACCCCCATCCTATGTAAATGTACAGTACAGCTTATCACGAGAACTCAGTGAAGTTTCGCTTGAAATGGATACAACAGAAGAATCTAAATGAACAGACAGTTTTGGGAAAGGCGGTCAGTTATTCTGCTTTTGCATGAATTTGTAGGCTAGTTACATAGGTTTCTGATTTATACACTTGGCTTCTTTTCAATTATTTATTTATTTTACATTTTTGAAAATGCACAGGGCATTCATCCGACAAGAACATCTAATAAAAAAACAAACAAATAAGAATGTGAAAAATTATGGTCTACTTTGGAAATATTTGTCTCACTATAACTATTGTAGTCATAAATATGGTCTGGGGCATATAATTAATGCTAAAATATGAGGAATTATTAAAGTTTTTATAGCCTAAATTAAAAATTAGTCTTTCTTTCAGTCAATTTTATTTTTTTTTGTCTTTAACTAGTCTTTGTTCAAGAGTAAGCAAACATTTAGCCATATAACCTATATTATAAAAATGTGAGGATAAAAATAAAATAACTGAAAGAAATGATGGCAATGGTATTTTAAGTTTACATCATGTGCATGACATTCACATTGTGATAAAGCTGATAAAAGACTTCTACGGGCCTGGTGGAGGTGCAGAGATGCTTCTCTATCGCCACCTTCTGGAGTAATGCAGTCACAATAAAAAATACTCATAAGATGTAGCAAATGACAGAAAATTACAGAAGACCGACATGCAATGGCAAGCAAACCCTAAAACGCCCTTTGTCATCTTTTTTTCACATTTTAATCATTCCAGTTTAAAATGCAAGCTGCTTTTCTTCCTTTCTGACATGAAACGTCAAGTATTTAACAGAGATTCATTTATATCTTAACTGAACATGAGACATACAGTAGTATAAAAATAAGTAAATAAATAACCAAAACACATTCCCTTCATTTACATAAAGTATGATGCGATTTCAATAATAAGGGTAAATAAAAATGAAATATTATACATCTTTTTCTTGCAATATATATGAAAGGTTTTATGTGATAGATAGATTTGAAAGGAATGTAACTTTGTGACCTGATATTATGTTTCCTCCTTTATAGTGAGTAAAGTGAACACACCTCTTCTGTGAGTACTTAACTCAAACCACAACCACAGTCAAAGTTACTAGCCTTAAATAAACAAATACATTTTTTATTATTTATTTTTTATTTGCATCCTTTCCATGATAGGGACAGGACAGGGAACTCTGCACCCAGGGCAGCTGAGACAGGGAGCATCTAATGCGGTGACCTGGAAACAAAAGTAAATTCGGTAAATTTTAAGAAAAATAATGCAAAAAGGGAGGCGACATTTTAAAATGTATTAACAAGATTTTTTTTATTTGCACCCCTTTCATGATAGGGACATGAAAGGAAATACTGGTACTGAGGCAGCCAAAACAATGAGCTCTGGCACTAGGAACTTTTGGCGAGCTCTTGTTTTGGGGCAGCCAGGAGTACTGGAACTAGTGGTCTTTTCGAGAACTTCTGGTACTCAGAAAACATCACATGGAGAGTTTGGGACAGGCATGAGATGCAGCCATTACAGAAACTTCTGGGACCCGGGGCATACATCGCATGGAGCATAGCATCTGGGACAGTCATGAGAAGAATATCTGAGATTGGACCTTGTTGTCCAGGACAAGCTTTTGAGAGTGTGCATTTACGACAAGTAGCTTGAGGACCAGGTGGCCACTACAGGAGGTTCTGCTACCAGGGCAGCAAGACTTGGACACCTGGAGCACCATAGCAGGTACCTCTGGGACATCAAAGTTTTTGGCTTGTGTGGAACCATGAGAGGAACCGCTGAGGAACCAGGGCAGTGGAGCTCTGAGACGAGGATAGCCATTGCATGCTTTTAAGCTGCCCATGGCTGGTGAGCAGTGCAGATGAGACTGGACCTGGACTGATGCAGTCATGTTGTGGAGGCAGTGATGGGACAGAGTCATACACATCCCCAAGCAAGCAGTACCACCAGACACAAGAACTGCTGCTTCAGGCCATGGCGCAAGGCGCAACCATGGCCTGCCAGCCCGCAAGACACGAAGCTGACAGGAGACCCTAGAAATGTCTGGGGTTGGAGCTCCTTTTATCCACGACTTATATGGAGATCTGAAAGAAAATAGAATGCGAAACATTCGCCTAAATACATTACACTTAACTATGTAATTTCTTCCCATTCAAAATTAACAGCAAAATCAAATATGTAAAAACTGGCTGATCTTAGGCTCGGGTACCTGAAGCCAGTCGTGGTGAAGGATCTTCCCCAGAACAAGTCGCCGCTTGTTGGAGGAGGGCTCAAACGGCAGCAGTCTATGCAGAAACATGGGAGAGACATCTGCTTATGACCTGAAGCCTTTACATTTGAGCTATTTAGTTATAAGATCTAATCTGGAAGAACATTTGTATAATGTTTGGAATCAGACTTTTTTTTTGTGATCTCACCTATTGACAATCAAGGCTCTGAGAAAAAAACTATATACATACAGTATATACACATCCCCAAGCGAGCAATACCTCAAGACGCAAGTACTGCTGCTTCAGGCCATGGCGCAAGACGCAACCATGGCCTGCTGGTCCCGCAAGATGCAAAGGCTTCACAGAGGGATGGAAAGCCTTCCTGCCAGCCCGCAAGACGCAAAGCTGACAGGAGACTCTGGAAAACGAAACAAAAAACATTAGCGTAAATACATTTCACTTCATAAATCAAAATGAACAACAACAGCAAATGTGTACAAACTGGCTGATCTTAGGCTCAGTACCCTAAACCAGTTGTAGTGAAGGATCTTCCCCTGACTGAGCCGCCGCTTTGGTTTATGCTGCAGATCAAATGGCAGCAGTCTGTGCAGAAACACAGAAGCAATATCTGATTATGTCCTGAAGCCTTTACATCTGCATTTATTCAGTTGGGAGATCTGATCTGGAAGAATATTTGTATGATAATTGGATTCAGACTTATTTTCTTGTGATGAAGAGCTCACCTTTTGATAGTCCAGGCTCTGACCAAAGGTTTAGTTTGGTCTTCTGCAGGTCCTCGCCAGTTGGAAAACGGCCGCACAGCATCATGAATAAGATGACCCCAAGAGACCACGACATTGCAGACTTCACATGGTACTTGCCCTTGACCCTGTACTCAGGAGGGTAGTACTCCATGGTGCCTGGAGGGAAAAGATTTCATCTCGTATTCAAGTTTGCATTACCAAAGTATTTTCTCTGTGAGCTTTGAGGGATGCTACATACCATACAATGTCATGAAGGCAGACCTTCTCATGAAGTCCCCACACCCAAAGTCGATGGTGTCTTGTAATTGGTGATTTCTTTTAGACTTTTCCACACTGATGCTGGGTCACTGGAAGATAATTTAATCATTGTTTTTTTCTGAATAATTCCTCTTTGCCACTCTGATCTCCTTTTCCAGTGTGTATGTAGCCTGTTTATACAAGACATTATCCCCCTTCCTGTGAGCATCTTCTTTGGCCTGACGGAGCTGTCTGAGTTTTGCAGTGAACCATGGTTTGTCATTGTTGTAAGTTAAATGAGTCCTGGTAGGAATGCACATGTCTTCACAGAAACTGATATATGATGTTACAGTCTCTGTGTGCTCGTCCAGATCGGTGGCAGCAGCTTCAAAGACGCTCCAATCAGCGAGGTCAAAACAAATCAAAACAATCATCTTAACCTGCAGAGTGTCCTTGCTCACGATGAAGTTTTCCAACTTAATGTCGGCATGAAATACGCCATGGCGATAACAGGAGTGTAAGGGCGATCTCCAAAGGTAGGGAGTTTGGATGATCAGGCTAAAAGATGGACAGTTTTAAAATGGTTTGTCTATTGAAAAACCATTTGTACAGTAGTCTGCAATTAAATGAAAATAGTGACTGAGATGAGTGCACATGACTTACAATAGTTAGACATTCCATGTCATGTGTCTTCATTACATCTTTCACTGCCACCTGATCAACAAACCAAGAGTAAAACAATTCACGTGTGTAGAGGTCATATTATTCCACGGCTTTATATACTTTTAAACTGCGCTCTAAGGCGTCATAATGATTGATAGCTACTATCATTACTGTCTTAGTGATAATGATTTCCTGTCAGGAAAAATGTCTGATGATATATGCAAATTACAGTAGGCCTACATTAAAAAAAAGTTGAACAAACACAATACGGCGATAGAGTGGTGGAACCATAGACATGTCTATGGGTGGAACTATGATGTCTAACACAAATTTAGACAGATTTGTGAACAATATTTGAGAGAAATAGGCCTTTTGTGTACATAGAAAAAGTCTTAGATCTTTGAGTTCAGCTCATGAAAAATGGGGGCAAAAACAAAAGTTTTTCTTTTATAATTTTGTTCAGTGTATATATATATATATATATATATATATATATACATAACAGCAACAAGCTGAAAATAAGTAAATGCACAAAACAGGGTTTGTAATTGTAAATAAATCCTGACAGACAGTCCCTACATTTTTTGTTTTCATAATTTACAAAATGTATATAATAAGTGAGTACATTATGAATCCATGTTTCAATCCGTGTTTTTAGATTATCCTGAATCGCTACGGTACATTTATAATACGTTTTATATTCGGACTGTTTCAGACTGGTTCTGGTAGGAACCGCTGCGGAGTAGCCCAGTACCGTTGTGATTCGTCATAGACATAAACAGAGAGAAGTAGCTCTGGCTACAATGTTCTTCCGCAAGACGCACGCAGTTCTGTTTAGAGCAGGGGTGCCCAAACTCGGTCCTGGAGGGCCGGTGTCCTGCAGAGTTTAGCTCCAACTTGCCTCAAAACACCTGCCTTCAAGTTTCTAGTATGCCTATAAGAGCTTGATTAGCTGGTTCAGGTGTGTTTAATTGGGGTTGGAGCTAAACTCTTCAGGACACCGGCCCTCCAGGACCGAGTTTGGGCACCCCTGGTTTAGAGCGTCAAGGCCTACTTTAAAATTATTTTTAAGTCTGACCAGCAGATGGAGACATACATTTATCAGGATCTTTGATACTGTAGGGACAATGCAAATTTTATCCATCGCTGTAATGAAAGTAGAGCTATATGAGAAAATATACAACAAAAATACAACAAATTAAAATTTCAACACCTTGACATGTGCACATATGTTTTAATAATGTGTTTAATAAGTGTTTTAATAAACACATGGCATATCGTGTGATTCAGTTTACCCAACAGACTGCGGAAAGTCAGTACGTACTGAAACAGCTTTGTATGTGGTCTTTTTTAATAAATATTCTATGTCAATGTCACTCTATGCCAAGTCAGCAGTTTGGAATTAAAAAGGCCTGTGTGTAACTAGATAATAGTTTAACCCGTAAAAGTTTAAATTGAGAGCAAGATAAAGACTCCTTTCTTAATCTAATAAAATCACAAACACATTGTTTGCATTGCAAAGTTTTGGCATTTCATGCACACTGAAAAAAACAAACAAATTGATGTAGAAACAGTTGTTGCTCACAGGCTACTAGTAAACTTTACAATTAATTTTAAAGAAATGGCAAGTAACATTGATTTAAGCATGCCATTTTGAAGTAGAAAGACAATTGAAGTAGAAATATTATTTAGTTGCAAAACATAGGCTACTGCAATGTTTGTTTTATTTACAAATTTTACAGTGTTAGTGTCTCACTAACTCTCACTAAGCGTCTGTCTCCCCTTCGTGGTGAGTCAAGAAACATATGTTTACATTCAGTAGATGCACATTATAGATTTTTAATTTACTGTTAGTTACCACACACCTCAGAATGATGCATCAACCTTTTTTTGAGGAGAAAATTCAAAACTAAAGCTAAATAGCAAAATATTTCACTATATGTAATAGCTCCATAAATTCAAATTGTGACAGCTAGCCAGAATAGACAGTACTTGCCCCAATATCTCATCAAGAAAAGCTCACATTACAGTAAATATTATGATTTTTAAGCAAATGTAGCCATAGAGGAAGAACAGGTTTATGTCCATTTTTCACATATTGCAGATAGGTAAAACTCCTGCCACATATCACTTGCGTGAGAACACATGAAACTTTGCCTTCCTATAGAGTGGCATTCCTGGTCTGCAGACGCTGGTTTTCATATGAAATTACTATTAATTACCTTTCAATGTTAGATTTGATTTTGGATTGTTATCCTTACTTCGCTGTAATTTATCTTTTAATTGCAGGGATATTTGATGCAAGAGATTTAATTAACTGGTCTCTGTTAGAATTTATTTCCTTGTACGATGGTTAATATCACAGATGTGTCTTTTGGACTCTTCGTAAGTTCAGTTTGATACTGCTTGGCAGACCGAACTTGGTTAGCTCTTGTTGTAGCTGAAATAAAGATCAAATGTTTTTAAACTGACTATTAGTACCAGAATTTTGGAAAAAAAAACAAAAAAATACTATGTTCTGTAGTAAGTGCAACTTACTTTCTCTAAAACGGACCCAATGTTTTCACTCTCTCTTAGGTCTGAAAATGAAGTAACTCTCATTTGAACTCCTATGATATTTTCTAAGAGAATCAATGCACACACACAGTATGGTGGTCAATTAATTACAGGAATAGTTTACCCAAAAATTCAAATTTGCTTACAATTTACTCACCCTCAAGACATCCAAAATGTAGACTAATTTGTTTTCAATAGACCACATTTGGAGAAATTTGGCATTGCATCATTTGCTCACCAATGGATCCTCTGCAGTGAATGGGTGCCGTCAGAATGAGAGTTCAAACAGCTGATAAAACCATCACAATAATAATCCATAAGTAATCCACACCACTCCAGTCCATCAGTTAACATCTTGTGTAGTGAAAAGCTGCATGTTTGTAAGAAACAAATCCTTCAAGACTTTTTAACTTTAAAAACGTTGCTTCCTGGCTAAAATAAGAGTTCATAATCCATAATACAATTTCCTCCAGAGATGAAGTCCTTCCCCTGTTGTCTCTCACATCAAAATCCATCCACATATTTCTTTAGAATTGTTTTGGCTTGTAAATGCTACTTGATGCATGCAGATTTTTCACCTGATTCAGACAAGATTACTTTTTTATTATGGACTCATATTTTCGCCAAGCACAAGACATTAACTGATGGACTGGAGTGCTGTGGATTACTTGTGGATTATTGTGAAGTTTTTATCAGCTGTTTGGACTCTCATTCTGACGGCACCCATTCACTGCAGAGGATCCATTGCTGAGCAAGTGATAAAATGCTACATTTGTCGAATGAGGAAACAAACTCATCTTGGATGGCCTGAGGGTGAAACTTTTAAAACGTGCTTGTTTGCTTGTTTCTGGGTACATTCTTATTGTAACATTTGGCAGACACTTTTGTTCAAAGGAATTCAGGTTGATTCAAGATATAAATTATTCTGTTCATTGTAGTGGCATGCTGAGCAACAAGAACCTTGACTTTAGGCCAAATATAATAAGTGAATAATACTACAGATGATCATTTTGGTGGCAATTGTGTACCTTTTATGTTTTGATCTGGTCCACCGTCCACCCTGAAGGCCAATCGGCCTGGAACATTGACATTAGTGGAGTTCTTGAGGTTTGGAATAACATTCCCATCGTTTGACCCAGGGACCTTAAAGTAGGCTGTGGAGTTTATTGTGTCATAACCAGCCTGTACACACAAGGAAAAAAAGAATTATTGAGAAAGATTATCAAAAAAATGTAGGCATATTTGTTCCACTAATACAGAAATCATGTCTTACCTGCACCATATTATGCGCCACAGCAATGTCACCATAATTCATGAGAATAAAAGACAAATCACCGCCCGAAATTAAAACCACTTGAAACTACGTTTCCTGCAAAGTTTGGGAACATTGACTGTTACACAGCTCTAAGAATATCTCATCTGTAACCTTGAGCTTGAAGGAGTTATAACAAACTAACTCACCGTGCCAGAGTGATAATAGTATGCAATTCTTTCCCAAGTTGCAACCAGGACCCAATTAGCCGTGAAGCTCAGATCAGGGAAATACTGGTTTATATCCTGAGTGGCACGAGTGAGAACGCTCCCGGTTGAGTACTGCTGATACAAGATGATGCCATTCATACTGACGTCAACGTCGGTCCAGAGGGGAGCAATGATGTCTTCACTTCCATTGATGGGAAAGTAGTTAACAATAAACTGTGATGAAGACTAGTTGAATGTAAGGTGTCCGTTACTGTTAACTTAAGTAATGGAAGATATTAGTTGTGCATGTTACATTTTAATCATTCACCATTTGCATTAATGCTGTTCAGTTGCTTTGACGCAATCTGTATTGTTAAAAGCGCTATATAAATAAAGGTGACTTGACATTAACAGAACTAAATTCTCACATATGTCCTGTTGTATGTGCGGCCGAAGAACACAAAAGGACTCCACAGGTCAATAAGCGTGGAGTTTTCATCCTCAATGGCAATATTGACAGTGTCTCTGAACCGAATGGATAGAATATCACCAGCGCTGCACGTAAAAATGAACAACTTCAAGCTCAGTTCATGTTAACTTCAAACAGTTCAGCTGGACTTTTTATATGTTCTAGTTCTAAGGGCAATCATTACCTGTCTGTGCCTCTGTCACCCTGCCTGATGAAGAAAAAGATTACATTTAAATACAATTCCATAAGAATGTGTATTGTCTATGCTATATTATGAAGGATTATTATTCAAATGGATGTTAAAACTCACTCAGTGACAGGACTGATATGAACACAAGCAGATAATGTGAAAGTGGACACACTCTCATGATAAATATTTGGATGAGGTCAGAGATACCAGAATGCCACTGCTATAATTTCATACAGAAGCACAAGAGAACAAAACCATCTTAATACTTATTTTCATTTAAAAGTTATACAAACACTTGTCAGTTGAATGCATAAAATATCAAATTATGCATACACAACATAAACTAAATTATCAAAGCAAACCATATAGACAAATAGTTAGATGGTACTTATTTCAGACTGTCATATGGACTACGTTCTTGTACTTTCTCTGTCACTAATTATCATAGCATTGAAGGGAGGGACATGTTCTGTGAATGTATGCCAAATGCATTCAGGTGAATGGCATCTGAACTTTTTATAATGCAACTCAATGTTCAAGCTAAACAACAATTGAAGTAAAACAACCTCCATTGACTTATGACACCTCATAACTTTTTTTTTCAAGAGTTCATGCAATTAAAATTGTATCTGGGTGAATTGTGCTTAGGCACTCTTGCCTAATGTATTTGCTGTAGGAGGATTTTGTTGATGTTCATGATCCCCTGCAGTGAATGGGTGCCGTCAGAATGAGAGTCCAAACAGCTGATAAAAACATCTCAATAATCCACAAGTAATCCACACCACTCCAGTCCATCAGTTAACATCTTATGTAGTGAAAATTTGCAAACTTTAAACAGTTGCTTCTGGCCAAAATACAAGCCCACAATAATGATTCCTCCAGTTAACAAGTCCATCCACCAACATATTTGTTTAGATCTGTTTTGGACAGTTTTTGCTTGTAAACAGAACTTGATCTGTGTATATTTCTCTCCTGATTCAAACAAGTTGACTTTTTTGCTCAAAAAAAGCAGTATTACGAACAGAGGACACGTATTTTAGCCGAAAGCAACAGTTTGAAGTAAAAAAACGCTGTCACGATGGATTTGTTTTTTTTTAACTTTTTTAAAAGATTTTTGCTTCGCAAGTTGTTAACTGATGGACTGGAGTGGTGTGGATTATTGTGATGTTTTTATCAGATGTTTGGACTCTTATTCTGACGGCACCCATTCACTGCAGAGGATCCACTGGTGAGCAAGTGACGGAATGCTACATTTCTACAAATCTGATGTAGAGACACACTGATCTGTATCTTGGATGACCTGAGGGTGAATAAAGTTTAAGCAAATTTTCATTTTTGGGTGAACTATTCCTTTTTGTCATTCATCAGCTTGGAAAAAAAATATCGCTATATGATTCAAATGATGCATAATCCATCACAAATGTATGTTTACTGTCATAAACATGCATAAAAAACCTTCATATTCATGACATGTATCATGTCATGATTATGTAGGTGTCATGTTATGATTATGAAGGTGTCATGTCAGTCTTATGCACACCCCTTCAAGTAAAGTGTAACCGTTTACGGTTCATTCTTACGTGAGAAGAGTTTCAATAAAATTTCCCATGAGTGAATGAGAACTGGGCTGTCAAACTCAAAGGAGAAAGTATCCTAAAAATGCAAATAAACTTGATCATAGTATCGGTGCACCATATTACACCATTTAATATGTAACATAAGCTTGTTTATGACCCACTTCATCACGACTTAGCCTACTGAGTAAATTGATTATTTCAGATGTAGATTCTTCTTTTTGTAAACATTTTTATTTGTCACGCCATGCCAAATAAAGTGTCTTCGAGTGTGCCTCAGACAAAAGTGGGCCAAGTAAAACATCATAACTGTTCATCTAGCTGTTTCCACATGTGATTTAAAAAATATTTTCAGTATGTTTCAATATTGTCAATATGCAATAATTTCCCATTCAATCCTTAAATTAATGTAGAAACAACATAAAGATGCATGAACTATAACTATACAGAAGATCTGAATAAACGTTGAAAAAAAGGACTAAAAGCTTCACGTATTGTTAGTGATTGATGTCAAAGGCTGGGCATCAAATCAAACTCTACGGTATTTTGGCATCAAACCATGGTGCCAACATAAACAGGTTGTGACACATGCAATCATCCTCAAAAACCATAAACAAAACCATAAACTGAACATTATATTGCCAACTGTGTAAAACCAGCTGTCCTAAAGTATGATGGTAACATAGTTGAATCAGTAAACAAGTAGATTTCGTGAAGGAATTTTTTGACACGGATGAGTAATGCTTCAAGTAAATGGAGCTGTAGACGAAGAACAGGTTTCATTTTATTGTTCACATACAGATCAGTTTTATTAGTTAAACCCCCTGAAACTCTTGAGGAGGCAGGACAAAAAAAGGAAAAGCAATGATTATTCTAGCTAAATGAACATGGTATATAATTCATTTTTCATACATTATTTCTTCATTAGTGCTAAATCATGGTTGCGTTTTAGTTATTAGATGTGTTTAAAAAAAACTGACGTTGTAGAGTGAGAAAATATACACGTTCCCTTCCTGTGTAATGACATTCCTCTCTTTATCAGTTTCTACATCTTCAACGTCACTGACAATCAGAGTTTTAATTCCCATCCATGTGTTACATCTGTGTCTTTTTGACTTTTCTTAACTTCAGCTCAAAGTTACTTGACACTCCATGATTGATCAGCTCTTGTTTGATCTGAAACAAAGATGGATACACAGATCAAAATGTTTTATTTCCACTGTAATCTACTGGTTTTGGTTACTGGTAAAATTTCCCAGAGTAAAACATAGAAAAGGTCACTGCGAGATAGAAAAGTCACAACTATCAGATATAAAGACAACGTTTTTTCCCTCCTGAGACAGAAAAGGGCTTCCAAAAAACAACTTATGTTATAAAAAGTTTGACTTACTTGATGCAAAACAACCTCGATCTTTCCACTCTGTGTTAGGTCTGAAAACGACTCAAGCTTCATTTGAACTCCCATGACGATTTCTAAAAGAACACACACATCATAAAACATGATATAAACAAACTGTTAACAGCAACACATCATTTTGATTCCTACCTGATCCGTTGTTCACAAGAAAGGCCCAACGTCCCGGAATGCCTACATTAGTCAAGGTGTTGAGGATTGGGATGGAGTAGCCATCATTTGGATTATGGTGAATTTGATAGTAGTCCGTGGAGCCTATTGTGTCGTATCCAGCCTATTAAAACCAATCGAAGATTGTGTATACAAACAGAGCTAGTAAATCATTATTTCAATACTGTGATGTTTTTTTACCTGAGCTGCATATTGCTCCCCAGCACAGTCACCATAATGCATTAAAATGAACGAAAAACCACCACCTGACATTAAAACTGCTTGAAAAGTAATTGCCTGAAAAGAAAACAAACAACATCATGATTCATAGCTCATATAGCCATCAGTCTTTTGCCTGAAAAAAGGATAGATAGAAAGAAAGAAACTATTTACCGGGCCTGCGTGACTGTTAAATACATTAATATCCCATGTTAGCACATAGTCCCACGTTACAACAAAGACCCAAGAAGCAGAGAAGCCCCTTCCAGGGAAATACTGGTTTATATCCTGAGTGGCGCGAGTGAGGACACTTCCACTGGTGTACTGCTGATACGAGTATCTACCTATACCAACTTCATCAAGCTCGGTCCAGAGCGGAGCAATGTAATCCTCATTTCCATATGTGGGAAAAGGGTAAGGAGGATGAACTTCTGGTAAAGGTTGGGTGAATGTAATGAGTCCGTTATTATTAACCTGAAATAAAAGAAATTGGTTTAAATACACCAGTAAAGTATGAACTGACGTGTCACAACATTTACATTCATATTAGACTTGGAATAAAATTGAATTCTCACGTATGTAGTGTTGTACTTCCGGCCAAAGTACACAAACGGAGTGGAGAAGGTAACAAATCCGTAGGTTTCGGAACCAGTTTCAATAATTTCTGTGTCTCCTTCATCTGTGCCGAATGGATAAAATATCGCCGGTGCTGATGTGAGGATGAACATAAAAAAAAAAATACAAATGAACAGTTTTTACAATCCTCATAATTATCGCGATTCCGACACAAATGCACAATTAATTCAGAAGTCGATAAATACCTGCCCATGGAGTTGTTGTTGCAGTGGCTGTTAAAGAAAA
Source organism: Sinocyclocheilus grahami (assembly GCF_001515645.1). NCBI lineage: Eukaryota > Metazoa > Chordata > Actinopteri > Cypriniformes > Cyprinidae > Sinocyclocheilus > Sinocyclocheilus grahami. Next base: position 284,607 of record NW_015505220.1, on the reverse strand, counting down.
CAGTGTTCACTTATAAAACAGTTCAATAAAGAACATTAAAAACAAATTGCACACCCATATGATGAGTCTTGATTTAGTCGCTGCATAATTACTGGTTGAGATTGTGGTGGTTGATGTGGTGGTTTCTGAAAGAATGAACAAATACAAACACGATTAAATACCTCATGGGTGTAGTTTTTATATATTTCCTACTGAAATGGAAAGTTGGGGGATTTGTCTGTAATTCATTAATTACTTGACAGTGTTGTTGGTGCAGGTGCTGCTGTAATGCCTGTTAAAGAACAGATTATTAAATTATAAAAACTTCTGTAAAATACATAAAATCATTGCATGGGCTTATAATATTTGACCTATTTTCAGTCTTCAGCTGTCCCATATTTTAGAAACAAACAAATCCATTATAGCTTGGAAAAATGTCAAGATATTTTCATTAACTAGCTCTACGAGTATAAAAAAATCCATGCCCATGTTTCCATTGTAAGCAATGGGCTTTACTGGCCACATCAGTAAATAGCAGCGTTATTTCATTTGTATTTTCATATATTACTATTGCTCTTAGTTAAAGTTTTCATTAGGTTTTTTTATATGTTTAATGTTTTTATATGCTTAATGTTTTATATGTTTAATGGTTTTGTGGTGAAGTAAATACTACAGAAATACAAATGTAATTTCTACAATAAATAATTTAGTTCAGGCAAGGATTAAAAAAAAAAGAGTAAAATTAATATTAGTACTCAACTTAAGCTTGTAGAATTCAAAGTTTAAACTTATAAGTATGTTTTACTTGGAATTGTTTATGATTACAATGACTTTAAGTAAATATCAAAGTCATGATCCCGTTGTTCCCATCATGCACTTGGGCATGAATAATTAATAACGTTCATTTTTTTGCTGTTTTCGAGTTGTATTCAGGCCCGACGTCAAAGGGGGGCTTAGCTGTCCTAAAATATTTTTAGTTCACTACAAAAGCCCACTAAAAGTTGATTTTGGCATCTTTACAGTGGAACACAGTCTCGAATCCCTTAAACGGGAGAAAAAGGTTGTTATTACCTGTTGTGGTGGATTCCACTCTGGTGGTAGTTTCTGAAATACATAAAAAAATTTATTATAAATGTGTTTCCTATTCCTGTCGTGTTTGTTCAATTTAGTGTTTTAAAGGTTAAAGGAAAACTCATTTCATTCAAAGAGCTTTAACAACCTGCTGTTGTTGGTGGTGGTGGTGTTGTAGTTTCTGTTGTAACTTCAATTAAAGAAAAAGAGCAAAAAATTACAACAAACTTTTGTAAACTAAAAAAAAAAAAAAAAAAAATTGCATGATTCTTTCACAGCTTTATTACCTAATGTGGTTGCCAATGTAGTGGTTTCTGAAAGATGGAACACAAATACCATGAAATACCTAGTGAACTCACTTGACAAGTGTGGTTCTCTTTTCTAGTAAAGATGCTCAAAGATGTTGTTTCATAATGGGCAATATTTAAAAAAAAACAGGTTTGGTTCTACTTCAGAAGTCTTTTTAAATTTCTATTAAAGAAAAAAGAGCTTAAAATGACAACAAACTTCTGTAAACTACAAAAGAAAAAATTTAAACAAAATGTTGCATAGCTGTGTGATGATTCTTTCATCACTCACAGCTTTATTACTTGGTGTGACTGTGCTGGTTAATAATGTGGTCATTTCTAAAATAATTTATTAATTCATAAAAGAATGAACACAAATACTATTAAATACCTCATGAAGTTCCTATTCCGATGTCGTGCTTGTTTTATTCACATCATAAGCAGCATTAAGGTTGAGAAAAATGGGTTTAAGATCGACAGTGCCGTTAAAAGGTTTTTGCCCCCTTCCTGTTTTTTTTTTTTTTTTGCATATTTGTCACACTTGAATGATTCAGATCAAACTAATTTTAAAATTGCACAAAGATAACCAGAGTAAATACAAAATGCAGTTTTTAAATGATTATTTATTTTATTAAGGGAAAAAAGCGGTCCAAACATGCCTGGCACTACGTGAAAAAGTAATTGCCCCCTAAACCTAATAACTGGTTGTGCCACGCTTTGCAGCAACAACTGCAATCAAGCGTTTGCGATAACTGGCAATGAGTCTTTCACATCGCTGTGGAGGAATTTTGGCCCCCTCTTCTTTGCAGAATGGTTTTAATTCAGCCACATTGGAGGGTTTTCGAGCATGTTTTAAAGTCACAGCATCTCAATCGGATTTAAGTCCGGACTTTGATTTGGCCACTCCAAAACCTTCATTTTGTTTTTCTTGAGCCATTCAGAGGTGGACTTGCTGATGTGTTTGGGATCATTGTCCTGCTGCATAACCCAAGTGCACTTGAGCTTGAGGTCACAAACTGATGGCTGGACGTTATCCTTCAGGATTTTCTGATAGAGTGCAGAATTCATGGTTCCGTCAATTATGGCAAGTTGTCCAGGTCCTGAAGCTGCAAAGCAGCCCCAGACCATCACACTACCACCACCATGTTTGACTGTTGGTATGATGTTCTTTTTATGAAATGCTGTGTTGGTTTTACGCCAGATGTAACGGGACACACACCTTCCAAAGGTTCAACTTTTGTCGCATCAGTCCACAGAATATTACCCCCAAGACTTTTGGGCAAATCAAGATATTTTTTGGCAAATGAGAGACGAGCCTTTGTGTTCTTTTTGGTCAGCAGTGGCTTTTGCCTTGGAACTCTCCCATGGATGCTGTTTCTGTCCAGTCTCTTTCTTATTGTTGAATCATGAACACTGATCTTAATTGAGGCAAGTACGGCCTGCAGTTCTTAGATGTTGTTCTGGGTTCTTTTATGACCTCCTGGATGAGCCGTCGTTGCGCTCTTGGAGTAATTTTGGTTGGCCGGACACACCTGGGAAGGTTCACCACTGTTCCAAGTTTTCTCCATTTGTCGATAATGACTCGGACCATGGTTCGCTGGAGTCCCAAAGCCTTAGAAATGGCTTTATAGTGCTTTCCAAACTGACACGTCAACTGTTTTGATTCTCATCTGTTCTTGAATTTCTTTAGATCGCGGCATAATGTGTTGCTATTTAAGCATGCTTCACTTTGTCAAACAGGGTCTATTGAAGTGATTTCTTGATTCAACAGGTCTGGCAGTAATCAGGCCTGCGTGTGGCTAGTGAAATTTAACTCAGCTTTCTAAAATAATATGGTTAATTGCAGTTCTTTCATGATTCAACAGGAGGGGGCAATTCATTTTTCTCGTAGGGCCAGGTAGGTTTGTACATCTTTTATCCCAAATAAATGAAATCAGAAAAACAGATCTGGTTCTAATTCAAAGGTCTGAATCATAAGTACCTTCTGTTGTTGTTGGTGCAGATGTTGTTTGTGCTCTGGCTGTTAGAGAAAGAGAGATTATTAAATTCAGAAACACACATTTTATTGTCTTTTCCACATTAAGAGTAATAATCAAACTGTAAATTAAAACCTTACTCAGTGACATGACTGATATGAACACCAGCAGATGTTGTGAAACCCGAAACAATCTCATGATGAAGTCAGGGATAAAACCGCAATGTAGAAGTGTTTCTTCAGTTGCCAGAAAGAGCTTTATTCTCACTAGACCGATGTTAATCTGGAATATCGAAAATAATAATTACTTGTTAGAAATTAGATGTTTCCAGCTTTAAAATGTGACTGTAGGAACTGCTTCTGAAGCTGTTTAATCTTATGAATTTTGTCTGTCTATAAGTAAACATTTTTTGTATCACTAAAATACTATGTAAATACTATGGCCACGTTCACACAGCAGCAGAATATGGTTGTCAGTCCTGTTTTTGAGTCCTTAATAAGGTTAGATTCACACACAGTACAGTTATTTATGGGTGTGACAACCGAATTCTGTAACCGAACTCACACCTGTACATCTTCAGGACTCGCAACCACATTCTCGGAACACACGCGCTGTGTGAACGGAACATGAATGATGCAGGTGAACAGGATGAACTCGTGGCTCGACTGGACTCTTGTCGTGTCAGAAAGTGATAAGACTTTCAGTTTTATGGACGTCGCCATCTTTGATTTTACATTGGTCACTGTCGCTATGGTTACTGGTAAGGAATACGGGCTTGACTCCCGTTGCACGTTCATACAAACAGTATTCTAAACACAATTGTAAGCTGCTGTGTGAATGGGACATTTCGAGACTCACACCTGTAAAGAAAATACGGTTGTTTATCCAATCCCAAAAATTGACAGTGTGAACGTAGCCTATGTATTTTCTAGTAAATACATATGTTTTACAAGAAAATAATTTCAGTCTTTCTACTTTCGAAATTTCATGTTTGATTCAATGTGGTAGGCTACTTGCCATTTCTTTGCAATAAGCCTATCTGTGCAATTTACTAGCAATTTCTTAGTGAAAACTCTTTCAAAGTCCTTTTTTTCAGTGGCATGTGTCGAATCAGACCTTGACCCTGATCGGACTTCTATAACAAACTATTTTGCAATACATGTAGGCTACACAATAAGCAGATTTATCAAATGTTTCACATGTTACAGTTTTATAAATATAAATGGATAGCAGATCAACACACCTAATATAAAGTGACCAAAATCCATATTACACTTCCTAATCCCAATTACACTTGCTGTATAAAGTGGCAGAGCTATTTAATTCTGAACATTTTTAATAGGCTATAAAGGTAAATATTGTTTGAACACTAATACCTTTAACTGTATTGCTTCTATCGTTCTGTAGGCATTTATCGTATTGTTTTATAAAATCATAAACACATTAAGCAACTTGATTGACTCATTGCTTTATTTTTGCCGTTTTCTCAAATTATAACTGATATTGCAAAATATACCCATTATTATATTATGTTTAAGTTACGTAATTCATAACAAAGGTAGACTGTGTGTGAATAAGCTTATGGAGTGTAACATTACATAGAAAGATGACTTACCTCATACAGCTTCTTCTGAGCTGCTCTTGCACCTACAAGTTAGCAGGAAGTCTATTCGGTTTTTAAAGCATGTCCCGGCAATGTTTACAGGGAAACATGTCCTGGAATGGAAGAAAACATTTGTTGTTGGAATACTGCCAGTAATTCACCAAAACAAAACAAAACAACAAATGTGCCTGTCTGTGTGTGCACCTTCCCCTTTAAATTTCTGACAGCAGCGTTAGTCTTAATTTCCTGTCTTTGCACCTCCTCTTCTCATTATTATTCACCTGGAACATGAGAAATATTGTCAAAATCACTGATCCCTGCTGTACAGTATGTGCGGCCAAAGAACAGAAATGGACTCGACAGCTGAATAACAGAGGAGCTTCCATCAGCAGGATTGTTTGTGTCTCTTACTGCCCAGCCAAATGGGTAAAATATTCCTCGCCATCTTTTGTTTACATTTCACATTGATTTATGTGGCGAATGTTTAAATCTAATTCAATATGATAATGACCTCTGGTGGTGGACGCATGTGACAGGAAAATACTTAATCACTACATAATTACTCTCTATATGGTCTGGAGAAGCTAATAGGCATGAACTAAAAGCCACACATAATCATACACGTGGAATACTAATTTGTGTTTGTTGAATTACATATTTAAATATATTCATAAACTAATCATACAAACACATTATATGGGCTCACATAAAATTCATTAAAACACTGGCTTTTTTCGATAGAGAGATTTTTATATGTTTTTTTAACTACATTTTAGTCTCACTTTTTTTGTCAACTATATTGCATGTTGACACAGACACAGCGTTTTAAAGAAGTTGGTGTCATCTCGTCTAATATAAAAAAGTTCATAGAAAAACATCGTTCATCAGAGTTTTTATTAACAAACTTAACACTACTGTACAAAACACACCACTAAATGACACAAATTTTCATGAGACATCACATCATAACTTCAGCAGTCAGTAGAGGTTAAGGTAAGTAGAGGGTAAGGTGGGGTAAGTCTGTCTAGTACACTGGACACAACGAGTTTTTTGTCGTGCCGCGCTGCATCCAGTGTAGCATCACTGACAGCATCACTGATTATAATGAGTTCTATAGTATTTTGTCACGCCACGCCACTCGCGTCTGGTGTAGACATTGGTTTTGCTTTGTTTCACAGAACTAATCGTTGCCTGGGATGCGTACGTATGTGTGGTGCGGAGCTATCAAAATAGGGGTCAGACCCTTTTGGGGTCATGGCGTGCTTGTTTTGGTGATTTCAAATGTCAACATTGGCTACCAGAAATCACTTACCCCAGGCCCACCTTTTATGGAAATGTTTGTGCTGTGCCTGTTAAAGAGAAAGAGAGATGATTAAATTCAGAAAAAGCAATTCAGAAATGTGTGTATTTATACAAATACATTAACACTGAAAAACAAACAGGATCAAAGCCTTATCAAGTGACAGGACTGATATGAACACCAGCAGATATTGTAATACCAGAGGCAGTCTCGTGATGATCAAAATCAGGAAAAAACTGAATGAAGGAGTCCTTCTTCTGAAACTAGAGAGCATTATTAGAGCATCATACATTATTTTAAATACAGTTACACCAATGTCACTTTAAAATCTGTCTTAATAAAAGCCCTTATTAGAAATTTGATTAAATCAGACTCAGATCTGATTTACCCAAGTAAATACAAAATGCAGTTTTGAAATAATTATTTAATTTATTAAGGGAAAAAAGTTGTCCAAACCTGCCTGGCCCAATCTTAATTTTGTTTTTCTTGAGCCATCCCAGATAGCATGCAGATGTGGGCCACTTAATCACTTATCACAATGATACGGCACTGCTGGCCTACTTATGGCCCGGAAAAAAGGATGTAAGCCTGAAGTGACCCGTATGTAAAATAGCAAAAATGGCCCAAATCTATCAAATCACATGTAGGCCTCTGTAGGCAAAGATGCGGTTTTCACGGCAATGTGTAATCTGAATGTGACCCTAATGTGGCCCATGTGGTAAACAGTGAGTATGGTCCAAATAGTGCCAACCAAATGTTAGCACAATTGACAAAGGCTAATCAGGGTGTAAACCAAATATGGTCCACATATGTTTCAGCAAAATGTGGCCCAGGTATATGAAAACGTATCTGGGCCAGTTTTGGCAAAGATATGGCACAGTAAGCACTGGCTAATGTGGCTGTGAGCCTAAAGTGGCCCGTATATGATGCCACAAATGTGGCCAAGTTATCCTAAAATGCATCTGGGCCAGTTTTGGCAAAGAAAGGGCACAGTAAGCACTGGTTAATGTGGCTGTGAGCCTAAAGTGGCCCGCATATGCTGCCACAAATGTGGCCCAGTTATCCTAAAATGTATCTAAACCAATTTTGGCAAAGAAACGGCACAGTAAGCACTGGCTAATGTGGCTGTGAGCCTAAAGTGGCCCGTATATGATGCCACAAATGTGGCCAAGTTATCCTAAAATGCATCTGGGCCAGTTTTGGCAAAGAAAGGGCACAGTAAGCACTGGTTAATGTGGCTGTGAGCCTAAAGTGGCCCGCATATGCTGCCACAAATGTGGCCCAGTTATCCTAAAATGTATCTAAACCAATTTTGGCAAAGAAACGGCACAGTAAGCACTGGCTAATGTGGCTGTGAGCCTAAAGTGGCCCGTATATGATGCCACAAATGTGGCCCAGTTATCCCAAAATGTATCTGAGCCAGTTTTGGCAAAGATGTGGCACAGTAAGCACTGGCTAATGTGACAGTGAGGCTAAAGTGGCCCGCATATAAAATAGCAAATATTGCCCAAATAATTAATAACAATTTGGGCCACTTTTGGCAAATATATATCTCAGTCAGCACTGGCTAATCAGTGTGTAAGCCTAACTTGTCCCACATTTGCTTTTGCAAATATGCCTCATATATTATAAAACAGATGAGGGCCGATTCTGGTTTGGATGTAGCACTTGACACTGGCTAATTGAAATGGAAGTTTTAAATTGTAAATATGGCCTAATAGAATTTGGCTACTTTTAGTAGAATGCAACAGTTAACTGAAGCAGGGTAATCTGGATATGAGTCTTAAGAAGGCTACATAGCCAGCAAATTATTTTTTGAAACATGCTTTTGATGGCAGTTTTTTTTTTATAAGGAAAGGACGTGTGGCCAAGTATGGTGTCCCAAACTTGGAATTTGTGCTCTGCATTTCACCCATCCAAGTGCACACACACATCAGTGAGTAGTGAACAAAAACACACACACACACACACACACACACCGTGAACACACACCCAGAGCAGTGGGCAGCCAATGCTGCGGCGCCCGGGGAGCAGTTGGGGGCTCTGTGCCTTGCTCAAGGGTCTCACCTCAGTCGTGGTACAATGATAGCTCTAACGGTCACGGTTTCTGTTAATTTGGACTTTGTTTTCCTTTTACACCATTTCCCTTGTTGTGTTGATTGTATTATTCTGTTTAGGTGTGCCTAGTTAATTATCCTTCTTTGGTCTGAGTACTTATGTTCACTGTCTTGAATGTTGCTGTGCTACATTGTGTTTGGATTTACCCTTGTTGGATTAAAGACTTATGATATATAACCCTTCATCTTCATCATGCGCTCTTTAACACAGCATAGCCGTGACACTTAAAGATTAGGTAGAGTCTGAGTGAGAAGCACTTAGGTTCAAACTTGTGAATAACTGTTTTTAAAGTATTGGACTGTGTCTTTGAATATTTATCTGTGACATTTGAATTGCTGCTTGTGCAAAACTTGGGTTGGGGTGATTTTACCAAGTAGGACACATTTCTGGAACTCATTTGAACATTTAGCGAGGACATTTTTAAAATTCTCTTTACAATATGTTGAGTATTGTTGATGCATAACTCACTTAAGGCTTAGTGTGTCCCAGGTAATGTATACAGTATTTATGGTTTATTTGGTTCATTATTAGCTAAATGTGGCTGTGCAGTGGCCTGCTTGTGGACCACTGCCAAAATGCCACCATTCCATGCAGCATGTGGGCCACATGAGGAATGTGAGGAAGAATATTTTAATTTAAAAGACTTTCAAACACATGCAGATAAAGACGTTTAATGAGGACGCTGCAGTGAGCACTCGAGATCTGAGAAATGCGACGCAATCGGCTCTGAGTGAGACAAACAACAGCTCACAAACACCTTAATTTAGCTCTTGATGTGTTCTAATGGGTGGATTGTATGCAATCGATTGAATACTTTATTTTAAAATGCTGTAGTTTTTAGGAGCACACAGCAAAAGTGCTGATCGGAGCGAGTGGTGATCTCTCATCTTTCTATTCTCTGGCCAACAGACAATCATTATTAAAGAGCCCTGACCTGGTAATGATCAGATATCTTGGTTTTTTTAACCGATTTGAAATTGAAACTAAGTGAGACAAGTTATCCCGCGGCTCCTCCCTCTAGTGGAGTGCAATTGTCCTCTAGAGGGGGCATTTTTTCTCAGTCGATGGGACATTTTTTATTTTTTATATTTTTTTATAGGAAAACTGTAAGTCTGAAAAAATATAGCAACAAATGAGACATCAGGGCCCATGTCTCTGCTGAGTTTGGGGCTTGTGGCTTTAAAGCCCTGGGACGTGTTGGAGTTGGAAAATTTGGTCTCAGAAGAATAAGATATAAGTTTAAATAGCATAACAGTGTGTTGACTTTGCCAAGCCAAAATAATTAAATACAATTTCATTAAATGTGGCATACTGCTATTATCACTTGCTTTGAATACATGATTATTCAAAAAACATTTTATCTTTTTAATATTTTGACTTTTTTTCTGGGCAAAACAAACATACTAACCAAGGACTTTACACAAGATGTCACAATCTTCTTGACTCTTTTCTGGCCTAAACAGTATGTTCTCCTTATAAGCAGAGAGTTAAGTGGAGAAAAACAATTGTTAGAATACCATTTTAGCCTAAGCTACTGAATAGAAAACAGAATGAGGCAGCTGTATTCAAGCAAACGGTATGCTGAAACCACAGAGCATGCAAACAATACTTCCCCAGAACATATGAAGAGTTCAGATGCAAAAGCCTCTAAGTGCCATCTGAAATTTTCTTCTAAAATTAGCATTTTTATCAGGTTCCTATGCTTAGGTTCAGTAATTTTACAAATAATGGCAATGTATAGGTCCTTTTCTATACTATTAAAGTGAAAGAACTGAACATAAATATAGGAGCTTAATAAAAATGGTCATTTTAGATGAAAATTACAGATGAAAATTACAGATGGCACTTCTAAATTTTCCTTTGCATATATGCCTTTAGTCCACATCATGTTTACGTGTTCACATGATCACCTGGATCTCATCTCACATATTTTCACCATGAAAAATGTTCCAGAACAGTAATTTATGTGGGGTTGTGAAATTTCAAAATATCACCAGCTACTTTTGTCTATCTTTGCATAAGAGAGGCCTTAGAGAGACTTTCTCCATACATCTTCAGAACAGAGCACCATTTTATCATAATTTATCTGTATATTCAGTTCAATGTACTTAGTATGTACTTAGTACAATGTAGTAATTAGTGTTCATCAGTACTTGGAAAAAAAAGTGTGCGAAAAAAAGTTTTTTGACAACCCCAATCCCAAAAAGTTGGGACACTGTGTAAAATGTGAATAAAAACAGAATGCAATGATTTTTTTTCTGAAATTGTTATACCATTTGATGCAGCTTGGTGAACCTCTACCTCTCTAAGACACTCTTTTATACCCAATCATGTTACTGACCTGTTGTCAGTTAACCAAATTAGTTGCAAAATGTTCCTTTCAGCCATTTATTTTTAGCAACATTTACTTTTACAAATTTTTGAGTTGTGTTGAGGCCATCAAATTCAAAATTACATATCTTTTTCTCTTAAAATTTCTTCATTTTAAACATTTAATATGTTTTCGATATTCTAAAATATGGGTTTATGACGGTTTATGAGATTTGCCAATCATTGCATTCAGTTTTTATTACATTTTTTCACAGTGTGGAATTGGGGTTGTTGGTTTTGTAATGAGATGTGTGAGGTAAGAACAGCATTTGCATGATAATAATTCATCTCCGGATGGATGTGTAATGGGCTCATCTCTGCATTGCTGTTTTCATCCTGGCCTGCAGGGGTCACTCATCCTGGCCCTTGAGCCCTTTATTTCATGTTCCCTCCAGTACTGCAGATGGCGCTTATATTATGAACTCTAGTCTCTCCGCTCCTCCAGATGGCTCCATCGCCCCATATACTATGTTTAGTATCCTGCTCATCAGACCTGTGTTTGACCCTTTTTGTTAAATCAAATTAAAATTAGTGTGTCAGATTGGTCGAGACGCTACATACGTCTGTTTGTTCCCTGCTATTGTGTTCAGTCTTGAGCATATTCTTCCTGAGTATCCAGTTGCCAGTCCTCAAGTTAGGTTTGATTGTTCTTGTATTTCTTTGGACCCTCGTGTCTTCTTTTTTGTTTGATGGAAGCTCAGTTTTCTATGTTTATTTTGTACTTTGTTTCTCTAGTAAGGATACCACACTGAAACAGCACAGATACGGGAATAACAAACACAGACATAATGAGTGCCAAAGTTTGATTTTACTTCGAATAAATTCTACTAGGATTTACACGTCAAAAATCAGAATATCTGAGCATTTCTTGTGTGAGCTCAGAAAGCACCGCAATCATTTTTTTTGTAATATTTAATAAGCATGGATTTAACACCACAGTTCCTGTTACTGTTTATACTGCTCCAATGAATAACTAAAACCAGGAAAGTGTGACTGAATTTACTTCCAGAGAATTTGAACAATTGCAACACTGATCACATTTTGCCTTTCAAAAATTTCTGGTTGGCAGATATGGTAACCAGCAATACAAAAATGGTTTAAAAGTCAGTGTTTCAGAACAGGTGATTTTCATATACTGTAACTTTTATAGTTCAGTTGTGTCACAAAACTATAAATTTTTTGTACTGTAAACTCACTGAACTGGTCCCACGACTAAGTCTGATTTCTCTCAATGTATTTTTCTGCATTTTTGTCACCTGATAGAGTTTGGGTTCATTGACAATACTGCCTTGTTATTCACTGATTATTAGTTTGACTGCATTGATACTGACACATCAAATGAGAATCAAACTTGAACTGAATTTAGCTGAATGATGACACTATTGTTATTCTGTAAAGCTGTTTTAACTAAATTTGTTGCATAATTGACAAATGTTGCAACATTGAACTGATTTGAGATGAATAACCACATTGCCGCTTTCTGTAGAACTTCGTATAGCTGAACTTGTTTCATAATTGATGAACTTTACAGTTATTGAACTAAATAAACACTGAACTGAATTGCGCTGAACAATGACACAATACTGTCTTGTTAGAGCTTATATTTAGCACAAGTTTCCATAACTTATTTTTCTGTTTATTACTGTGAAGCTGCTTTGAAAGAATCTCTATTGTATAATGTGCTATAGAAATAAAGGTGACTTGACTATTATTGTCAAACAGTATTATTTCTATTAAGCCACAAATTAAGATGCCCATATTAAAAATGCTTTACAGACAAAAAGAAGCAAGAAGAACCATGCACTGAGATGGAATATGACATTGAGGCATTTGTCAGATGCTTTTATTTAAAGCGATGTACACTGTATTCAAAGTATACTGTATTATACAATTTAAGTGTTTGTATCCTTATAAGATATAGTTCTAGTAAAAGTGAAAGAAAAAAACTGAAGCTTTCACATCATCAGTTGTCAGTGATGTTTGCTGTCAGATGTTAAACAAACCGGTTTTAATTTTCCTGAAGGAGAATGTAATTATGGCTTTGTCTTTTGCAGTTTTCTTAACTTCAGCTCAACGCTGTTTGGCAGACCGTACTTGACCAGCTCCTGTTTTATCTGAAACACAGATGGACAAACAGATCAAACTTTCCCCATGTTGTCTATTTGCACCATATTCTGTTTAAATATTCATAGTAAGTGTGCCGTACTTGCTGTAAAAGCATTTCAGTGTTGCCACTCTGTGTTAGGTCTGAAAATGAGGAAAGTCTCACTCGAAAACCAACAACATTGTCTAAAGGGAAAAACACACAAACACCTAAAATACTCATTTATATTTGTTGACACTAATCCTTCAAAACATTATATGGGGTTATAGGTAAATCGGTCATCTATAGATAAGGCTTTTACATTTCAAGATGCTGTTGCTTGGTTCACTGTCCACCCTGAAGGCCCATCGACCGGGAACATCAACATTACTGGAGATCTTGAGGTTTGAGATGGAGCTGCCGTGGTTTGATCCAGGAATCACAAAGTAGTGTGTGGAGTTTACGGTGTCATAACCAGCCTGAAAGTGTGTAAAAACATTATTCATATAGACATACTTTTACATACACATACTTGTACATATACTTTTAGTGAACATTTTGTTCACGATACTGAAAACAAGTTTGTCTTACCTGCACTGGATGTTCTGTTACAGCAATGTCACCATAATTCATCAGAATAAATGAATAATTACTGCCTGAAATTAAAACCACTTGAAACGATGTTTCCTGCAAAAAATAATAGATAATAAATTGAAACGTAGTGTTCACTGTTCTTATCTTTATTTATTTATTTTTAAATTACATTTTTGTATGGCTGAATATTATTTTGTATTAGCATTACTGACTGACCTCAGTCACATCACATCTCTTTAGCCAAGCATTCACATAATGCATCTCATAATCTTGTACTGCAGTTATATCTGATCAAATGCACATTATTATTCTTTAGCTTGGGTTGAACAAATCATTTTTGCTTAGTTGGAACAGCAGCTATGCTAATCAGTCTGGATCCAGAACACCTGAGAAGAGATGATGCCAACCCCTCAGAGTACCTCAGATGGGACCAAATTTTGCTATAAGTTTGATTGCAACATACAATCATTGCTGTTAATAGTATTCATCGTCTGATTGATTACATCATTAACTGATTTTTACCGTACATTTCTGCCATATGTACATCACCTTGACATAATCACCACTGATAAGCTACTACTAAATATATTGTAGAAACTTAAAGGGGTCATATAATGGGATTTCAATTTTTCCTTTCTCTTTGGAGTGTTACAAGCTCTTGGTGCATAAAGAAGATCTGTAAAGTTGCAAAGACTAAAGTCTCAAATCCAAAGAGATATTCTTTATAAAAGTTAAGAGTCAACCACGCCCTCCTAAAACGGCTCGTTCTAAAACACTCCCACATATCTACCTCACTATGTGGAAATATTAGCATAATGCCGCCCAAATGTGCACGCAAAGAAAGAAGGCGTGGTTTCAGGAACTGCAGTTAGTGTTGAAGCAGCATGTCAGGGAGATGCTGTGTGTTTCAGTGCGAAAGCAAAAGCACTTTATTTGGCCTTCTGGAAGTAGATGCAATTAGGAATCATTTGTTAAGATTTATTTACAACAGAACAGCACAACCCAGATGTTCGAATTTGTGCAACGCATTTTATGGACGACAGTTTTTTTAACCTAGAAGAGTACAAGGCTGGCTGTGCACAAAGGCTATTTAAAAAAAAGGCTCAATTCCGACTTTGCTATGACAATCTGGTGCTTCTGAATCAGTGACAGTAAGTATGTTTTGTTACTAGTTTAAGTATTTGCTATTCACTGTTCAAATGAGTTTTGCGCAGCGCAGAGTAATGCATCATGTGTGTGTGTGTGTGTGTGAGGGGAACAGGGTCACATCACAGGAGAGTGAACTGTCTGTCAGAAATCATAGCACGTCAGCTCGCGGCTTGTAACAACATTATTTCTTGATATTTACTTTGAAAGCTGACGCTCGCGATTATGGTAATGGGCGTTACATTTCCGACGCATGCTTGTGGTGTTCGGCCAATCACAATGCACTGGGTCAGCTGGCCAATCAGAGCAGACTGCGCTTGTCAAAGAAGGGGGCTTTGTTGAAAACGACGTGTTTGAGAGAGGCGGGGCATAGAGGACCTACAATAATGTACAGTATTTGAAAAATAATGTGTTTTTTGAACATTAAAGCATGTCAACATATTCTGTTACACCAAATACACAAAATAATGATCTTTAAAATAGCATCATATGACCCCTTTAAAAAATTTGTAAAGCTGCTTAGCAACTATTTGTATCGTAAAAAGCGCTAAACAAATAAACTTGAATTGACCTACCTTATTTTTACGGTTTTAATTTATTATTTTCTCTGTCTTTGTGGTCTAATGTGTTAAAGTATTTTTAAACTGAAATGTTGATAAAGTGAAAACAGTAACATTTCAGAAGAATATCAATCTTACCGTGTTGGTTACGCTGAAGTAAGCGACTTTATTCCACATTGCAACAAAAACCCAAGAAGCATTGAATTTCAGATTTGGGAAATATGTGTTTATATCCAGAGTGGCGTTTGTGAGAACATTTCCACTGGTGTACTGCTGATACGAAACAACACCTTTCACACGGTTGTCAAGGTCAGTCCAGAGACCAGCAATTATATCTTGGCTTCCATTAATGGGAAATGAGTAGGGAGTATATACTGATGAGGGCTGGTTAAACGTGAGATGTCCATTATTATTAACCTGAAACATAAGAAATATTGTCAAAATCAAAGATCATAGATGAGTTTATAAAGCATCCACCACTCACATGCAGACCTAGAATGAAGATGGAATCAAATTCTTACATAAATCTGCCGGTATGTGCGACCAAAGTACAGAAATGGACTTGACAGCTGAATAACAGGAGAACTTCCATCTTCAACAGCAGGATTTCTGTCTCCTACTGCTGAGCTGAATGGGTAGAATATGTCTGGTGCTGCCAACAGAATGAATAAAAAACTTTTTTAAGCATTCTGTTTACTGGCGTTTACATTTCACACTCATGCGGCTCATGTTTGAATCTAAT
Source organism: Sinocyclocheilus grahami (assembly GCF_001515645.1). Lineage (NCBI taxonomy): Eukaryota > Metazoa > Chordata > Actinopteri > Cypriniformes > Cyprinidae > Sinocyclocheilus > Sinocyclocheilus grahami. The sequence goes on along the minus strand of NW_015505220.1, from coordinate 268,778 downwards.
TTATAGCAGGACGATGATGACCTTTGATGGGGTATGCATGTAAGTAAAGCTTATCATCCGGCATCTTATGTCACTGCTGCCGCTGATGGGCATCTTTTGTAATGTTGTCTATCTCAACCAGGCACTGGTGGGCCGAGTTAGTGCAGCCTCTGCCAACAAGGCAGGCTATTTGCACTTAGTATAAATAGACACTCCGTAATCACTCTCTATATGGTCTTGCAAATGTTTTTGAAGAAACAAAGTGAACGAGGTAGCAGTGTCTTTAATGAGGTAACAAAAGTATTAAACAAAAATACAGTACTCTTCACTAATATTGGCACCCTTGGCAAATATATATTGTCATTCTAAAGAGCACATTACAATATTTTTAGTCCTTTTTCTTAGAAGTGACAGTATTTTGTAATTTTAATGTGTGTATCTGGTAAAAGTTTAAAATTTTTCTCAATTCTTACAAGCACACTAGTATATAGATGAGCTCAGAGCTAATAGACATGAACTGAAAGCCACACACAATCACACACATAAAATACTAATTTGCATTTATTGAAAGACATGTTTTAAATAAACTAATCAATGCAAACACATGGTCTTATATAAACTGTATTTAAAAAATATGAAAAATAATGAAGCTATTTTATTAATAAATGTATTATAATATATTATATAAATATATCATGTACAGGTGCGTCTAAAAAAATGTAACATGTTGAAAAAGTTAATTTTTTGTAACTTATTTCAAAAAGTGAAACTTTCTTATATTCTAGATTCATTACATGTAAAGTAAAACATTTCAAAAGTTTTTTTTTGTTTTAATTTTGATGATTAGAGCTTACAGCTCATGAAAGTCAAAAATCCAGTGTGTCAGAATATTAGAATATTTCCTAAGATCAAAAAAAAAAAAAGGATTTGCAAAACAGAAAAGTTCAAGTTCTTTAAAGTATGTTCATTTATGCACTCAATACTTGGTCGGGGCTCCTTTAGCACAAATGACAGCATCAGTGAGGTGTGGCATGGAAGCGATCAGCCTGTGGCACTGCTGAGGCACTATTGAGCCTTCAGCTCGTCTGTATTGTTGGATCGACTGGTTCTCATCTTTCTCTTGACTAGGGGTGACCCCCAATTGTCGACGATTTGATGCTTCGATAGGAGGAGCCTGATCCGACTCCCAATCTCACAGTCGAATATTCGCGGGGTGTTATGATAATGCCATTTTGGCTATATGGGGTTGCTCAAATGTCTGATTTCACATAGAACTACCGGTTTTCTCCCAATAAGTTAATATACAGCCTATTATGATAATGCTGTAAATAAGAATCAGAAAAGAAATTAGCTTTAAATAAATATTTAACGTGCGTGAATAAATCCAACCAACCCTATAGATTTAAGTTTCACTTTCCATAATTCGTGACCGACAGAGGAGCATGGTGGCAGCCGGTGTAGTGCCGAAATTTGCACCCTGCCAGATTATGCATCCCCTGGTATTGGTAGGTTTAGGGTTAGGTGTGGGGTTGGGATTAGGCAATCAGGTAGCGACTTCAACGAGGGGGTGCATAATCTGGCAGGGATGCCGAATTCGGCACAACACCAGCAGGGATTTAAAAGAAGTAAATTGACCCAAATTGACACAGGCAGAGTGAAAGACTGGATTTTTTTGATCAGGTAGGGTACAAGTGATTTGAAAACATTTTGGCCAGTTTATATATATTGTGTATATATTCTTTATCTCATATAGGATGCATTTGGTTGAGTTATGCTGCATTGTATGGTGATTATCTTCAGCGCGCAGTGCGAGCAGGACTAACAAATGATGTTTTATTAACAAAGTTCGGGAGGAGCACGTTCAGATAATTAACCCGGCCAATTCAGCATCAGCAATTACACCGTCTATCCTATCAGCTCGAGAGAGAACTTCTATAATTAGCCCAAGCCATCTTTCCTTCATTCTCTCTACAGTACTTCAGCATTCGGTTTGCTCCTTTTGCCTTTTTTTCACAGACCCAATTTTTCACGTCCAATGATGAGACCGATACTAGGGAATTTTCAGATCCTCTGCCACAATTTGCCAGTCCCATGATGATAACTCCTTCTCTGCAAGACACGGCCGCTGAGCACCAGGCTTCATCACGGTCGCCGCTCTTCTCGACCAGCTACACACCCTCCACGACGCCGAGGCTTAACCTCGCCTCCACTGGCGAGACTTACAACTTCCCCGGCATCCTCTCCTCTTATCATTCGCCCGTACCAGCAACTCCTCCGATCGAAAAGTGGACAGTATTTAAAGGAACACGCCACTATTTTTGAAAATAGGCTCATTTTCCAACTCCCCTAGAGTTAAACAGTCGAGTTTTACCGGTCTGGCGGTAGCACTTTTAGTTGTAGCTTAGCATCGCTCATTGAATCTGATTAGACTGTTAGCATCTCACTCAAAAATGACCAAAGAGTTTCGATATTTTTCCTATTTAAAACTTGACACTTCTGTAGTTACATCGTGTACTAAGACTGACGGAAAATGAAAAGTTGCGATTTTCTAGGCCGATATGGCTAGGAACTATACTTTCATTCTGGCGTAATAATCAAGGAACTTTGCTGCCGTACCATGGGTGCAGTGCAATGATATTACGCAGCACCTGAAAATAGGCTAACTTCCGTCAACATATCCAACTACACAAACTTAGTGCCGGTTACGTTGGAAGTTACCTAGCTGGGGACTATTTTCAGGCACTGCGTAATATCATTGCGCCTGCTGCTGCTAGCCTGAAAAATAAGCCTTTTATAATGCTATTTAAGCAACAGAAACAACATCTATGACACAGTTGTCAGATTTCATTACTGATTTCAAATATAAAATTTAATCGTAAGCTTAGTAAACAGTTTTGGAGAATTAGATTTTTCCCCATTCAAAGTGATAGGAGCTGCATCTGCATGCCCGAGAGGCGTTTCAAAGATGGCCGCCGAGTGACATGACTTGCCTTAAAGGGACTTTGGTGAAACACACACACAAACACACATTTTTATCAAATAATACTTCATTAATAGCGGTTCCCTTCCGCGATTTGGTACGATTGCATTCACATCAGCAGCGAACCGTACCGAAGTTCACTTGAACCGTACCCCAGACCACCTTTTTAAGCGGACTCGGGTATGGTAGCGCACCCGAGTTCGGAAGACAGCATTCACATCATCCAAACGAACCGAACTCTGACGTCAATCGAACCCGGGTTGACACCAAAAGTGCTAGTGTGAAAGCACCCAGGTTCTGTTGACTTGAAATTTTCACCAGATATCGTTAACAACCCAAGCAATCCATCCATACAAAGAAAACCAATCAAATAAGTTTAGAAATTAAGTTATGTGTAATAAAATGGAATAACACAGGGAAAAAGTATTGAACATATGAAGGGAGGTGCAAAAGGTCATGGGAAGCCAAGACACCAGCTAAAATCTATCAGTAATTAGAAAGCAATCCTGCCCCTAGTCAGTGGAAATTAATATTAGCTGGTTCAGTCCCAACACCTACCAGGATGAAGAAGATGAAACAAGGGTGGACATCTCAGCAAGACAATGATCCCAAACACAGCCAAGGAAACTCTCAAGTAGTTTCAGAAAAAGAAAATAAAGCCGGATTGGAGTGGTTTGGTTTTGTCAACTTGAAACTAATCCTGTAAATCTGAATTTGTTCATCTACCATCATGGTACAGGCCCCTGGTGAAAATTTCATGTCAACATCACCTTTAGAAATATATTTACTGGGAAAAATGGTGACGTGCTCAAAACTTATTTTTCATATATACAGTATATATAATGTAATGGATTGATCCATGTGTTTTGTTTTATTTATTCAAACTCATTTATTTAACTGAAGTTAATACAGTAAAATGAAATATCAAAATATACATTTTATGTTTGCATTTGTAAATTTCAAATTAGTTTTATCTACAGTCTTTACCCATAGACGAAAACAGGACCCTATTAAATGACACAGATTTTCATGATGCATGCCGTCATAACTTAGCAGTCAGAGGACAGAGCAGACTACATTACCTGCCAAGGTTGACTCTGGAGTGACGGTAGAATTGCTGATGCTCCTAACTTTTGCACAAAAAAAGTAATAAATATCATTATTAAACAGATGAATTACACATGTACAAAAGGGATGTTATTGTATTTACCTCCACAGTATGCCAAAAACAGACTGACAAACTCATAGATGTAATATATTACACAAACACATTAATGGGTGAATGCAAAATAAGCTTACCTGCACAGTATGCTCGATAGCAGACAGTTGGTCTCACAATTTCATAGACATAATAACCTCCTGGACAGGCTTTGACTTTAATGGAATTTGGTTGGAAATGGCAGCAGTTACTCGCCACGGTACCGCAGACAGCACGGGTCACCACTCCATCCTCAACTTTTGGATGTGCTCCGTTCAGCCACAGTGTAATATGAGTGCCACAACTAAGCCAAGGAACACATGTGTCTGACATCTGAGCACTCTGACCATGAATGAAGAGACGATACCAGCCGTCCCAGTTGAGAAAACCATCACACTTATAATAGGTTGGATACGGATATTGATTGTCTGGGGATCTCCAGGGATCATCTAGAACAGTGTATTTGTAGCAGGGGTCTGTAAAACCATAAAAAATTAGAAAAATAAATTATTGAAATTACTATTTATATCACACACTTGTCGCATGATATCTACCTAGGGGTGGAGCTAAAAAAATCCAGAATCCCTTACTTTTGCTTGATAATTTCAAATATCAAATAAATGTAATCTTATCTTAACTTTCTTTATCTCTGTCTGATTTAAAGTAAAAAAAAAAAAAACACTAGATTTAATGAGCTGATTAAATAATTAAAATTTTTACCACAGACTGAAAAAAAAGAGGTATTGTAGAAAAATAAAGCCAAATTTTCACCAAACTCCCACTGACTCAAACATAACACAGCTGTCAATCACGCCACGCCCCGTTTTTATAGCATCAAATATCTATCAACAAAAAACTAATTTATTAGAAAAACAAACTCTTGAACATAGGATGCTGCCGTGTTTTGAGTTTGAGCTCTGTCAAGTTAATTCTTTATCGTCTTTTTTTAATCTTAAAATCAATTTTATACACCATCATTTTCGTTTCTATAACGTGTGAATATATCCCAGATCGTATTCTAAAACAAAAACAATCAGAGTGCCTTGTTATCACTAGTTCTATTTTGATTTCCTGAGTCCGCTATTAACATATAGCCTGTTAGCATCACCAGCGTGGTTGCCGCTAATCTCGCTTACATTGCTAATACTCTGTTCACACACATTACCATTGTTTTACTCACAGTTACTTGCTTTAATGGCGGATGTGTGTCTACCTTTGAGTGCAGGTGAGGACACGTTCCTCACCGAATGCAGCTCGAGCTGGAGGCCGTGGAGAAGCAGATACGCGACCTGGTGGAGAGGTAGACCCAGCTGAGAGAGCGGAGAGCTGCTAACTCTCCCGCCACCTCTACTCCGTGTGTTAATTTGCACAGGCCCGGTGCACCCAGGACACGCTCTTCCCAGATGTCCTTCACTCCAGCGCCGGGACACCACGGACCCTGGGTGCACCCGCAGCGAAAGACGCGAGCCAGGCCCCGGGCGACGATCTCTCCCCTCCGCTGCCTCCGGTCTTCGAGATCTCCACCCGGAACCGCTTCGCTCCCCTCCGCAAGACGGAACGCGATGCTGTGATCGTCGGAGACTCCATTGTCCGGCATGTCCGTGCTACGTTAGCTGAAGGTAAAGTGCACACTCACTGTTTCCCTGGTGCTTGTGTTCACGATGTGTCTGCACAGATACCCGCGATCCTGAAAGGCGACGAGAGCACCGGAGCGGTCGTGCTTCACGCGGGGGTTAACGACACCAAGCTGAGGCAGACGGAGACACTGAAGAAGGACTTCAGGAGCCTGATCGAGACAGTGTGCAGTACATCGCCCGCGACGACGATCATCGGGTCAGGACCGCTTCCCACGTATCGACGAGGACACGAAAGATTCTGCAGACTTTTTGCTTTAAATGAATGGTTATTGTCATGGTGTAAAGAACAGAAACTGCTCTTTGTTAATAGGAGTCAAGCAAAACGTCACCGGGCCCACTCATCGTTTTAATCATACGCTAGATTTAATTATATCGCATGGAATTGATCTTACTGATATAGATATCGTACCTCAAAGTGATGATGTTACTGACCATTTCTTTGTATCGTGCATGCTGCATATTACTGATATTAACTATATGGCCCCGCATTATCGTCCGGGCAGAACTATTGTTCCAGCAACCAAAGACAGATTCACAAATAACCTGCCTGATTTATCTCAACTGCTCTGTGTACCCATAAATACACACGAACTAGACAAAATGACTAGCAACATGGGCACTATCTTCTCTAATACATTAGAAGCTGTTGCCCCCATCAAATTGAAAAAGGTTAGAGAAAAATGTACTGCGCCATGGTACAACAGTAATACCCATTCTCTCAAGAAAAAAACTCATAGTCTTGAGCGTAAATGGAGAAAAACTAACTTGGAAGTTTTCAGAATTGCGTGGAAAAACAGTATGTCCAGCTATAGACAGGCTCTAAAAGCTGCCAGGGCCAAACATATCCACAAACTCATAGAAAATAAAAAGGTTTTTATTTAGCACAGTGGCTAGATTAACAATCAAATCTTCCTTTTATTTCTAAAATTTATTTTTAAAGTTGTGTCTGCTCAATTGTGCTCCTTCCTGCAAAAAAAATATATCTATTAAGAATTTCAGTCAGGTTTCAGGCCCCACCATAACACAGAAATTGCACTTGTTAAAATTACAAATGACTTGCTTCTTGCGTCAGACTACAGTCTCTGCACTGGCTACATATTAAGTTCCGTATCAGTTACAAAATATTATTACTTGCCTATAAGGCCCTTAATGGGTTAGCTCCTGCATACCTAACTAGTCTTCTACCACGCTACAATCCATCATGCTCCCTAAGGTCGCAAAACTGTGGACTTTTGGTAGTACCTAGGATAGCAAAGTCCACTAAAGGAGGTAGTTATATGTATTTCATTAGGACAATGCAAAACCACATACTGCAGCTATTACAAAAGCATGGCTTCATAGTAGAAGAGTCCTGGTGCTGAATTGGCCTGCCTGCAATCCAGATCTTTCACCTATAGAGAACATTTGGCGCATCATTAAACAAAAAATACGTCAAAGACGACCACAAACTCTTCAGCAGCTGGAAACCTATATCAGGCAAGAATGGGACCAAATTCCAACACCAAAACTCCAGAAACTCATATCCTTGATGCCCAGACGTCTTCAATCTGTTTTGAAAAGAAGAAGAACATGCCCCCGTCCAAACTATTTTGAGACCTGTAGCAGGCATCAAATTTGAAAAGAGTTTATTTTGTCCATAACATTTTAAAATTTCTCAGTTTAAACATTTATTATGTTATCTATGTTCTATTGTGAATAAAATATTTGCTCATGTGATTTGAAATTCATTTTGTTTTCATTTTATTCAAATTTAAAAAACATCCCAACATTTCCGGAATTCAGGTTGTATATTTATTTTTTTAATTACAGCAAGTAATTACAGCTGTTAATAATTTATTTAAATACATCTATAATTACACTGTTGACCTTACCTTATTTCTTAACTCACCCTTAAACGTAACCTGAAGCTAACCAGACCACCAAGGCTGGCAAATTTGTTTTGCAATGCAACATGATTACAATAAATACATTGTACTTAATCATTTTTTGACACAAGTACATAGTAGTTAAAGACACCAATAAAGTGGGACAAAATATATATGAAATCCCCAAATTCACTCTATTGTCTTTAACTCTGATTATACATTGCATTTTGTAATACAGCATTTTAAAAAGTCTCCAAAAATATGATCAAACACCACCTACATATCTTCTTTGAGGGAATGCCATTAAAAAAAAAAAAAACCTTTGTGGTCATCAAACTAGAAACTCAAACACCTCAACACTAGAACCCTCTATAGGAACCCAATCTATGGTTCAGATGATAAAAGTAGTGCTTTTCAGAAATAAACACCAGAACTGGCTTTGACGTACAATGCCAGAAAAGTACCTCATCAGCACTGTGAAGTCCAACACCAAGTCTAATGAAGATGTGAGTGATTTTTACAAGTATACCATTAATTTAAAGTTCTGCAATTACCTGTCAATGATTTTGTTGTTGTTGTTGCAGTTGTTGTTACTGTTGTTGCTGTAATGCCTATTAAAGAAAAAAAAATAGAATACAATTTATTTTAAATGGAATCTTGCAGGATTTATTATAAATGATTTATCCATGCACATCATAATTTTAACGCTATACTGTACTGCGTAATAAACATAATTTACAGTGTAATTGCTTTGTAATTATAGTGTACCTATCCAGCACCTCCTTGTATAAGGGAATAATATGCAAAGTTTGGGGAATAAAGGGGTAAAAACCTGTAAAAATTACAATGTAAGTATTTTGAAACTAAGGAGTAGGCTACCTATTCTAATATTACAGGTATGTATGACCTAAAAAACAATCTTATATTTGCAAGCGATTTAGCAAAAAAATACACTGTGTACTTTTTTATAGTCTACACATATAAAACATGCTGGGTTATTGTTTCAATCCAAATGCTCTGAGACTGTTGGGTTAGAAAACTGACTTGATTTGACCCAATTTGGGTTGATATCAGTAATAAGGAACCCGACGGTGCTGGGTTATGAATGTGGAGGACGTGAAAGAGAGCATGCAGCAAGTCACCCGAGTTCAAACGCGAACGGTTCTGTGTGTGCGACGAAATCCGTGTGCGGTGCTTAAAATGGGAACGTGTGGAAAATAGGAGAAAACTAATCGAAGCGCAGAAGAGGGACACCTTTGAAACTGTCTGGAGTCTGTTCCTTTAAAACTGGACCAGTGAATGTGGTGAGTGCGAACTGGAAACAGCTGGAATGGCGCTTGAGACGATCGAGTCGGTGTTTGCGGTGCTCATGACAGGAATAGGTGTTGAAAATGCAAGAAAACTAATCGAAACGAAGAGGATAGAGATATTTGAATCTGACTGGAATGTGTTCTTTTAAAGGGTTCATATGGTGCGATTTCAATTTTTCCTTTATCTTTGGAGTGTTACAAGCTCTTGGTGCATAAAGAAGATCTGTAAAGTTGCAAAGACTAAAGTCTCAAATCCAAAGAGATATTCTTTATAAAAGTTAAGAGTCAACCATGCCTACCTAAAACAGCTCGTTCTAACACGCCCCCACATGTCTACGTCACGATGTAGGAAGATCTGCATAACGCCGCCCAAATGTTCACGCAAAGAAAGAAGGCGTAACTTTGATTCTCGCTGTAGTATTGTTGTTGCCACCGCCACCGCCATGTCATGAAGGTGCTGTGTGTTTTGTTGTGAAAGCAAAACTACTTTGTTTGATCTTCCAAAAGAGGACGATATCCGCTTCGTCATGCCTAGAGCTGATCCATGCTGGTCGCTGAGGAAATACATCAACTTTGCGCTGTCACTGGATCGGCTCTCACCGTGGACAAAGCGGAGTCCAGCCCGGGGTCGTCACATGTAGTTGCCGCAAGCCTTCCGGATGCTCCTTCGTCGAATCCGCCAGGCTGCGTCGTTTTCAAGCCCGCACACTGTTCCAGAACAGTTCAACCCAAATATT
>NW_015505220.1:255921-259062 GCF_001515645.1 Sinocyclocheilus grahami | reverse complement strand
CACACCTCGCTTTTCAGACCGATGAGCTTTGTAAAAATCGACGCGTTTCAGAAAGGCGGGGCATAGAGGAGAAACAATAATGTACAGTATGTGGAAAATAATGTGTTTTTTAACCTTAAACTGCATAAACATTTCATTACACCAAATACACAAAATAATGTTATTTTTAGCAAGATCATATGACCCCTTTAAAACTGGAGGGTTTTGTCCAAGTATGTTCTAACAACATTAAGCGGTGATTGATGAGCGGTAAAACCGAGAAATGTGAACTAGTCAAAATGGTGCTTGAGGACGTGGATCAAAACTGTAAAATCAAAGATGGTAAAATCCTGTCCGTTTGCTATAATACACAGTTTAATCTGGACTTTCAGTGTGCATTACTGTGTGTTTATTGGCGTGATGGTTTGGCCATGCGTCCTGGGGTGTTACAAAGTATTTGTGAAATCTAGCTAACAAAATATATATTGTGTGTTGGAGTGTTCCAGACGCTACAACAGTTTAACTTCGTCAGTGGGTGAAAAACATGAACAAATTGAACAAAATCTTAATTTTGTTCTTAATCAGGCTTTTCAAAAGAATTTGGTTTAACTGTATAAGCTGTTTAAGTATGGAGTTGCTTTGCTTTTTTCTGAACTGGTGTAATAAATGTTTATCTTTTATTATCTGTTGCCTGTGTTGTTATGTTGTCATATTGCGTGTTATTTTAATTAAAAAACCCATTTTGGGGTTATTTAACCCAGCAGTAGGCCTATAGTACATTTCAAACAATATTTGAATTAAATAAAACATGTTTATTGATATATTACCTGATATATATAATGTATGTATGTATGACCTACTGTATAAACAATTGTTTTAGAGCAATTTGCTGTAGTCACTTATCCTGTAACTACATGGAATAAGGGGGAATACAGACCGTTTTGTTGTTCAGTAATCTCCATCATGTATCCTTTAATAATAGAATGGTTAAAAAATACCAATATAAAATTATAAAAAGTATATTGTCTTTCTAAATCACTCCCAAACATAAGATTGTTGATAGGTACCCCTTGTTTTCAAAATACTTACAGTATAAATGATTTGTAATTTTACAGGTTGTTAGCCCTTTATTCCCCAAATGTTGTATATTATGCCCCTACATGGAGGTACTGAATAGGTACACTATAATTACAAAAAAGTAACTTCAGTTTACTTATGCAGTTCTTTGCAGGTTGCATATCTGGTTGTTACCCCCTTATTACACAAACGTAACATATTGTTCCCTTATACCAGTGATTGTCACTATTTTTTTCACGAGAGACGCACTTATAGGATAAAATTAATAGGAGAGCCACTTTTACTGCAAAGTATGAAAAGTTACATCCAGTCATAAATAGCATGTCTGCTTCTCAAACTGTCATCCCTGAACATACAATATGCAATGCAATACAAATGGGTTTATTTTTAAAAGTTATTTAGTTATTTTTTTTTAAGTTATTTAAAGTTTTTTGCTTCTACGTTAGCCCATCATGTATCATACCATCCAAGAGCACATTCGCCGTTAAGAGCTGGAAAGATTGACAAAACAACTCCGCAGTGAATCAATGTCATGGACGTAAGGGCAGAGCAAGTTTAAATATCTTTCTAGTCTATATTTCCATCTTGTAATTCTGCTGTTTTTGGTATTTTTTAAATATAAATGATTTGTAATAGAGCAGACACTGACTGTTGTTCATGTATTTATGGTTCCATTTAGCGAGACAGCAGATGCTGAAAACACTGCGCGCTTCAGTATGTGTGTAGTAAACGAAACCGCGGGTCTGTGCTATTCATTCATAAAGACACACGCAGGATTCATATTTAAATGGTATTTTTGCCGTGTTTTACAAACACTAAATATCAAACAGGAACATGGCCATACTGAGTGAAAGGACTGATATGAACACCAGCAGATGTTGTGAAACCAAAGAAAGTCTCATAATGAAGTCAGAGATAAAAACCAGAATGTAGGATAGGAGTCCTTCTTCTGTAAGGAGAGAGCATTATTAGAGCGTCACACATTAGTATAAACACCAATGTCATTCTAGAATATTTACATTTTAAAACTTATTACAATAGAAAACCATTATAACGCCTACTTGATTGGAATTTTTCTTTATTATATTGTGTCATCTTAACTTGTAACCTTCAAAGAACAAAACATAGTGTTGTTGTTTTTTTTTTAGATTCTAATTAATTCACAGGGTAAGCATAAATTGCTCAAATTGAAAATATAGTTTATGGAGCATAACATTAAAGAGAAAGATGTTGCTTACCTTCTAAGTTGCGCTTGTACCAAATGTGGTTTAGCAGGAAGTTTTGTTGGTTTTAAATGTGTCCCAGACCTGCTTTTATGAGGAAACATCTCTTGGAATGAAAAAAAATATGCTGTCAGTTTCACATGTGGTCTCATCCTTGACAACACTTCACCAAAATGATGTAAAAGCACCACAAAATTTAAAATACAAATAAATAAAACATAAATGGGAATGATCCATACATCCTGTGCACTATATTTTAATTTATCTGAAGTCCAGTGTTGGGAAGGTTACTTTGGAATTGTAATAGGTGACAGATTACAAGTTACCCTATTTAAAATGTAATAAGTAGTGTAACTATTTCAATTACTTAAAGGGGTCATATGATGCGATTACAATTTATCCTTTTTCTTTGGAGTGTTACAAGCTCTTGGTGCATAAAGAAGATCTGTAAAGTTGCAAATACTAAAGTCTCAAATCCGAAGAGATATTCTTTATAAAAGTTAAGAGTCAACCACACCTATCTAAAACGGCTCGTTCTAACACACCCCCACATGTCTACGTCACGATGTGGGAAGATTTGCATAACACCGCCCAAATGTTCATGCAAAGAAAGAAGGCGTAACTTTTATTCTCGCTGTAGTATTGTTGCTGCCGCCATGTCGAGACTCTGTGTTTCTCGTTGTGAAAGTGAAACTACTTTGTTTGGCCTTCCAAAAGAGGACGATATCCGCTTCGTTATGCCTAGAGCTGATCCGTGTTGGTTGCTGAGGAAATACATCAACTTTGTGCTGTGGATCGCCGGATCGGCTTTCACCGTGGACGAAGCGGAGTCCAGCCCGGGGTCGTCACATGTGGTTGCCGC
>NW_015505220.1:247840-255832 GCF_001515645.1 Sinocyclocheilus grahami | reverse complement strand
CATGGTTTTATGTTTACGTGGCGCGATGCAACGCAACACGTAAAAAGACAGTATAAGTCATTATAATCCGTAATTATGTCCCCAATGGATGCAGCAAATGCATCGTTTATAATGGGTTTTAATGTTTCTGTCTCTTCGCTCCGGCCGGGACACGGCATCACAATATGGTAAGGGACGTAACGCTTGAGGTATTCGGCCAATAACAACGCACTGAATAGCTGGCCAATCACAGCACACCTCGCTTTTCAGACCGATGAGCTTTGTAAAAATCGACGCGTTTCAGAAAGGCGGGAGAGGTGAAACAATCATGTACAGTATGTAGCGTCTCGACCAATCTGACACACTAATTTTTATTTGATTTAACAAATCAATTATTCATTAGATTAACAAATCGTCACAGTCCCCTCACTCAATAAACTGGATGCCAGGATTTCTGCTGAACACCATCCCCCCTTGGTCACCATGACAACTAATCATGATATCACTGGTTTTATGACCCCCCCAGGAATGTGAGTAGGATAACCCACTCTTTGTCCCCATAGCAGAGGCAGATAATTAACGTTCTTAGAATTGACAAGACAGTTGACCCTGAGAGGTCAGCTAAATATCTACAGCGGATCTAAAATATGAATAGTTAATTATAACTAGTTATGGTTAGTTATTCATATTTCCTGTCATGAGCTGATTCGTTACAAGTATGTGGAAAATAATGTGTTTTTTGAACCTTAAACCGCATAAACACATTTCATTACACCAAATACACCAAATAATGTTATTTTTAACAACATCATATGACCCCTTTAATGTAAAACACACATACAAATAAAGTGCGTCATACAAGATGCAACAATCTCCTCAACTCTTTTCTGGCCAAAACAATCTGTTCTCCTTATAAGCAGAGAGTTATGCAGAGAAAAATGGCTGTTAGAATATCATTTTAGCTTAAGTTACTGTATGGAAAACAGAATGAGGCAGCTGTATTCAAGGAAACTGTAGTTGAAACCACAGAGCATGCAAACAATGAGGATGAAGTCTCAAAAAAACAAATGCTGATACTTCCCCAGATCATATACACATATTCTTATTTTAGTATATAATATATATAGTATACATATACTTAGTTCACATTTGATCACAGGGATTCCACACATTTTTACCATGAAAAAATGTTCCAAACCATGTGAAATTCATGTGGGGTTGAGAAATTTCACCAGCTACTGTGTACATCATTGCTTAAAAAAGTTAAGACACTGTGTAAAATGTGAATAAAAACAGATAATGCAATGATTTATTCTGAAATTTTTCCATAATTTGTAGAATTTGGTGAACCTCTACCTCTCCAAGATACTCTTTTATACCCAACCATACTGACATGTTGCCAGTTAATCAGATTAGCTGCAAAAAGTTCCTTCAGCTGTTTCTAGTAACATTTACTTTTCTAGCCTTTTGTTGTCCTTGTCCCAAATTTGTGAGTCGCCTTGTGGACATCAAATTTAAAAGTATTTTTTTTCCCCTTAAAATTGTAAATTTCCGCACTTTGAATATTTAATATGTTTTCTATGTTATAATGTGAATAAAATATGGCTTTATGAGATATGCAAATCATTGATTTCTGTTTGTATTAACATTTTTCACAGCATGGAATTGGGGTTGTAGGTTCTGCAATGAGACATGCAAGGTAAAAGCAGCGTGGATTTGCATAATAATAATTAATCTCAGGATGGATGCATTACTGATGTGCTGCCAAAGATCTCTCACATTCCAACACAAGCACATGACTCAAGGCTAAACCAGAGCTGAGAAAGAGCACAGAAATGGGAATAACAAACAGACACAAAAAAAGACAAAATTTGAATTTACTTCAATTTAAAAAGTCTGGAATAAAATCTACTAGGATTTACACGTCAAACATCAGAATATCTGTGCATTTCTTTAGTGAGCTCAGAAATAACTTATTTAATTATTAGCACTACAAATATTAGTTCAGTAATATTTAATGCACATGGATTGAATTGCCCAGTTCCTGTTACTGTCCTAATGCTCCAATTAACTGAAAAAACTGATCACGTTCTACCTTACAGAAATTTGTGGTTGACAGATAAGGGAAAATATGATGTTTGTTCAGATGTCTGACCATGTCCGAGGATGACAAAACCATAAATGAAGTCCTGAGGAATGTTTTTGTAGATTTTTATGGTCAGTTCCCACATCCGGGGGGTTTCCCCATCTGGGGTCCGTGTGTCCGGTTGTATTCCAAGGCAGGGCATTTTCTCAATTACCAAATGTTTCTAAGCGTGTACTTTCTGTTATAATGGTATGCATTACAATGGCTAGTAGGATTATTTTGAGATGCTGGAAGACAGTGAAAGCCCCAGAACTGAAAGATTGAGCGAGTGCAATTAATTGTAATTACAGACTAAAAGCTTTAGTTTGATTAAACCAATTGAGTTTATACATTTCTCTTGAATACGTATAAGGTAACCAGCGAGTACATGAAACAGTATAAATACATAACCTCATCAATTCAGCGTCATTCTATCATATTAATCAATAAAATAAAAAAAAACTTGACCTTTTTTGTTGTTGTTGAACAACCGGTTTGTTCAGGGGAAAAACAGTGTTATGTTTCTAAGGTATGCTTGTAGTTAAATCACATCTTTAACCTAAAACATTTTTCATTCAAACTCTCTCTCTCTCACACACACACACACACACACACACACAGCTTTCACAGACTCCCACAAACTGCCAACAACATTCTTAAGTTTGTTTTATCATTTAGCTGTAGCTTAGACCGTAATGGAATTATTTGAAGCATTATTACAAGTATAGATGCTGAAATAGCTCAATAACCTGTTTAACTCTAAAGAATGTGAACAATATCACTTAAGACTCGTTTGACAAATAATGGTATGCTCATAAAACAAGCCTGGACCCAATTTGAAGCATTCTAACAACAAGTACAACCATTGCAGAAAATGTATTATAGCACTGCAGTAAGATATAACTCTGGATGTGTGATTGACCAACTTATCAGATGTTCAACATATTATTAAAAGTCCCTGCTTACCTAGTTTATGATGAAACAAAAAAAATATAGGCATGCGCTAACAATCACCTTGGAGAAAATCAACAGCAGTACAGAGTATGAAAAGACAATGCAGAAAAGCTCAGCGGATGTGGCAGAAGACAAAACTTGAAATTCACTATAGCATCTATAAAGACAGCCTTCTTGCTGGAACTAGCCACAGCTAGACAGATTTTCTTCTCAAACCTTATAACTTAAACAACACTCGCATACAAACAACAATAGCAAAATTTTGGAAGAAATAGTACAGCACCTTAAATCGTCAACCTGCTATCTTTTTTCAAAAGTGTGTTTAACTGTTTAGAAGCAGATATCTTAGAAGTGGTGAACACCTCACTTCTTTCTGGGACTTTTCCAAAATCCCTGAAAACTGCAGTTGTTAAGCCCCTTCTGAAAAAGAGCAATCTTGATAACACCATATTGAGCAACTATAGACCAATATCAAATCTTCCTTTTACAGGCAAGATTATTGAAAAGGTAGTTTTTAATCAGCTGAACAACTACTCAAAACTCAAATGGATACCGGGACAATTTTCATTCTGGTTTCCGACAGTATCACAGCACAGAGACAGCGCTCATTAAGATAATAAATGATATTCGCTTAAATTCTGATTCTGGCAATATATCTGTGCTGGTACTACTAGATCTCAGTGCTGTGTTTGACACTGTCGATCATAACATACTTCTACAGAGACTGGAAAACTGGGTTTGGCTTTCTGGGATGGTGCTCAAATGGTTCAGGTCATAATTAGAAGGGTGAGTTTATTATGTGAGTATAGGAGAGCATAAGTCTAAGTGGACGTCCATGACATGTGGAGCCCCACAAGGCTCAATTCTTGCACCGCTCTTGTTTAGGCTTTTTATGCTCCCACTAAGTCAAATAATGAGAAAGAACCAAATTGCCTTTCACAACTTTGCAGATGTTACCCAGGTTTACCTAGCCTCATCACCAAATGACTACAGCCCCATTGACTCCCTATGCTGATGCATTGATGAAATTAACAGTTGGATATTTCAAAACTTTCTTCAGTTAAACAAGGAGAAAACTAAAGTCATTGCATTTGGAAGCAAAGACGAATTTCTCAAGGTGAATGCATACCTCGACTCTAGGGTCAAACAACTAAAAACAAGTCAAGAATCTTGTTACTCCAAACTCAGATACTCAAAGATCTTAGTTTCATTAGTCCCGTCAAAGCGGTAACTAAATCAGCATACTATCATCTCAAAAACATCGCAAGAATTAGATGTTTTGTTTCCAGTCAAGACTTGGAGAAACTTGTTCATGCCTTTATCACCAGCAGGGTGGACTATTGTAATGGTCTTCTCACCGGCCTTCCCAAGAAGACCATTAGACAGCTGCAGCTCATCCAGAACGCTGCTGCCAGGATTCTGACTAGAAACAGAAAATCTGAGCATATCACACCAGTTACACTGGCTTCCAGTTACATTTAGGATTGATTTTAAAGTACTTTTACTCATTTATAAATCACTCAATGGCCTATGACCTATATACATTGCAGATATGTTCGCTGAATATAAACCTAACAGACCACTTAGATCATTAGGTTCGAGTCAGTTAGAAATACCAAGGGTTCACTCAAAACAAGGGGAATCCGCTTTCAGCTATTATGCCACCTGCAGTTGGAATCATCTTCCAGAAGAGATCAGATGTACTAAACATTAGCCACATTTAATGAGCACTGTGCTACGTCCGAACTGGTTGCACTGTATTTTATGTATAACCATTTTATCTTCTTAACTGTTTTAATTAATTTAAAATCTATTTTTAAATCATTTTAAACGTTTTTAAATTCCTCTTACTGTTGTGATTATTATTATTTTAAATGATTATTTTACATCCTTTTATGTAAAGCACTCTGAATTACCATTGTGTATGAAAGGTACTATATAAATAAACATGCCCTGCCTTGCCTAACAGTCCTCGTCATCCTAAATACTGGTCACGCTTAATGAGATAAAGACATGCAGAGGTAGAGAACACAACAAACATACCCCTTTGGGTCTTGAAGCACCCTGTCTAACACAACACACATTCTCCAGAATGGGGTAATGATGGGTTCATTATTTCATGATGAAGACAGACTGAAATATTTAACTGTTACCAGATGAGACTGTTTGACTTTTTTCTTAAGACAAAGACAGTTATTTGATTTCAAGAACACACATTCAAATCCTAATGCTATTTCACGAAATAACACAACAACGACTGATCCATTACAACATGTACATGTCAAGTCTGTTTTATCATAGGTATATCGTATTATTCTTGAATATAATTGTTTAGTCTAAATATGTTAACAAATCTTTTTTTTTTTTTTTTACAAAGATGTTAAATGTAACACGTGTAACTAATACCGCATTCAAACGCTACAGACTTCTAGGTCAGGGAACTACAAATCCCAGCATAAACCTCAGACTTCAGACATGGCCACCGGGGGCAATACCCCAGAATACTCATACATGGCAGCGGTCTAAAACGTTGGACTTATAAATATACGCATACTCAGATACCCTATATAAAAAGACTCACATCTCCGCACTATTTGTGAAGTATACGGTCCGTCCCTGTTGCGATGTTACAATTTAGTGATGTTAGTGATGCAAAGTCCGATTAATTTTCATGAACCGATTCTTTCGGGGAAGTTTGAGTCAATGAACCGCTTCAAAGAACCGATTCGTCGGTTCCTTTAGTCATCATGCAATGATGTCAGTATACATTTCTTTTCTAACAACTCAGTGTCATGTTATACCAATGAAACATTCAAATAAAGTTATCTGTGTGAACGCATATCGGTGATTATTGTCTTTTGTTCATTTTAGTTAATAATGTTTATGGTCCCATTTTTATGTATTGATCCTTCATGTCGGATGCGAGTCACGACTGACCAATTTTGACCAGCCTACACATAAACGCGGATATGTTCTACATGTCTAAAGTATAAGTCTATAGAAAGAATAAAGCATCCTAATAAACTCATTGATTTAGCTTAACAACTTTAAAATATAATCTGCATGCACCATAAACCATACACTCTTAAAATTGAATGTTATCTGTGTGAACACATATTGCTGATTATTGTCTTTCGTTCATTTTAGTTAATGATGTTTATGGTCGCATTTTTATGTATTGATCCTTCATGTCGGATGCGAGTCACGACTGACCAATTTTGACCAGCCTACACATAAACGCGGATATGTTCTACATGTCTAAAGTATAAGTCTATAGAAAGAATAAAGCATCCTAATAAACTCATTGATTTAGCTTAACAACTTTAAAATATAATCTGCATGCACCATAAACCATACACTCTTAAAATTGATAGTACACAAAATATGTGTAAAAGGACTGATAACGCATTAATGCCATGTTTTGGTTCATGTCTTACACAACTGTGTTACTAAACAATTTTTTATTAAGTTTTAATATAAAAGAACACTGGCTGGAGCGAAGAGACAAAAACATTAAAATCCCTTTATAAACGAGGCATTTGTTGCATTCAGTGGGGACATTACGGATTATAATGATTTATACTGTCTTTTTACGCGTTGCATCGCGCCGTGTAAACATAAAACCATGTCTGCATTTGTGATTGGAGAAATGACAAACAACAAGCGCTACTCTACACTGCTCAAAACTCGCGTTTGAATCATCAGTGGCAAATCCTTTAAATATGAAAAACGTACTTACAGTCTGTGAGTCAGAACAGCCGGCATTGTAGTCTACTCTCCCAGGAAATGGTCCTCCATAAAAAGTGCTGCACACATCTGAATACTTGAGTTGAACTGTTCTGGAACATTGTTGTAAATACAACTTAACCACTGATTTCTAGTTGTGTCCTCTTTTGGAAGACCAAACAAAGTAGTTTCACTTTCACAACGAAACACACAGCATCACACACGGCGGGCTAGAGTGAGCGGAGGCCGGCGGGTAGAGTGAGCGGAGGCGGCCGGGCTAGAGTGAGCGGAGGCCGGCGGGCTAGAGTGAGCAGAGGCCGTTGGGTAGAGTGAGTGGAAGCCGTCGGGTAGAGTGAGTGGAGGCCGTCGGGTAGAGTGAGCGGAGGCCGGCGGGCTAGAGTGAGTTCATGCTATAAGTAATAAATCTTGCTTATTACTTATAAAGCCCTGAATGGTTTAGCACCTCAGTATTTGAACGAGCTCTTGTTACATTATATTCTTCCACGTCCGCTGCGTTCTCAAAACTCTGGCCATTTGATAATACCTAGAATATCAAAATCAACTGAGGGCGGCAGATCCTGTTCCTATTTAGCGCCCAAACTGTGGAATAACCTACCTAACATTGTTCGGGAGGCAGACACACTCTTGCAGTTTAAATCTAGATTAAAGACCCATCTCTTTAACCTGGCTTACACATAACACACTAATACGCTTCTAATATTCAAATCCGTTAAAGGATTTTTAGGCTGCATTAATTAGGTCAACCGGAACCGAGTTCTCATAACACCCGATGTACTTGCTACATCGTTGGAAGAATGGCATCTACGCTAATATTAGTCTGAATCTCTCTTATTCCGAGGTCACCGTTGCCACCAGATCTAGTCTGTATCCAAATCAGATGGTCACTGCAGTCACCCGGTTCCAGTACGTATTCAGACCAGATGGTGGATCAGCACCTAGAAAGGACCTCTACAGCCCTGAAAGACAGCAGAGACCAGGACGACTAGATGATCCCCAGATACTGATCCCCTGTAAAGACCTCGTCTCAGACGACCACCGGGACAAGACCACAGGAACCAAATGAGTCCTCTGCACAATGTGACTTTGCTGCAGCCTGAAATTGAACTGCTGGTTTTGTCTGGCCAGAGGAGAACTGGCCCCCCGACTGAGCCTGGTTTCTCCCAAGGTTTTTTCTCCATTCTGTCACC
>NW_015505220.1:234250-247537 GCF_001515645.1 Sinocyclocheilus grahami | reverse complement strand
GAGACCAGGACAACTAGATGAGCCCCAGATACAGATCCCCTGTAAAGACCTTGTCTCAGACGACCACCGGGACAAGACCACAGGAACCAGATGAGTCCTCTGCACAATGTGACTTTGCTGCAGCCTGAAATTGAACTGCTGGTTTTGTCTGGCCAGAGGAGAACTGGCCCCCCGACTGAGCCTGGTTTCTCCCAAGGTTTTTTCTCCATTCTGTCACCAATGGAGTTTTGGTTGTCCTTGCCGCTGTCGCCTCTGGCTTGCTTAGTTGGGGACACTTCATTTCCAGCGATATCGTTGACTTGATTGCAAATGATTGCAAAGATACTATTTAATCTGAACTGAGCTGAATGATGACGTCACTGAATTCAATGATGAACTGCCTTTAACTGAAAAATGAGTGTTTACTATTGTCTCTTTGCATTATTGACACACTATTTTCCTAATTAATGCTGTTCAGTTGCTTTGACACAATCTGTATTGTTAAAAGCGCTATATAAATAAAGGTGACTTGACTTGACTGGCTAGAGTGAGCGGAGGCGGCCAGGCTAGAGTGAGTGGAGGCCGGCGGGCTAGAGTGAGCGGAGGCCGGCTTGAGTGAGCGGAGTGGAGACCTTACAAATGGAGACCTTATTTACCACTCGCACTTTTGACATGATTGTGTTGCCACTCTGTGTTAGGTCTGAAAATGAGGAAAGTCTCACTCGAAAACCAACAACATTGTCTAAAGGGGAAATCACACAAACACCTAAAATACTCATTTATATTTGTTGACACTAATCATACAAAAATATTATATGGGATAATATGACATTTATCACTATATATAGAAAAGACATTTACTTTTCAAGATGCTGTTGCTTGGTCCACTGTCCACCCTGAAGGCCCATCGACCGGGAACATCAACATTTCTGGAGATCCTGAGGTTTGAGATGGAGCTGCCGTGGTTTGATCCAGGAATCACAAAGTAGCGTGTGGAGTTTACTGTGTCATAACCAGCCTGAAAGTGTGTAAAAACAGTATTCATATAAACGGTATTTAAAAAATAAATAAATATATTTGTGTACAGTGGTATATAGTAACATTTTGTTTACAGTACAGAAAACAAGTTTGTTTTACCTGCACTGGATGTTCTGTTACAGCACCATAATTCATCAGAATAAATGAATAATTACTGACTGAATTTAAAACCACTTGAAACGATGTTTCCTGAAAGATTGGAAAAAAATAATTACTTTAAACTTTCATTGTTCATGTATTTTGTAAAATTTGTTACATTACAGAACATTGTGGTCATAACTGACTAACCACAATGTTAATTATTAATAATTAATTATTTGTCACTTTCTTTGTGTATTAATATGTACATGCCAATAAAGTGTTGTGAAATTGAATTGAATCATGAATAAAGTAAAAACAGTTATATTTTAGAAGAATATCAATCTTACTGTGATGGTTAAGTTGGAGTAAGCAACTTTATTCCACGTTGCAACAAAAACCCGAGAAGCAGTGAAAGTCAGATTTGGGAAATGTGTGTTTATATCCTGAGTGGCGCGAGTGAGAACATTTCCACTGGTGTACTGCTGATAAGAAACAAAGCCCCTCACACTGTTGTCGAGGTCAGTCCAGAGACCAGCAATTATATCCTGGCTTTCATAACCAGGAAATGAATAAGGAACATATTCCGGTGAAGCCTGGTTGAATGTGAGATGTCCATTATTATTCACCTGAAACATGAGAAATATTGTCAAAATCACTGATCACAGATGAGCATTCACCACTCACATTCAGACCCACAATGAAGATGGAGTCAAATTCTTACATAAATCTGCTGGTATGTGTGGCCAAAAAAACAGAAATGGACTCGACAGCTGAATAACAGAGGAGCTTTCATCATCAACAACAGGATTTATTGTGTCTCCTACTGCCCAGCCGAATGGGTAGAATATTCCTCGTCCTGCCAACAGAATGAACAAAAAACAAAAGAGATATTGGTAAAGTTTTTATTTTTAAACTCTTTTTATTCTCACTTTTTTCGTCAACAATATTGCATGTTGATATAGACATAGCATTTAATGACGTTGGGGTTGTCTCATCTAATATAAACAAATTCATCGACAAACAATTTTTATTAACGAAATTAACACTACTGTGCAAAACATTAAATGACACCAATTTTCATGATACATCCAGTCATAACATCAGCAGTAAGTAGAGGGCATAGCAGACTACAAACAACTGCCAAGTTTGGCTCTGGAGTGAGAGTAGGATTGTTTTGCACAATGTAATGAATATTATTAATGAACAGAAACAAAATACAAATACAAAAGTTCAAAAGGCATGTTAATGTATTTACCTCCACAGTAAGCCAAAAACTCATAGATCATAAAATATTCATAAAAATATCATAAAATATTACATAAATGCATGCATGGGTGAATGCAAAATATGCTTACCTGCACAGTACGTCAAATGGCAGTTAACTGGCCTCACAAACTCATAGACATAATAACCTCCTGGACAGGCTTTGACTTTAATGGGATTGGATTGAACATGGCAGCAGTTATTGTTCCAGTGACCGCAGACACCTCGAGTGACCACTCCATCCTCAACATTTGGATGTCCTCCGTTCAGCCAAAGCGGGACATTAGTGCCACAACTATACTTATCAACACATGTGTCTGTTATCTGAGCGCTCTGACCATGAATGAAGAGACGGTACCAGCCGATCCAGTTGACATCTCTGTCACACATTAATTGGTAGTTATATCGATTGTCTGTGGCTCTCCAAGGATCGTCCAGCACAGTGTAGGTATAGCAGGGGTCTGTGAAAACATAAAAGTTTTCACAGTCAATTAGAATCAATTAGAAAAATAAATAACTGAAATTACTATTCATATAATACACTTGTAGCATGAGATCTACCAAGAAGTGGAGTTTTTTGCCCCCAGAATCTTTTTGTTATACACAGCCAATTTTAGAGCATCTCTTCATTTCTTTTATTGTAGAGCCCTAACACAAAACTGACAACGTAGAGAGGCAATGCACTGCTTCTTGCACAGACTGATCGTTTTGTGTCTTTACACATCAATGTATCGTCACGAGCCGCAGGGTTTCATTTGGTTTTGTTTGTGTATGTTTTTTTTTTTTACTCTCAAATCCGTGATTCCTATCCACTTACATTATATGACTGACAGACTGCAACGGTTTGAGTTAAAAATCTTCGTTTGTGTTCTACTGAAGAAACAAAGTCACCTACATCTTGGGTGCCCTGGGGGGAAGCAGATAAACATCAAATTGTCATTTTTGGGTGAACTATCCCTTTAAGTCTGAAAATCAAACAAACAAAACTATACCGAGTGACAGAATTGATATGAACACCAGCAGATGTTGTAAAATTGGAGACAATCCCATGATGATGCTGATGTCAGAGATAAAACCAAAAGCCCTTCTTCTGTAATCAGACAGCATTATTAAAGGAGCATTAAACCAAAATCTCTTATTGGAACTCAGGGAAACTCAACTATAGTGCAAATATGTAATGCATGTTAGTTTGCATTTCAATGTATATAGTTAACATATACCATTATAATATAGGGACACATGATATACCAGCATGGTTTACTCATTTTCCTTTTCTCCACATTCAAGCACTCAATTCAAGCTTAAAGTACTCACCCTTTAATAATTATTTTACAAACAACATAGTCATGCACATTCTCAGAATTCTTTTCTTTTATAATAATTAACAGTAATATTTGGCACTATCAAATATTTTGTCACTCACTTGAATTACACAAATCATTTTACCTTTTTTTTTTTTTGAGGCTGATTTTTTTTAGTCAAATATGACCACTTTGCTTACTCAAAAATCAGCTGCAAATGGATCAGTCCAAAGGATTTGTGAACCAAATTTGACAGTCGTCGCCTTAAATGAAAAATTGTATCACCTTTTCTTCAGTTTGAAATAATGTTAAATCATATATTTTTATATAATTTAGTAATTATTTATTTTATATAATTTAATTTATATTTATTTTTTTTTTTTTTTTTTTTTTTTTTTTTTACATTTTATAAAATGTAGCGGAGTAAAAAGTAAAATATTTGGCTTTGGAAATAAAAGATGCTCTATTATTATGTAATGTTTTAGGTCAATTTATTACACAAGTAAGGCCCAAGAGAATCGATCCATCACTCATGGAGCATTGCATTAAAGATAATGATTCAGTCAGCTGCTCGGAAGATGCTCTTGCACCTGCTGTGGGTTAGCAGGAAATTTGCAGTGGTTTTTAATCTGTCCACATCTTTTCTCAAGGGCAGAACATCCCCTTGGAATGAAAGAAAATATGTTTTATTTATTTACCTTTTTTTCTTGGAACACTGCCAATAACTCACAAAATAGAAAAATGTTTTACTTCAGATTTTAGACAAGGTGACAGGTCAACGTCATTAATAAACAGGTCATAAATAATGTTACGTATGAAAAAAAGTTAAAATACTACAAACTTCAATGCTCAAAAAAGAATTTCCTATTCACTTATCAAGTCAAATATATATTTTAGTACAGAGTAATGTTAATTGACAACATATACTTATAACAGGGTTAGGGTTATGATTTGATTTAAGGGTATGTGTAACAAAGACCCTGTAAAATAAAGTGTTACCAAGAAATGTTACTTGTTTAATTTGTGACGTCATAATTTTTCGGATTTCTAAAAACAAATGTTTAGTTTTTAAGAGATATGACCAAAATCCTATCATTTATACACATCATTGGTTTGGCAGTGATACACACCATACAAATAGTAGGCTTGTTACAATATCACAGTTATAATTTTTAAACATAAATTAATTAATTTTTGTTTTGTTCTTTTTATTATTTGTATATGTTTGTTTTTTTTACTGTACAGTCCTTTGGCCTACTTTGTAGGTGGAAGGGCATCCTAATAATTCTCAGAATTCTACCATATATAGAATTCATAATTCCAATTTACAAATCTCAAACTGATTGTTTGTATCATCACAAAATGCAAACTATGCTTTTGCCCAGCTCTTCTAAAAGGGTATAATAATGCATATTATAATTATATAATTAATATATTAATAATATATTATAAACTATCTAACTATAGGGATAGCTATCAACAGCACAAATCAGCACTTAAGATTAATACAGGAATTAATTAATACAGGAAATGCTTGGAAATTTTTACTTTTCTGGATTCACTCAGCAATCTCTTTATCTGGAATTGTTCACACATAATGGTAAAACATTTAACCTTTGTGTCATCATTCAGGGGAAGTACCTTCATTCACTAGGTGGGTGTTTGTTTCTGTTGTATCCTCATTCTATGCATGCTTGGTGGTTTCACCTGCTGATTCACATACAGTATATTCAGCTGAAATGTTCTTTTAACAACCAGTTTTCTCTGCTTAACTCTCTGCTTACAAGTTAAACAGACACCTTTTTGGGGGACTAGTCATCTAAAGTACTTTATTTCAATATTGTCAATATTGTACTTAATATTGTCAAAGCACAGATACATACATGGCAGAGAATATACTGTATGTTTGAAATAAAAATTTTTAAGAATCATCATTAACACCATCACCATAATCCTATATAAATTCAAAGCAAATTAAATCTGCAGTTTCACGTTCCTTCAGAATATATATATATATAACTGGTACAGGCCCCGTGCTTTGAGGGGGCCCCACAGAGAACAGACCAAGGGGGAAACCCCCAACCCCCCAAACACGATTACGAACGGACCGAGGGGGGCCCCGCGTCAACTAAGGATGGCCCTGTATACATAAAGCATCAAATATTGCATATATTTCTTAGTGTTCTTACTGTGCACATTTAGTTGTCACACGTTTAGTTACATGAAAAATTATTGCTGCGCGTACAGTAAGTTAAGATGCACTTCTGGAAAACACTGAGCTTTTGACCATTTATTATAATTGTAATACAAATTGGTTGATAAATATAGTCTCTCTGCAGATAAGTTGTTGAGAAGATGTAACTGTGTTTATGGCCTATTAGTCATAATTTGTACCAGCACTATGGCAAAAGTTCAAGGAAAGCATGCTAACTGTTCTGTCTTTGGCTGCACAAATGAGCACAGAACACTATTTAGAGACACCTGTCCAGTGGATTTATTGATTTATTTACTGTAGATTAAGTTGCTGCCACAAAGATCTAATATAAACATGCGGTTTCTTACCATAGACTTGACAGTTTAAGTGCAATAAGACATGAAAGAGAACTTCGTTTAGTACTCACATGCCGTGTGACAGCTGCTTTCTGTGCGCATGCTTCGAATGTGTGCACTCAGAAAATATGGTTTAAAACACATGATTTCAGCACGATAGACATGATAATCAAAACCAAACAGATGTTTTTTGGCAGAGTATCTGAGGAATGAGCTGTAAAAGCACAGCCCTGTTCTGTAAAGGGGGTTTCTGCTTCCACTCAAAATAGGCACTTTCAAAATGATATAATAAATAATCTGCGGGGTATTTTGAGCTGAAACTTCACAGACACATTCTGGGGACACATATTACATATGTCATAATAGTTCTCCTTTAAGCATGGCACATGTAACAGCTTTTGTAAAATGTACCTGCAGTGAGCCACCAGATGGGGTCAGTGTTACTCCTTACCCAGTGCGCTTGTGTTTTGTAGGCCACTTCTGCAGGCAAAGGCAGCTGAGGTCTGAACTAGAGAAACACATCAAAGGATGATTCATGATTTCCCTTAACTTTTATCCAGGGCTCTTAACTCGCGGGCCTCACCGCTTCCCTGCTTTAAGCTCAGATGAGTGGGAGTCTGACTATCAGCAAATGCCCTGTGATCACAGAGGAAAAATGACAGATGAGAGTTATTGATGATACTTACCCTCCTGAAGGGCGAAGAGATGAAACAGAAACACTTCAGGACCAGTGGGGATCTTCATCACTTTATAATACAACCAAGTAAAAGTTTAATTAATTAGGAACAATATTCAGAGAGACACTTCAACCCATTTTAGAGAAACGCATCTTCAGCACAATGAGAAATGTTGCATTATCTGTAAATGGCTCTAATAAGCGAGCCACTGTCAAGAGCTTTTATCTCTCATCCTTTTTCCTGCCAAGAATAAGAATAAGAATATTCTCATTATTGTTCGACTTTGGCCCGTAATTAACGTTAGATTAACAAATGCATCAGTCTACCGGCTGTGTGGCAGGGAATGTATTCTGCTCTTCAAAGGTCAATTAGATGCTGCTGAGTTCAGATTGGTATAATGTCACATGTCCAAACGCTCGTGTCAGGAGATTCGTTATGTTCTCTCACACGCCGAGCAAATAGTCTCTGATGCACTTTGAAGGTGACAAGACAATCTGTAGTGCACTTTTTTTTTTGTGCATGTCAAATACACTACCAGTCAAAAGTTTGGAATAACTAAGATTGTTTATTACAGAAGTCACTTTTGCTCTCCAAGGCTGCATTAATTAGATTTTTTTTTTGTAATCTAAAAACTTAAATTGTGAAATAATATAAACATTTTAAAGAATTGTTGTCTTTTTGAATATATTTAAAAATGTAATTTATTTTTGTGATAAAAAGCTGCATTTTCAGCATCATTACTCCAGCAGTGTCACATGATCCTTCAGAAATAATTCTAATATGCTGATTTGCTGCCCAAATTAATTTCTTTTTATTTTCAGCATTGAAAACAGTTGTGCTACTTCATATTTTTGTGGCAAGCCTTATATATACTATATGCTACCATTCAACAGTTTAGGGTAAGGTTTTGTTATTATTCATTTTATTATTATTTTTACAGTAAAGACATTTAAGATTTCTATTTCAAATAAATGCTGCTGAACTTTCTATTCATCAATGAATCCTGAAAAAAAAATCGTAATTATTCCAAACTTTTAAACAGTAGTGTATATTTTCTACAGGATGGGTAACAAAATTGTCAAAGCAAATTTGTCCAAGTCTAAAAATATATAATGCACATTTTACTAAAGATTATTAACAACAAATGAAGCTTTGTACACAAAATAGTAGCAGCACTTGTAGCATGCAAGTGTTGCATCCAAATGCATGTAATATATAACAAATGCTATTGCAAATGCTAAAAAATATAAATATTAAGAACATTAAAGGGGTCATATTATGCTTTTTCACTTTTTCAACTTTAGTTAGTCTGTAAGGTTGCTGTTTGAGCATAAAAAAGATCTGCAAAGTTACAAAGCTCAAACTTTTCAAAAACTACAACGAGCGACTAGTTTGGACTACAATGCACATTTTCCGGGATTTGTGATATCACAAAGATCGACGAATGAGACGAGACCTGATTGAGCTGCACTAGAGAAGGCAGCGAGTGTTATCACTATGTCGGAGACACGCTAGCTTTCCCAAGGAAGACGAACTTAGAATGGTTACAATCATCCGGGTTTAAATCACGCTCAAATTGATTCGATTTTGACGCAATATTTACACTGAAGCTCGCAGGTGGCTATGGTAAGGGGCATGACATTTCCCGACCAGGCGCCGAGTGCTGCCAATCACAGCACACACTGGCCCAGCTGACCAATCTCAGCACACACTGGCCCAGCTGACCAATCTCAGCACACACTGGCCCAGCTGACCAATCTCAGCACACACTGGCCCAGCTGACCAATCTCAGCACACACTGGCCCAGCTGACCAATCTCAGCACACACTGGCCCAGCTGACCAATCTCAGCACACACTGGCCCAGCTGACCAATCTCAGCACACACTGGCCCAGCTGACCAATCTCAGCACACACTGGCCCAGCTGACCAATCTCAGCACACACTGGCCCAGCTGACCAATCTCAGCACACACTGGCCCAGCTGACCAATCTCAGCACACACTGGCCCAGCTGACCAATCACAGCACACACTGGCCCAGCTAACAGCACAGCCACAGCACATTTCGTATTTCAGAAGGCGGGCCTTCATTTGATACAGGAACTATTCGAGCCGTTCATGCCAGACTGGGGAGAGAGGTGTTGTAATAATGTGAAATATGTGAAAAATAATGTTTTTCCAACAACCTAGTATGAGAGCCTGTTCTAGTACACCCCCAAAACAAAATCAAGACTTTGTAAAAGAGCATAATAGGACCCCTTTAAACCTTTTTCAAACGAAACACTTTGAACCACTTTTTGCCCAGATGATGCAGATGTTTTCATTTGATAGCAGACATAATGAAATACATTCAGGGAGCAGGATTCTTATGTTAGCATTAGTTTTAGTCTCGTTTCTCAATCTGCAAGTTTACCCCACTCTCCTCCCGTACTACAGGAATGTTAATGTTAGCATCTTAATGAGCTGTGTAAGCTCATGTGAATGAAACAAAAATCTACATTTTAACTAAGATCTCTAACTATTGTGGAGTATAGTCAGGGAGAGAGAGTCATTGTGAGCTGCGGTTGCTACTGTATCTCAGCTCTCATCTTTACGTCTTGTGTCTATGGTCGGTCACCTAGCAACGCTCCACGGCATGTTAATTGCTCTGGAAGCACCTGTGGTTTCTAATGATGCAAATGTGGAATTCCTTTAATCAGAGCGTGGAGGAGTTTTCATCTCTGTCTGCGCATCTGCAGTCAGAGACAGACTGAGTGAATGAGTAAGACTCACATAGCGCTGCAGACACAGATGTAACGAGCACAACAAATACTTGAAAAAAATGCTTTGAAGATGAAATCAAACTTGACGCTAACTTTAATACGTTTCTGGTCTTATAATGCATGATTCATCACGTTATTCCAAAGAAAATAATTTCATTGATCAAAATGTATAAATGTATCATTTCCTAATCAACATCTGAAATGACATTTCAACTATTTTTCAATAGTTGAAGACTCACTTTTCAGCATCAATCAGTCAACTTTAGATGCATACATTGTTGATTTCTGGTTGAATATCCGGTTTCACTCATAAATACAGATGAATGTTATTGTCAGACTAGAGCTGTGTTTTTCAGATGGACCAACCAGCTGAGAAATGTCAGAGATTTGAGCTAAATTAAATAGTATTACTATATTTTTGTGAATTAATCCAAAAAAATACTGTAAAATATAAACTTACATGGTTTAACTGTAAATTCTAAATTAAATGTTAATAAAATAATTATGTTATATGTTTTTATATTTTAATCTAAGTTAACTAACTTAACTAATACACAACCACAAACAAAATATACTTTACACCATTATTTCTTTCTGAACTATGAAAATATGAAGTTTTTCACTATTAAATATTTATTTTAATATTTGATATTATTTTAATAAAGTTAACTAACTTAACAAATACACAACCAAAGACAATTACCACAACACTGATTTATTAAAAAAATATTCTCTGAAATATGTCTCTAATATGAAATGACATTTTTCATTCTTATATATTGATCATATTTTTTTAAATAAATCTAGCAAACTTAACTAATACACATCCATAAACAAAAGTAATTTACTATAACTTAAAGAAAATAAAAATAAAAAAAAATATATATATATATGCTCTTTCTAAAATGTGACTAATATACAGTTTTTTTTATATTTATTTTAATCTTATTTTAATAAAGTTAACATACTTAACTAATGCAAATTTGCATAATAGCCATATATTTAAAAAATCTTATTCTCTTCTTTTTGAAATATTAATATGGAGTTTTTCAGGATCTTACATTTTATTTTAATATTTTAAATTATTTTAATATTTATTTTAAAAAGTCTGCCTCTTCTTTATGAAATATATGAAATATGAATTTCGAAAATGATTATGTAATTTGTTAAGCATGCAAACTCTTCCTTAAAAATTTATCTTAAAAGATGCAATTAAAAAGATCAAACCATAATTTTACAAATATAGAAACTTTAAGAATTAATGCTTAAAGGAGTAGTTTACTTTCAGAATACAAATTCTGTCACCATTTACTCACCCCCCACTTGTTCCAAACCTGTATGAGCTTCTTTCTTCTGTTGAACACAAAGGAATATATTTTGAAAAATGTTGGGATCTGAACAGTTGATGATCACCATTGACTTCCATAGTTTTTTAGTTTCCTACTATGGAAGTCAATGGTTCTCAACAACTGTTCAGAACCCAACATTTTTCAAAATATATTCCTTTGTGTTCAACAGAAGAAAGAAGCTCATACAGGTTTGGAACAAGTGGGGGCTGAGTAAATGGTGACCATTTTTATTCTGAAAGTGAACTACTCCTTTAATTTGATGCTTTCTTCTTGTCAGTGAGCCGTGGAGCATGCGGTTGAAAATGAGAAAACTTTCAACTTCCAAATTTCTTTAATATCATGTGCAGCCTATTCAAAATCATCTCATTTTGCAGATGCTTTAAGCAGAGAGGCATTGAAGCGCTTGAAAGCACGGGCCGCTGTAGCAGAAAGTCTCTCGCTCATGGACACAATGGTAACTCAGCAGAAACGCAACCTCAGCACTCGCCTCCAGCCGAATCCCAGAGGGGTGAGTGATCTTGAACAGGCTCTTTCATTCACACAGCGCCAGCAGTGAACGCCGGCCTTTCTGCCGTATGAGTGCACATACACCCCAGTGAATTACCAATGAGTCCACAAACCTGCACTGTCCACTAAATACACTCCGTTTCTGATTTGCATTCTTAATCACGAAGCTGGAGAGGTCGGATGCTCTGATGGTTGCTTTGGTAACCTCTGGCAGGAAGGACGTGGAAGAGGAGAGATTATCAGGGGCCGACCCCCGTCCTCCGTCCCGACCGCCGCTCAAGTGGCTTTTGTTTGTTTGTTTGCTCTTTAAAAACCTCTTCAGACCTGCTCAAGCACTGGAAATGATTTTGCCTTCTCCATTATGTTACAGTAGTCACTGGATATTGAGAAAGCATGGAAAGTGTGATAAAGTCACAGACTAAAGCGTAATAAAAAAGCATCCAGATCAGCAGTGATACAAGAAGCCAAATACATTTGAAGATTGAAACACAAACCGAGGAAACTACAGTACAAACTAAAACTGTGCGGAGAGATTTGTGAAGCCCTGATGAAAATGGGTCGAAATTTGAACGATTTAAGCTTTGTTTTATAATAAAATATATTTACACAAAAAAAAAAACCCAGTGTAGAAAGAATTTTCCCTCAGAAATTGATTTCACAAACAATTACATAGAATCGATAAACAACACATTGAATTAAATGTGACATTTTGAAGTAGAAAGACTGAAATAAAACGTACTCCAATAATCTTTATACGACTTTGAAAAATATTTTTTACAGCATAGATTAAACGTGAAGTGTGTAATTTCCATTGCATTATTAGCGTCACCAAAAAGCAGCTGCAAACGATCAGCTTGAAAATGTAGTCACATAACATAAATTAAGATTATTAGCTGGTGCTGCACATAGTAGCTGGTCTCAACCAATCAGCATCCACAACCAGAACTACGTTTACTAGTAATGATTTCATCACATATCCTTATTCCTTTGCACAGCCAATAAAACATCAGAAAAAAATAAGGTTTTTATTCAGATTTAAAGTTACATTTTTGATTGGAACAAAGTGCATGAAAAATATGAATTAACAGTCCATGAAAGGGTGCGTATCATAATCCTGAGAAAGCATATAAAGAACAATTAATCAATAAAAAATTAACAAATAATCAAACTAATAAATTAATGAATTTATAATGTTGTTTGGATCTGATTTGTAAATATAAGATATTTTCTTTCTTTCTTTCTGTAAGTATGTATGTATGTATGTACATGTTTATTGCCGTTTAGACTACAAATAATTATTGACAAAGAATGATAAAACTTATACAATTTAAAAAGGACTTGCCAAAGAGTCATGTGCAGAGTAGATTAGTAAAGCCAGGTCTGTAGTTTGAGCTGTGAAGACAGCGTGACTTCAGGGCAGGATTACCTGTTTTCAGGTTTTCATTCATCACTTTTGCAGTTCCTTTTGGTGATGCTGGTGACACAGAAATGACACACACACACACACACACACACACACACACACACAGAGTTGAGGATGAATACATGATTATCACGGCTGTTAAACTCATCTTATTAAAAAGACCATCAGAGCATCCGGACGGTCGCTGAGAGATCTGATAGAGATGTGACTTAAAGGGAAAACCACAACATTTGCAACTATATATGGCACATTTGGATTTTTTTTTTTTTTGAGTTTTAAACAATGAAACCACATACTTTTGGAAATAGGACATCTGTGCATTCCTATATCCACTTAAAAAATAAATAAATAAATAAATA
>NW_015505220.1:225741-234240 GCF_001515645.1 Sinocyclocheilus grahami | reverse complement strand
TTTATTAATTAATTTTAAATAATTATAAAAAATTATAATAATATTTTTTTTATTAATATTTAATAAAACAATTAAATTCTAATAATTAATAATTTGATATGGCATCTTTAAAGTGAGTCTCTAAAGGTGCTTAAGCAGAAAACAAAAATAAACATGGATAAGGATATATTAACAATATAATAAAAGCTAGATCCAAAAAAATTTTAATAAAAGCTATATCCAGACAAGGGAAATAATGAGGAGAAAAAAAAGATACAATGATAATAAAAATAAATCAACAAATAAAAATAAGTTAAAGAAGAAAAAAAAAGTCAAACTGCACATGCATGTTTGAATTCAGGTTTTGACCTGATTTGTAAACACAAGATTTCATGTGTTTTTTGCTGTTTAGACTGCAAACAGCCAGTGAATTCAGTCGGATATAGTAAAATATATAAATAAATGAATTATATTTTGCTGCCTATCTGAACAAGCCAAAAAGTTTCACATTCTCGTACGTACAAACAGCCTATTTCCATGAAACATCCAGTATCACTGAATTATGTACGAAAGATCTTTTATTTTTCAACTGTGACATATCTGGACTAGGAAAGCCTGTGCAGCGAGAGTGAATTTAAATGTCTGGCAAATAATTCATGTCAGTCAGCATGTGTGCTTACGTGAAGAGAAGCATTAAAAGATGAAAACCTGTTCATTTCACACAGTCACATAAGCCAAAATATGTGACCCTAGACCACAAAACCAGTCATAAGGGTCCATTTTTTTGTAATTGAGATTTATACATCACCTGAAAGCTGAATAAATAAGATTTCCATTGATGTATGGTTTGTTGAGGATATGATAATATTTGGCTGAGATACAACTATTTGGAAATATGGAATCTGAGGGTGCAAAAAAATCTAAATATTGAGAAAATCATCTTTAAAGTTGTCCAAATGAAGTTCTTAGCAATGCATGTTACTAATCAAAAATAAAGTTTTGATATATTTACAGTAGGACATTTACAAAATATCTTCATGGAACATGATCTTTACTTAATATCCTAATGATTTTTGGCATAAAAGAAAAATCAATAATTTTGACCCATACAATGTATTTTTGGCTATTGCTACAAATATCCCCCAGCGACTTAAGACTGCTTTTGTGCTCCAGGGTCACATATGTCGATAGCAAACACATACACACACGGCACTAATGCACAGCCTGCATGACAAATTAAAGTTGCATGTCACATGCTGTAAACACATTTTCCTGCTCAAACCAGAGCGACACAACGGCTCCGCTCCAAAACCCAGTGAATGGCCTACATATGCTGCATTTTAAAGTAATAGTTCACCCAAAAATGAACATTTCCTGAAAACGCACTCACCCTCAGGCCATGCCAGATGTAGATACGTTTTTCTTCATCAGAACAGATTTGGAGAAATGTAGCATTCCATCACTTGCTCACCAGTAGATGCTCTGCAGTGAATGGGTGCCGTCAGAATGAGAGTCCAAACAGCTGATAAAAACATCACAATAATCCACAGCACTCCAGTCCAGATGAATTCTATAGCAGAGAAAACATTTCCAGAATGCATTGCTTATTAAGAAAAAGAAAGACGAAACACTCAAATAGTTACTTAAAACTAAAACACGTCTAATTAAAGATGGACTGTTTTACACAAAATGTGTCTGTACAGTGCATTTGAATTGCTGACTGCTTTTTAGCAACTTGCCCATGCTAAACTCTATTGAAATCAGTTGTGAAGTGTCTGCTGTGAGAGATATGAACAGAATATCAATGTGCCTCTGAGTTACAGAAACTCTTTGGCTTTAACAAAGTGAAGCATTTCTGTGCATGCTAAAATGGGTTGAGAGAAAGACAAGAGAACAAAACATGAGCAAAAGTCTTTTCAAGCAGTTCAATATTTGACGGGTCTAACATGAGCTTGCGCTCCTCAACATCACACCGTTATTTCACCTAATCGCTTTCTGGATTGACTGAAATAGATGTTTGACTATTACCATAATGTCTGGCTCGTGCACTTTACAGCTCATTCATTCTAAAATACGACACTTTTGACAGGAACATTGACATTGGTTTTATTTTATGTTTTTATGTTAAAGACACATTTTTTGCAGATAAATACATTTAAAATATTCATTATGAATATTTATTCACATATTTTATAAAATATATTCAATATTTTATCCATTCAAACGTTTGGCGTCTGTTTTTTTTATATTTTCGAAAGAAATCTTCATTTCATTCATTTGATAAAATATTTATTATTCATTATTGAAATATTGTTACAATTTAAAATAACGGTTTTCTATGTGAATATATAGTCAATTGAATTTTACTGAATTTCCAGCATCATTACTCCAGTCTTCAGTGTCACATGATCTTCAGAAATCATACTAATATGCTGATTTGCTGCTCAAAAAAACATTTCTGATTATTACCCATGTTGAAAACAGTTGTGCCGACAAATATCCTTGTGGAAACCGTGATGCATTTCTTTCCAGGATTTTTTGATGAATGTAAAGTTCAAAAGAACAGCATTTATTTTAACATGATAAAAGTCTGTATTTTCACTTTTATTCAATTAAATGCTCTTTTGCAATACATAAAAAGAATTTTCCATCTCATTAAATAATAAACACCAGACTGACTACCAACAAAAAGCAAATCATGATTCATGGCTGTCATAAAGGCTACTGGCCATTTTAAAATTGCCCCAACTACTGTACCTGTTTAGGAAGTACATCAACACAAGAAAGCCAGGGCTAAAGGAACTGACTAATATTGAAGAGCCGGTAAAGAGAGACTGATCACCCGCGTGTGTTTGTTCACCGTGTCGTTTGAGTGGCCCGATCGATGTGTTCGAGTGGGACCATAGATTAGTGATTATATGAGCCAGGATCAATAGCACAAGGACGATTTTCCTCTACATATTTGTCTCACTGGCAGGTTTGCCCACCGTATTTACATAAAATCCATCAGAAACACACCCAGTTTGGGATGGTAATTGGACGACTCTATAATGCAGCAAATCGATTCAGTTCTATCAGTTCCCACATATACAGCGTTTTCAGATTTAGCAGCAGCAGGTTCTACTGTATAATGGAAAATTGTAGGAGAAATAATACAGTGTTATTAAATTATGCACAGAAAATGTATGGAAATGATATAGTGATGTGAGAAAAGTAAATCCATTCTATGAAAAGGCTTCTCTTTTATCAGTATATGTGAGCAAACTGATAGTGGATCATCATTAGAACAGCACTGACAGATAAAGCTGAAAATGCCTAAATTAGCCTAAGATGCTTTGCTAGTTTTTCTGGTTTAAGTCTTGTTTTCCCAAACTGAAAAGTGTCCAAAACCAGCGCAATATGATCAGAAAGACAACCGGTCCTCTCAAAATACTACCATTTTTTAATAGGTGTAAATCTACTTGCTAAAATGTAGTATTACATAAAAAATATATATATAATAGAATAAATAAACACTTAAATAAAACAAAATGATTTTCCTTTCAATCCCAATCCACATGCATTTTTATCAGTAAGCTAAAAATATTACAACTTTCTTCAACTGATATAAAACTAAAATTAAAAAATACAAATATTAGCTGAAAAACTGAAATAAAACCAGCTGGAGCACTAAAATGAATTACAACTACTGAATAAATAAATACATCTAAATGGAGATATTTAAGAAAAACAAAACTAATAAAAATGACAAAAGCACATAAAATTACTAAAGCTTAAACTAAAATGAAAAATATTCATAAATAATACTAAGTTCATAAATAATAAAAATAAGTTGATATACAGTGGGGGAAAAAAGTATTTAGTCAGCCACCAATTGTGCAAGTTCTCCCACTTAAAAAGATGAGAGAGGCCTGTAATTTTCATCATAGGTATACCTCAACTATGAGAGACAAAATGAGGAAAAAAATCCAGAAAATCACATTGTAGGATTTTTAAAGAATTGATTTGCAAATTATGGTGGAAAATAAGTATTTGGTCAATAACAAAATTTCATCTCAATACTTTGTTGTATACCCTTTGTTGGCAATGACAGAGGTCAAACGTTTTCTGTAAGTCTTCACAAGGTTTTCACACACTGTTGCTGGTATTTTGGCCCATTCCTCCATGCAGATCTCCTCTAGAGCAGTAATGTTTTGGGGCTGTCGCTGGGAAACACGGATTTTCAACTCCCTCCAAAGATTTTCTATTCATGGCTTTTGTGTAAAACTAAAGGCTACTGGCCATTTTAAAATTGCCCCAACTACTGTACCCGTTTAGAAAAGACATCAACACAAGAAAGCCTGAGCTAAAGCAACCGACTAATATTGATACTGAAACCCAAGAGCCGGTAAAAAGAGACTGATCACCCGCCCGCTTGTGTTTGTTCATCGTGCCAGATGAGTGGCCTGATCGATGTGTTCGAGTGGGACCATAGATTAGTGATTATATGAGCCAGGATCAATAGGACAAGGATGATTTTCCTCTGTATATTTGTCTCACTGGCAGGCTTGCCCACAACATTTACATAAAATCGATCAGAAACACATACCTAGTTTGGGATGGTAATTGGACGACTCTATAACGCAGCAAATCGATTCATTTCCCACATATACAATGTTTTCAGATTCAGCCACAGCAGGATCTATAATGGAAATTTGTAGGAAACATAACAGTGTTATTAAATTATACACAGAAAATGTGTGCAAATGATACAGTGATGTGAAAAAAATAAATAAACCCCATGAGAAGGCTTCTCTTTTGGGAAAATGTGTGGGCAAACGGATAGTGGATCTTCATTTGCACAGTACTAACAGATAAAGGTGATGTAATTTGATATATTAATATCCCACTGAAAATGCCTAATTCAGCCCAAGATGGTTTTATAGCTGGTTTAAGACTTATTTCCCAAGCTGAAGTGTCCAAAACCCCTCCAAAACCAGCAAACCAGTTTAGACTGGGATTCGATTTTTTCCCAGCACAATTATAGTCACAAAGACAACTGGTCCTATAAAATATTTCCATTTCCAATGGGTCACTTGTTGCCCTACTAAATAAACAAATACATTGACTTGCTAAAACATCGAAGTATTACATAAAAAAAAAAATATATATATATATATATGTAAAAGTAAATAAAACATAATATTCCTTTTAATCCCATTCCATTTTTTAATCAGTGATGTTGTGAATTAAAACTATTGCGAACTATGACTATTAAAAATTACTTTCTTCAATATAAATGTTATATGAAAAACAACTACATGAAATAAGATAAGTTGAAGTACTAAAATTACTAAAACAAAAAATAGAAATATTTAGGATAAATAAAAACTAATAAAAATGACAAATGCATGATTAAAACCTAAACTAGAATTAAAATACTGATTTCATAGGTAATAAAACCAAGTTCATAATAATTCTAGTTACCACTATTTTTTGTATACTTGATATTTTTAGGGATCATCATGCATTTTTTAATTGTACTTTTTGATCATTAATACCTTTTGTGTTTTGTTACACAACCATGATAAACTGTAAAGAGAAGCTGACAGAAGAGCTGCAACACAAGCCAGACAGCAGCAGGCAGTTTTATGTCATCATTCTGGCTTTGGGCCTTAAGACACACAATAAAAAGCACCCCAAAGGATCCATAACAAACTCGAAGGTCTCCAGACATCTGAGCCTCCAGCAAAAGCCTTTCATGAGGTAAACTTGAGAAGTGTACAAGAGCATGAAGTTCTGCTCCTGTGCAGAAGAAATATTTACTGCATAAATTGATTAAACATTAAGTTTGTTCTTGAATTTTGTGGGATGTGTGTTTGCTTTAAGCTATTAATCACTGCAATAGAACCACCAAGAGCATTCTGCAAAATAAACACAATCCCTTTAAATGCCACAAAAATAAAAACAGCATTAATAACCCTGAGAACAGAATCACACTATAAATAAACCACTATGGCAGCCAAAACGCCTAACATTATCGCTCTGTTCCAAAACCTAGTTAGCTGCCTTTTAGGACGTGAATGCAGGCATCTTAATCATTGACTCTTCCCATTTTGTCACCTATATTGATGCCAATGTTAAAGCTGCCAATACAGAGCATTACAAATCACTCATTTATGAGGTTACATTCCAGTTACATGACAAAAAAGAAAATTTGCTGAAAATGTATACGCACCCTCTGGCCATCCAAGACGAAGATGAGTTTGTTTCTTCATCAGATTTGGAGAAATTCAGCATTACATCACTTGCTCACCATTGGATCCTCTGCAGTGAATGGGTGCCGTCAGAATGAGAGTTTCTCACACCCACACCACTCCAGTCCATCAATTAATTTCTTGCGAAGTGAAAAGCTGCAAATCTATCAAGATGTTTTAACTTTAAACCATCGCTTCAGGACAATATATGAGTCCATAATCCATAATAACGCTTCATTTTGGGCTGTTTTGGCTTGTAAATGGTGCTTGATCTATGCATATTTCTCTCCTGAGTCAGACGAGACGACTTTTTTTTTACTGGAGAAAGCAATATTACGAATAAGAGTTTATACCATCTTGGATTTGTTTTTTTACAAATACACAGCTTTTGGTTTCACAAGATGTTAACTGATGGACTGGAGTGCTGTGGATTACTTGTGGATGATTGTGATGTTTTTATCAACTCTCATTCTGACGGCACCCAATCACTGCTACTGATGAGCAAGTGATGTAATGCAACATTTCTCCAAATCTGTTTTGATGAAGAACAAACTCATTTACATCTTGGATGTCCAGAGGGTGAGTACATTGTCAGTAAATTTCAATTTTTGAGTGAACTACTCCTTTAAGATTCCAGCTAAGAAGGCCTCTATAGGCAGTATGCAGTGAGGCAGCTCACTAGGTTTTGAAGCAGAGCTTCTAAAACACAGACAATAAGATATATTTCTCGGGGTTAATTCCACATATGATTGTGTTGGATTGTTTCGGTCTGTATTTCTGTACCCTGGGATCTTCAGGCTCTCCAAACCTCAGTCTCAAGCTGAGCTCTCACTGGAAATGAGGGAATGGACAGATAATACAGAAATAGGCCTCAGCTCTCCAAGGATTCAGTCCTCCTGCTGAGATGGTGAGATCCGCTGTGGAAACGAGTCTGTCTTTGCTTTTCTCACCGATCTGTTGCTGTGACGGGACCTGCAATAAAACACCACGAGGTGATCCATACCTGCAAGACAATGTCAAATCTACAATGTCAGACGTTCATAATAATACAGAGATACAGAGAAAAACTGTCTGAGCACAAACTGCTCAAATCAAAATATTAATAAAACCATGAACAATATTTTTACATACAGCAATACAGCACAGCTAGAAAACAAAAGATGAAAATGAGAGCAAACAAAACTAAAATGAGTTTTTTGCAGCTAAACCAAGCATTAAAATGCACTGAAAAACCCTGATAAAAGAACATTGCACCAAAAAATTTCGTTTGACAGTGTTTACTTGTATATAAAAACAGAATTGTCCTTTCCAAATATGTACTAAAAGCTAATACAATGTGTTTACTTTAATTGAAATGAAATATAAATGAAATAAATAAAGCTCAAGTGCTAAAATGAACTTATAGAAATATCTAATGGAAAAAAAAAACTACTAAACTACTACTAAAACCTGAAAATGAAAAAGAATGAACAGTGCACCAACATTAAAAGTTTGTTCATGTTTACTCACCCTCATGTTGTTCCAAGCCTGCCATGACGAAGACAACACAATTTTGGACAGATACACAAACAAAGATAAAAATAAAACTACACTGTTTAAGAAAAAAAAGTCTACCATTCATTTACACCTAAAACAAAACTCAATGCAATGTATCAATATGGGTAAAACACCAGTAAAAAAAATCCTCCATATTACCAATACACTGAGCCCTATTTTTACAGTGTAATAAAAATACCACAGGTCTGCTGAATGCGTGAATTTGATTGGTTGATGAACTTTCTAAGGTGTGCAATGATTTGCAGGGAAAACACAGCTAAAGTAGTTCCAGGCAGGTCTTGACCGCATTACATGTCCATATCACTGCGCCAAACATTTAGGTTATTTCAAAGGTCCTTGCAGCCTTAAAGGGGTCATATGATGCTATTTTAAAGATCATTATTTTGTGTATTTGGTGTAACAGAATATGTTGACATGCTTTAATGTTCAAAAAACACATTATTTTTCAAATACTGTACATTATTGTAGGTCCTCTATGCCCCGCCTCTCTCAAACACATAGTTTTCAACAAAGCCCCTCCCCTTTGACAAGTGCAGTCTGCTCTGATTGGCCAGCTGACCCAGTGCATTGTGATTGGCCGAACACCACAAGCATGCGTCGGAAATGTAACGCCCCTTACCATAATCGCGAGCGTCAGCTTTCAAAGTAAATATCAAGACAGTTAATAATGTGGTTAGTTTTACCATCAGTTCAAGTCCCGAAAGGGCAACAGAGTCGCGTGACAGAC
>NW_015505220.1:225410-225675 GCF_001515645.1 Sinocyclocheilus grahami | reverse complement strand
AGGCAGTTCACTCTCCTGTGATGTGACCCTGTTCTCCTCACACACACACACACACACACACAACGCGTTACCCTGCGCTGCGCAAAACTCCGCATTTGAACAGTCAATAGCAAATACTTAAACTAATAAAAAACATACTTACAGTCGCTGATTCAGAAGCGCCAGATTAACATAGCAAAGTCGGAATTGACCCTTTTTTTTTTTTTTTTTTTTTTTTTAAAA
Source organism: Sinocyclocheilus grahami (assembly GCF_001515645.1). Classification (NCBI taxonomy): domain Eukaryota; kingdom Metazoa; phylum Chordata; class Actinopteri; order Cypriniformes; family Cyprinidae; genus Sinocyclocheilus; species Sinocyclocheilus grahami. Next base: position 225,453 of record NW_015505220.1, on the reverse strand, counting down.
AAACCTTTTTCCAACCCCCCCCTTTTACCTTTTTGGGTTAAAA
>NW_015505220.1:212850-225084 GCF_001515645.1 Sinocyclocheilus grahami | reverse complement strand
AAGCATATCTCTTTGAATTTGAGACTTTAGTCTTTGCAACTTTACAGATCTTCTTTATGCACCAAGAGCTTGTAACTCTCCAAAGAGAAAGGAAAAATTGAAATCGCATCATATGACCCCTTTAAAAAAAAATTTAAAATAGATGTGTAAGAAATTAGTCTTACACGTAAGAGACTGTTAAGGACAAACCCTGACAAATGTTCTGAAATACAACATTTACAATGCTTCAGTGTGTGGTAACCATAGTAAAGGAGTAAAAAATGTATGTAGAAAACAATGGGGGGGGGGGTTGTTGTGGCCGCATCACCACCTCAGTTGAGCATTGTTTTATAATAATTCAGCATCCCGTCATCAATTATTCCATACATAATAATGATAATAGGTAAATATAGAAGTAAATAAATACATACTATACATACATAAATAAATAAACTTGCATGCTTCAATCAATCAATGAGAACGGAGATGTCCAGATTTTGTGAGACTTGTATTGAAGTATAAAAGGTGAATTTGGGTCTGAGAGTCATTTATTGAGACAGATGGCAAAAAGCAGGCCAGTTCACCTAAATTCACCCCAGAATTACATAAGCCAGCAGTTTTTTGCGTATCTGTATTTGTACACAGACGCAGTTTATGGGAACGCAGCAGATGAGGTTCAATGGAGGATGTTCCCCTCCAATCAGATAGACCGCACCACAGAGACCAAACACAATCACAGTGAAATATGGATTCAATTTAGCCTTCAGCCCCTCCTGTATGAATATATATCAGTTATATTAAAATCAGGACGGCACAAAGTGATTCATAGAAAACAGCAAAAGAATTTCAATAAAGGAGAATCAAAGCATCTGTCAGTAACAAGACGTTTATACAGGTCGACGTCTGAGAAGGTTAGCGTGCAGCTTTTGCATTACAATTATTGTTTATTGTCAATAAAAAGTGAAGGCAATACATTACGCGCTGCATACTCAATCTGCCGTGGCAGGACATCATTTCACACTGACTTACGGCCTGTTATTGATTTCCTGACCAGAGATGTTATTTCAGCACATAAATGACACCGGGTTTGTTCTCCATGTTTATTTCACCGCTGGCCTTGCAAATTGCTTAAGCAAATGCAATCATCTTTTCTCGCAAGGTGTGGGTTTCATCACCTGCGATGTGACACATATATCCTACCGAACACACTTAAAATGAGGCACAAAAGATTTCTCCGGATGTACAGAAATGGATGTCAGGCACAAGATTCGGTCAACATTTGAGCCTGTAGGATCTTAAAAGAGTTACATAAGAGTTGTCTATAGATGATATGAGCAGAGCTGTTTAATTCCTCTGAAAGAGCATAAAATAATAGTGCAAACGAAATAACAAACACTGTACAATCACCGTATTTGGAACAAGAAAACGGGATTGCTCTGATTGATTGAAATCAAAGCTGCCCAGTGTTGTTTTAGCATAACTAGTATCATATTTCTGAATGTTTTTTTTGTGTGTAATTTTTAAGTGTTAGTAATTTTGTTGAGTTTTTGTGATTTATTTTTAAACATATACAATACATCTTTATTTCAGATTGTTCTATTTTTGTACACCAATTTAAACTAAATGAAAATGATAAATGTTGCTGAAATAAAATAGGTTTTTAAGTTTATTTTAAGATAGCATTTATTGTATTTCAAGAAACAAAAATGCTTTTTTGTGTGTTTTTTATTAATATTTTGAATTTTATATAATTTATATTTTCCCTTTTTAGTTGAAGTTTTAGTAATTTAGTTGTTTTGAATTGTTTGGTTAGTTTACTTTTAAACATGCAGTTGTTTTAGTTTTAGTTATTTTAGTACATCAAGTTAAATGAAATAAAAAGGAGAAATTTTGCCATGTTTTTTATTTTTAATATTTAGGTTTTTTTGTTTCATGTAACATTTTTTTAAATTTAGTTTTCGATAACCTTAATAATAATAATAACGCTGACTCAACCCTTATTAACATTATACAATTGCAGTAATATTACATTGAACGTTACATTATAGTATATTATTACACGGCTCTGTGGAATACTTGATTCTGATTGGTCAGTCGCGACATTCCGAGGTAAGTTATCCCTCGATAACAACCAGTAAAAGCTGATAACACACGCTCATCCGGGTAACAGCAGTCGGCGCTGTACTCTTGCTTGAACTATTTGTTCTTGGTGGAAGCTTTGCGTTTGTTTAGCTAATAAAATATTAAAACTCGATTCAAAATGGTGTACAATTATCTAATTCTGTCATCCTGGTATCGCGGACTCGCTCTCGTTTCATACAAACGCAGCTGCTGCCATACGATTGTTGTGTACGCTGTAATGGATTATAAGAGAACTTGGGACATCATTTCACACTGACTTACGGCCTGTTATTGATTTCCTGACCAGAGATGTTATTTCAGCACATAAATGACACCGGGTTTGTTCTCCATGTTTATTTCACCGCTGGCCTTGCAAATTGCTTAAGCAAATGCAATCATCTTTTCTCGCAAGGTGTGGGTTTCATCACCTGCGATGTGACACATATATCCTACCGAACACACTTAAAATGAGGCACAAAAGATTTCTCAATTTTTGAGGTGAAATGTTGTGTAATAAGTGGTGGGACTGCACCGTTTCCATTAAATGTCCGTCTAGTTTGAATTTGCCGCTTGCTCGCAACTGCTGTCTTCACGGAAGCTTTGCATTCAAATATTTCAACTCAAATCAATATTTCGAGTCTAATTATTTACTTATGTGGCAAGTAGCCGTGTAATAAGCGGGATAATGTACATCCAGCCGGTTGTTATCTCAGAATAAACCCCGACAGGGTGATCAGGACCCCGACGCGAAGCAGAGGATGTAACACTGGATGTACATTATCCCTTACTTAAATTGTTTAACCATATTCTTGGTTTATAATTTCCTTTTATCCAGAATAAAATAAAATAAAATGTATATATTATATACACCATATTTCTATTGTTAACTTCTTAAAAACTCGCAAAGACATGCAATTTGTTTCACGGGACTATCCAAGGAGCAAAACACATTAGTTCTCACCGAGATGCATTGGACACATTTGGGATTTACAGAGTTAAGTTATTTTCTGCCTCTGGTTTAAATAGAAAGTTAAATTGAATTTGCTGCCGCTGTTGTATTAGGCCTCAATAATTCTGTAATTAACATGAAGGAAAAACAACTCGCAGTCCAGCAGGATATTTTCCCAGCATCCTCTAATAAACAACAAAGTCATTTGTCTCATGGAAACGTATTCTGCTAAATGAATGCAGCTCTACTGCTCAATGAAGCATAAAATATATTGTTGTGTTTATTTCAGTTCTGACATCAGTGTGACTAAAGTGATACCAAGTTAAAAAACAAGAAAGAAAATATATTTTGAAGAAAAACTAAGCTACTTATCTGAAGCTCAGCCTGGAGACTCTGATTGAATTTGATCATGAAATGCCTGAAAATGACCTTTCCTTTCAAAGGGAATCTTCAGCTGGATTAATCAGGTTAGATGTTGATAGCGTACCGTGGGAAACTGACTCAGTCGGGTATTAATGTCATGACGTGTCTGACGCCGTGGGACGTTTCTGGGACTGTTTATCTAGAATTTCACACGTTCTTCAGTTCCCGGTGACCCAGCAGCGGCATCTCAAACACACATTTACATAAACGCACATGGGTCATTCCTGCAAATATGTGAGCACAAACTTACCACATGAATAAGTTGGAAAGCAACAATTTTAAAGAAAAGGAATGGTTTACGCAAAAATGAAAATGTACTCACCCTCAGGCCAACCAAGATGTACATTTAGTCATTTTGCAGACGCTTTTATCCAAAGCGACGTACAATTGGGGGATACATAAAGCGATTCTTCTTAAAGAGGCAAACAGACACAGGAAGTGCTTGAAATAAGTACAAGCTAGAAAGAGAAGGAATAAATAAAGAGATATGATTTTTTTTATGATGACGTCATAAAGAGCTTCAAAAGAGATGAGTTTTCAGCTGTTGCTTGAACATTGTCAGGGATTCAGCATTCCGGATAGGGGTGGGAAGATCATTCCATCATCAAAGATTACACCAAGATTTCTTACCGAAGTTGATGGGGTAATTGTAGAAGAACCTAGCTGGATGAGGAAATCATACTGTAGAGATGGAGTGGCAATTTGGCTTCTCAAGATGTTAACTGATGGACTGGAGTGGTGTGGATTACTTGTGATGTTTTTTGGACTCTCATTCTGACGGCACCCAATCACTGCAGAGGATCCATTGATTAGCAAATTATATAATGCAAAATTTTTCCAAATTCGATGAAGAAACAAACTCATCTACATCTTGGATGGCTTGAGAGCAAATAAAATTCAATTAAATTTTAATTTTGGTGTGAACTATTCATTAAAAAGAAATTTTAAAGTCTTTTAAAGGAAAACAAAAACACATTGATTGCAGAATCCCAAATGTTCTGCAAGAATTGACATGAAGGATTCACGCAACAAACACCAACCAAACAAACACCAAAACCCAACCCAGTGTGATTTGCACAATCTGCAATTTTTAGATGGTGAACGCTGCATGTTTAAGACCAATGACTTCATATCAAACATCAGAATTACACAATAAACCCGTTCACTGAGACAAGAGCAGTAATTCTGACTGCATGTGCTGTGCAAGTGACCTTGAACATACAAAACATGCTCTCCAGCATATTTCCTCCCTCAGCTCATAGAAGATGCTGCATTGATTATGCATGTACAAGTCAATGCTTTGCTATTTTCAAAACCTTTTTAGTAAAGTGAAAGCTGGCAGTCTTTATGATGCAAACATGTCTGCCATTTTCACAATCAATGTCATTGAGATTCAGCTCCACGTTGTACTAAAAAGCTAAATGTTTTCAAGGACTCAAGGTCTCGACAAGCAATGAGTTAATGAACTCACCTCAGACTCAACTTACCTCACTTTCCAGACTGGTTTTGCAGTGGTTAACCTGCGGTAACATCACACAAACAGAGCAGAGAGCCTTAGTGGATGACGTTATTCTGACAAAACAAACTTGAAATCTGCTAAATGTCTACAGTGCACTGGATTAATCAGCACCAAACAAGAGGCACTTTACAAATACATTGAGTTTATTCAGAAGTCAGTAGTGGATTTGGAGCAGTCAGTGTTATCGATATGCTTTTATGTGGTTTATAGGCTTGATTGGTACAATGACTTTTAGTTGTTTTCACTCCAATTGAGAACGAACAACACCACAAATTCAATAAAAGATACATGTAAGAATACATTTACTGTCCCTCTTATTAGAAAACCAAGCCCTTTTTTGGATAAAAATGCCAATTTTTATAAACTGCGAATACAAAATAAAGGACAAAATTTACTTTCAAGAAAGCAATAAAATAAAATCATATATACAAACCTCTGTACATAAATGTGTATATGTTGAGGATAAAAATAGCATGTAAAAATGAGAGAAAGAGGAAACTTTGATTATGCGACACCGAAGTGGTTTGAATTGGTCACGCGTCTCAACGATAATGTGCATAAAAAGCACATTCCTGCCTAAAGTGGAGTTTTAGTCAAACATGCACCATCTGCCAAAAATACCCAGAATTCCCTGACTCCAGTTACACTGCATCTATATGTGCTGTGGTCTGACGCTTGGAGTGATGTGAAATAGACTGCGTCTCTAAGCTTGTATTGTCACTGGGGTGCAGGCTCCGAGCGCTGATCCGGCAGTGGACAATAATCAGCCGTTATGAGTGGGGCATTCATCATGTCATTCTGTCAGGGATGTTGACGGAAAATCGTTGGAAGAGGGCCGATGCGGATGTCTCCGTTTGATGATGCCGTCTTCTGGCTTATTGGACGATTCCCGAGTCGATGGAGGTCTGCTTGCGAGTGGTCTTTGGAGGGGGAGGAGGAGGGGTCTTGCTGGGTAACGGAGGCGGAAGGTGCTGGAAAAATGAGGAAAAGAGAGATGGAGTTTTTAAAACACTTGAGTGAAGCATTAATTCTTCATTACATGAGATCAAATGGTGCTGCTTGTCCATGCTAAACTCCACGTTACATTACTAAAGTCAAGTCTCTGTGATGATCTGGTCTCTTCATTTGAATGATATATGAATGCAACAGAATGAATGAATACATATATTTTAATTAATATTTTAAATAAATAAAATATATTTATAATATTTATATTTTGTTCCTTTTGATCTATATGACCCTGGACCACAAAACCAGTCATAAGAGTCAATTTTTCGAAATTGAGATGTATACATCATCTGAAAGCTGAATAAATAAGCTTTCCATTGATGTTAGGATTGGACAATATTTGGCTGAGATACAACTATTTGAAAATCTGGAATCTGAGGGTGCAAAAAAATCTAAATATTGAGAAAATCATCTTTGAAGTTGTCCAAATGAAGTTCTTAGCAATGCATATTACCAATCAAAAATTAAGTTTTGATATATTTACAGTAGGACATTTACAAAATATCTTCAAGGAACATGATCTTTACTTAATATCCTAATGATTTTTGGAATAAAAGGAAAATCAATCATTTTGACCCATACAGTGGTGTGAAAAAGTTTTTTTAATTTTTTGCATATTTGTCACACTTAAAAACTGCATTTTGTATTTACTTGCATTATCTTTGTGTAATATTTAAATTTGTTTGATGAACTGAAACATTAAAGTGTGACAAACATGCAAAAAAATAAGAAATCAGGAAGGGGGCCAACACTTTTTCACACCACTGTATTTTTGGCTATTGCTACAAATATACCCCAGCGACTTAAGACTGGTTTTGTGCTCCAGGGTCACATATAATTTTTTTGGGTATATTTGTAAAAAATATTGGTCTAATCTCTAACTTTAAGCAGTAATAACAGAGTAATAGAGTGAGTAAATTATAAAAACAATAAAGTCTGCGATAATCTGGTCTCTTGATTCAACAATGATATATTTAAAGCAACAATGAATAAATGAATGAAAAATAAATAATTAGTCTAATCTCTAAGCTTAAGTAACTATGGGCAATAATAATAGAGTGATAGTGATTGAATCAATAATAAAGTAGATCTAATACTAATAAAGAAAAGAAAAATGTAGTAAACTTTTTAGAAGTTCGGGTTCATGACATTTTTTAAAGAAATTACTATTTTAATTTGACTAAGTTGATTAAAAGTAACAGTAAAAACATGTATAGTGGTATAAAATATTTCTATTTTAATTAAATGCTGTTCATGGCTCACCACAAAAATATTAAAGAAATGACTCATGCGCACCAAGTGTCTGCGTATTAAACTGATTTCTGAAGGATTTCTGAAAATTCAACTTTGCATCAGAGGAATAAATGGTATTTTAAAGTATATTCAATTATTTGAAATTGAACTAATATTTCACAATATTCCAGATTTTACAGTAGTTTTGATCAAATAAATGCAGACTTGTTGAGCGTAAGAGGCTTCTTTCAAAAGCATTAAAAATCTTACAGACCCCAAGCCTTTGAACACTAAGTGCATCATAAAATAATATTTTGCAGCCTGCCGTTGTAGAGCAAAGAACTTCAAGCCGTTTCAACCTTTAACTGTAATTTGACGTAACTTCCAGCAGCTGTAGAGAAGTTCAGGTTATGGGTTAATTAAACAGAGTCTGGGATTATTTAAAGTAAAATCCTGCAGAGAGAAAGAGACTCAGAGACGAGCGGCTGATCAAGGGCACCTTCATCCGCTCTGGTCACACACATCCTGACCGCTTCACACAGTCACACATCTGCTCTGTGCAAATCACTGTCTACACCAGGGGTGCCCAAACTCAGTCCTGGAGGCCCGGTGTCCTGCAGAGTTTAGCTCCAACTTGCCTCAACACTGCTACAAAGTTTCTATTATGTCTAGTAAGAGCTTGATTAGCTGCTTCAGGTGTGTTTAATTGGGGTTGGAGCTAAACTCTGCACGACACCGGCCCTCCAGGACCGAGTTTGGGCACCCCTGATCTACACTGACAATCACTGCAGCCGAAACAGCCTGAATATAACACTACACTGATGATCCTCAGAGCTGAACAACAGGAAGAGATTTCTTAATGGATTTTTAACCACTAATGAGCATGTAAAAATAATGGAAATGAAGATCAAGCAGTAAACCGCTGTATGAATGTCAGTCACTGATGGATGTGGATGGAGCGTTTTACCCGCTGGTGTGGCAGTGGAGGAGGGGGCGTGGTCGGACTGGCCAGGTCTGAGTTGTCCATCAAGTTTCCATAGTCGCCCATGCTGCTCTTGACAGGAAGTGGGGGCGGAGTCTCACCCTTATCTCCATAACCCGTCCCATTCAGCTCTAGACCTGCATTGAAACAAGATAGAGTGCTGTTGAGTTCAACATGATGATGCATGACATTTTCACCTGTGCCTAAAACTCAATATAAATCAGTAGTTTTAGGAGGCCTGCGCAGTGATTCCAGCACAGATGACGACATGCGATGCAAACTCAGAATCAGACAGCGGGCTGAACCCATGGGAGAGTAAACGCCTCGCACTAGAGTCTGAATCCATTACACGTCTTCACAAGCGGCGAGTGGGAGACTAGATCAGACACGCTTAGTTATTTCACACCTCTGCAGCCTCCCAGAGTCCTGCGCTCCACATCACAGCGTTACGTTTGTGTGTCATCACACTACAGCTGGAGACGGAGCACAAGACGCCAGCAAACGTCTCATATTTTGAGGGTGTGGTGGTTTAAGCTTGGAGAAAAATTGGTTGTATTTAAATTCACCGGCTGTTACAGGACAGATACAAATGAAACATTCAAAAACATATGATCATAAATACAGTATCATCAAAACAAACATTCAATTTAGATAAAAGGCAAGACAGAGTACAGTTCTACAAAAAAAGATTCTTTAAACTGTAAACATTTTCCTGGATAAATAAATCCTTAAAAGTTTGTCCTGATAAAAATTGCTGTCTCATAACATAAAAAATTGAGCTGACCAAAAGTACATGTTTTATAGATTAGTCGGTAATGTGAAATTACCACAGCAACTCATTCATTTCAACAAGAAATGAAAAAAAAGTTATTTATAGAAAGAAAAACACTGTAAAGGGTTTGAATGCTTTTTACACCTCAAATAAAGCCAGAAACTGATATTTTTTTAAAAAGCTAATATTAAAATAATTAGTATGCAAATGACCCTACTGTACAACTACCGCACGCACCACCGTTCAAAAGTTTTGGGGTTGGTAAGATGTTTTTGTAAAGAAATTAATACTTTTATTCAGCAAGGATGCATTAAATTGATTAAAAGTCACAGCAAACATATTTATAATGTTACAAAGATTTTTTATTTTAAATAAATAAATACTGTTTGAGCTTTCTATTCACAAAAAACGAATTCAGCATTGCATCACAGGAATAAATTACATTTTAAAATGTATTCAAATAGAAAACAGCTATTTTGAACTGCAATATTTCACTGTTTTCACTTTGTTTTTAATCAATTTAATTGGTGAGTTTCAGTATCTTCTTTCAAAAACATGAAAAAATATATATATTTTCGACCCCAAACTTTAAATGAAAATGTAAATCAGACTGAAGGACTTGGATAATTATCAACAACTCTATTTTTTCCAACAGCTAAAATATGATGAATTATGTTGATAAAACAACACCAGAGGACAATATCTGCTGCATTTCAGCAGATCAAAGTCAGTTCTCTTTTATTTATTATTATTTAAAATATGCAGACTGCTGTCGGCACGCAGGTGTTCAGATATCTCCACGCTGAACGTCTCGTATTTACAAGCGGTCTGCCAGAATGTCAGCTTTGGATTTTGAGTTATATATTAAAATAATCTTTTTGTAAATTGATGTTACTATTATAAAGTTTTCTCCTGTAGGTGGGTGGGGCTTCTTTGGCAACGATCTATCTTAGTTTGCATTAGTAAAACTGGCCCAATTTCATCATGTTTTGAAATAAAACTGGAGGGGAATCTGTCAGATCGGTGTGAAGTATGACATACTGGATCCAGACAGTAAGCTGAACTGCAGTTTGGCCCGGGGCGTGATGGGAGGTGGGACGCTGGGCGCAGACGGGTTGGCAGGGGATCCTGGAGACACCGAGAGTCTTTTCTCGCCCAGCAAGCTGATCACCTGACTCTTGGGCCTCTGGGGTCTCAACGGACTGATCTGGAGAGAGGAAGACACGACAGATAAGCATTACAGAGTGAACCATGCTTTCTGGGAAAAGGTTTCCATAAATGAAGACTAAACAGGACGACCGTTCAAAATGTGGCCATGGAAATGGAACATGAAATGGATGGATACAATGATAACGGGGGGAAAATACGTCAAAGAGTAAAGAACAGCCATTCAAACAGCTCAGGTCCATTTCCATGAGCATACAGGTTTATCTAATGCATAATTCAGCAGGCTTGTGAATTATTCCAGTTGTAAATGACCATCATTAATATACGATCAGTAGAATAAACTTCAAAGGCAGGATTCAGGCGGCCAAATAAGCCATTCTGGGTCACCCTGACCTGACGTTTTAACCTGCTCGTTTGCAATACAACATCTACATAGGACGTAATGCAAAATGTACATCCATATAGAAGGGAACGCCAGTGCAAATGTGAGCAGGTGTTTTGTGAATCACATGTTTTGCATGTGTTATTTAAAATTAGTCTTTTAATTTTAGATTTTGAATATTATTTGAGTGAAGTAACATTTATGCTACTGTGATAAATGCTGAAACGTGCACACCAGAAACCAGAGACTGACGTTGACATGTTCCACAGGCTCTGAGATTCCTGCCCCGCACAAGAGCCTGGACCACAGCTAAGACCATGTGATGCACACACTCCCAAAATGATGTGATAGTTATATATATTCTAAATAAACTACAAACAAAAAATAGATACATTTCTTTTTCCTCATTATTTCTTGTAGCAATTCCCTCTCAGTCACACACCTGACAGATATATATATATATATATATATAAATAATACATAAATTTGAATAATAATTAATTAATAATAACATTAAGATATTTGCATTTTTAATACATCAGAAATATACTTTGGATATATTTTTTGCTAAATTAGTCTTTTAATTTTCGATTTTGCACATCATTTGAGTGAAGTAACATTTATGCTACTGTGATAAATGCCGAAAGGTGCATTAAAATGTAACATCATAATTTTTTTTAAATGTGAAACTTTTATAAACACTTCTGCAGTGTAAACTGCCACTCAGAATCATCAATGAAATTATAATAAATATGTAAAAAATGTATATTTTTAACAGGAAAATATTTTTGGCATCAGATAAAAAAATAAAAAATAAACTATTGAAACACGATAATAAAATTAATAAAACATTACAAATTAAAAAAAAAAATAATAATAATACATAAAATGTAATAAGAATTAATTAATAATAAATTAATTAATAATAACATTAAGATATTTTTAATGTCAGAAATATACTTTGTATATATTGTTTGCTAAACATTTCTATTTTGTTTTCTGATTAAACAAGTTGTATTAATGAAAAAAAAAATAGTTTTCATTTGCAATAGAAAAATAAAATACAAATATTATAAAATTACACACACACTCACACTCTCTCTCTCTCTCTCTCTCTCATATAAACATTTTTATGACTACTTCAGAGGGTAGTCCGGACTGCTGAGCGAATCATTGGTACAACCCTCCCTTCTCTCCAAGAACTGTACGTATCCAGAGTGAGCAAAAGGGCTGGCAGAATCACTCTGGACCCCTCACATCCAGCACACTCCCTCTTTGAACTGTTGCCATCTGGTCAACGCTACAGAGCACTGAGCACCAGAACGTCCAGACACAGGAACAGTTTCTTCCCTCAGGCAATCCATCTCATGAACACTTAACAATAACTGTGGAACACACACTATTTATACACTCATACACTTATTTATCTAACACTCATACTCAGTCTACACCTCAAATTTGCACATAATATACAGTACCTGTACATACAAAAAATGTATATTGTAATATACCTGCACATACGATTGTCGATTTATATATTTTGATTCCTTATTTACTTGTTCTATTTTTTTATATTTTATTTTCTGTGTTTTTTTGTTCTGTCACTGTCATTCTGTTACACTGTGGAAGCTTCTGTCACGAAAACAAATTCCTCGTATGTGTAAACATACCTGGCAATAAAGCTCATTCTGATTTATTA
>NW_015505220.1:175946-212327 GCF_001515645.1 Sinocyclocheilus grahami | reverse complement strand
AATTCCTCGTATGTGTAAACATACCTGGCAATAAAGCTCATTCTGATTCATAAAGCTCATTCTGATTTATTCTTTGTCCTTCATCAGATAAGGACATTAACAATAAAAAAAGAAAGATCATTAAAGATATAAAAAATGAACCAGGCGGGCTTGTTATCAACATGACGGATTCATCGAGCAGTAAATCCGATTTTTCAGCTCTTGTTTTATCGGCTGACTGTGAATCGCAGAGGTCAGCGGCCTATAGAAAAGGTCAAGGTCATTATGATGATTTATAAAAGACAAACTATGCAGAAGGTCCAGGGCGGAGTAATTATGTGCGCTAGTTTTTCTTTATTCAGAAATGTGAGGTTATGCGCTTCCCTCACGATGCCACATTAGTCAGTGAAGTCAGAGAGGCTCTGAATGGGTCAATTTATTCTTATTACGTGCTGTTTGTTCTAGAGCTGCTCGAGCACATTTGGTATTCATATTCAAAGAGCTTGAAGAGACTCGCAAGAGCAGATTCAGAAGCGTGCCTCATTTCACACAGAAACAAACAGATGAAAAGGACTGCTCTAGGAAGCATTCATTGGAAAGTCTTTCGGTTAACACTGCATCCAAATGATCTGATTATTACAAACCTGTCAAGAACATGGACCACATTTCAAGCAATCAGTGTCATTTTACTATTATATTACTATATTTACTATTACTATTATAGTATTTATTCATATTTTGAATAAGCTTTTGTTTTTAAAGTTTAGTAAATATTCTTGTCATTTTTAATACGTTCTGCTTTTTTAAATATCTCTTGAAGTTTTATTTTAGTTTGAATAACTTTAGCACCTTAACTTGCTTTATTTCAGTTAATGGGCAATGCAATATAATTCTAATGCTTTTTTAATTTATTTTTTTACTTTTTTAATTACAAAAATATTTGTTATTGTTTTTGTTGTAGTTAAAGCACTGCATGGAAAAAATGATATTTGTTGACACTTTCTTAAAAATGTAATGTATTTCTGTGATGTGCAGCTGAATTTTCAGCATCATTCCTCCAGTCTTCAGTGTCACATGATCTTCAGAAATCATTCTAATATGCTGATTTGCTGCTCAAGAAACATTTCTGATTATTATCAGTGTTGAAAACAGTTGTGCTGCTTAATTTTTTTGTAGAAAGTGACTTTTTTCAGGAATGTTTGATGAATAGAAAGACAAAAAACAGCATTTATTTGCAATAGAAATCTTTTGTAATATTATAAATGCCTTTACTCTCAGTTTTGATCAATTTAATGCATTTGAAAATGTATGTATAAACAGTAGAAAGAAAGAATGAAAGAAAGCAATAAAGGTGAAATATCTGCAGATATATTGCTCTAGCAGTAGTCTGGATGGTGTGTGTTTACCCGTCTGATCCCGGTCTGGAGGGAGAGTTGTCTGATGATATGGAGGTCACAGACGCGACAGACAGCGGCCTCTGAGACGACGGCATGGTGAAGGAGCGAACCATTGAACGCGGCCGACTGCCCCGCCACTCGTCCGACACGGGAGGCTGAAACAACATCATGAGTCAGTTCTTTAAAAAACTTTCTTGCACCAAAATAGTTATGATTCATTTTTATGACCATTTTCCCCTCTCCCTGACACTAAATGACATCCATTGCGATTGGCTAACCAAGCTAAGAGAATACTTTTTGTGCGCAAAGAAAACAAAAATAACGGCTTTATTCAACAATTTGTCTCCTCCGCATCACCCTGGAAACGTATGCAACGTATGTACGCGGATACGTTGTTCACGTTCAGATCAAAGCGTAAACACGCTTGCCAGGGTGATGCGGAGGAGACGAATTGTTGAATGAAGTAATTATTTGTTTTCTTTGCACACAAAAAGCTTCGTAAAATTACGGTTGAAACACTGATGTCACATGGATTATTTTAACGATGTCCTTGCTACGTTTCTGAGCCTTGATCGTGTAAGGATCCTTGCTGTCTATGGGAGGTTCAGAGAGCTCTCGGAATTCCTCAAAGATATCTTTATTTGTGTTCTGAAGATGTCTTACGGGTTTGGAACGACACGAGGGTGAGTAATTAATGACAGACTTTTCATTTTTGGGTGAACTAACCCTTTAAGAGTTCAGACCACACACCGCCTCGACAGACAGCCATATAAACAGGCCAAGTGCGAGTACGCTTTAGCTGATTGCTTTAATACAGTCTTTGCCTCTTTCTGTGTGAATCTCGTATATGTGTGATTATGAACCGCTCATACCTTCCTTAGCATCCTCCTGTCCTGCGCTGTCCTTGAAACAGATATATGTAGCACAGATCATATTCTCAGTCTTTCACACACTGTATTGAAAGCTTCGCTGCTAATTCTAGCACCTTGGCAGAGCGCGGCGATCAATAACTGCCAGCTACAGCAACTATCTCTCTCTCTCGCATGCGTTCGCTCTTTCTCTCTCCCTGTCTGCCATACTCTTTTGTCCCCGTCTCTCATTCCCTCCTAAGGACTCCCAGCATTCTTCTGTCAGGGCTCTCAGCATGTCTGTTCGGACCGGAGAAGAGGCGCGATTCCTTACAGTGTGTTTGGGAATGTCTTTGTCACACATTCACTCAGTGTGTCTCCAAATACAGCTGTGGAAACTTTTGCTCTACTTTTCTACTTACATTTATGCAAGTTAAGGTTTTCCACACCAAATACAATAAAAATGAAGGGGAAAAAAGTGAAAAAAGTGTGTGTGGGTGTGTGTGTATAACATAACATGAAATGCTGTGAAAAAATATGATCTGCATTTTTATGTCTAGTATATCAAACCTGATTTCCAAAAAGCAAAGATATATTATCATTAAAAAACAAATTTAATATATCAATTATTATTCAACAGTAGCATTAATACAATTACAAATCGTATTTATTTCTGCTACACACATGCTTTTCTATACCAGCAGGATGTGAATATGGATAATATTCTGTAAAAGGAAGAAGGTAAGATGTCTTAAACTGTATATGGGTAATTATACAACTGCAAAAGCATTTTAGTCTAAAGGTTTTAGAAAATGAGACTCATCAATCATATATTAAGTAGCTTATCTTCTTTTTCATTTCATACAAGGTATAATATAATAATAATAATAGGGAGTTTTTTAAAGTAAATTAAATGTAGCATTGACTGGCATCTTTTGTCAGTGACGTTAGACCTAATTAAAAGGTAATGAGTCTCAATAACAGCATTGATGAATTACATGATTAAGTTGGTGGCAGGTGTTACAAAGAATTACCAGGCTTATATGAAAGACAATCTTGATGATAAACCTATCATCATTTGATTAACAACATAATAGCATTGATTAAAAAAATAATTTAAATTAAACATAAATATATAAAATGTGTGTGCAGACAGACATTTTCTTAGGAAAATAACCATTTGAAAGATTTCTATGGAAGCCTGTTTCCACCATGTAATCAAAAAAGGTAATTGTGACTTTTTATTTAGCAATTCTGGGTTTTTCATACATTTCCAAGTATATATCTCACAATCTGGACTTTCTGATTTAGAAATTGCAATTCTGAAAATACAAGTCTGAAGAATTGTGAGGTATAAACAAGAAAATTGCAAAAAGAAAGAAAGAAAAGAAAAAAATGTTTTTTATTCCAACCATAGATTTCCTACAGTATGTATTTTCCAAAATGGTGTCACTTTTTCATGTGAATTAATGATTATGGAATTAATTTTGAACACAAAGTTGTTAAATTCTGTTTTACAACAAAATTGCTAAAAGTACTTATTATTACATGCATATTTTAATGTGTTGGGGACGAACAGAAAGTATTCAGCCTGAGTTACTGTTAGGATTTTGATAGTAACCTTGTAAAATTAGCCAGACTTACAGCTCTATTAAAGCAGTAACAGCATTTAAAACTGCAATTATACAATGCCTCATAATCATCTATCAGCTGCCATGACTTCATTCAGTACAAAATTTCTATAGTTGCTTTTCACAATAGGTATAATATAATAATAATAATAGGGAGTTTTTTAAAGTAAATTAAATGTAGCATTGACTGGCATCTTTTGTCAGTGACGTTAGACCTAATTAAAAGGTAATGAGTCTCAATAACAGCATTGATGAATTACATGATTAAGTTGGTGGCAGGTGTTACAAAGAATTACCAGGCTTATATGAAAGACAATCTTGATGATAAACCTATCATCATTTGATTAACAACATAATAGCATTGATTAAAAAAATAATTTAAATTAAACATAAATATATAAAATGTGTGTGCAGACAGACATTTTCTTAGGAAAATAACCATTTGAAAGATTTCTATGGAAGCCTGTTTCCACCATGTAATCAAAAAAGGTAATTGTGACTTTTTATTTAGCAATTCTGGGTTTTTCATACATTTCCAAGTATATATCTCACAATTTGGACTTTCTGATTTAGAAATTGCAATTCTGAAAATACAAGTCTGAAGAATTGTGAGGTATAAACTCAGAAAGAAAGAAAAGAAAAAAATGTTTTTTATTCCAACCATAGATTTCCTACAGTATGTATTTTCCAAAATGGTGTCACTTTTTCATGTGAATTAATGATTATGGAATTAATTTTGAACACAAAGTTGTTAAATTCTGTTTTACAACAAAATTGCTAAAAGTACTTATTATTACATGCATATTTTAATGTGTTGGGGACGAACAGAAAGTATTCAGCCTGAGTTACTGTTAGGATTTTGATAGTAACCTTGTAAAATTAGCCAGACTTACAGCTCTATTAAAGCAGTAACAGCATTTAAAACTGCAATTATACAATGCCTCATAATCATCTATCAGCTGCCATGACTTCATTCAGTACAAAATTTCTATAGTTGCTTTTCACAATACATATTCTAAAGCAGCTTATCTTTATAAAGCAGCATAGTAAAATAATAATGCCCAGTGAGCAAATCAAAATAGCGTCCCAAGATAGTGAGGAAGAAACCAAGACCCAGACAAATGCAGACAAACATGCAACACATCAATCAGACACAGAACGTGTTTGTTTGTATTGTGAGGTAAGAGTCCATCCTGAGGTCATGTGATGCATGCAAGCGAGCTGTGATGAAGAACATCCATGAATGCGTGAAGGCTGATGTTACGGCGGAGTGAATGATGAAGGCGTGATGCAGCATGATTTGGAAAGTGACTGTCTGTTGGGACTCACTAGTGTTCTGACGCCGTACTGCTTCTCCACCTTCTCTTTCAGCTGTTTGAAACACACCTCCAAACGCTCGTGAAACGGACGAAGAGCCTCCGTCACCTTCTCGCCGTGGATGCGAACTCCTTCAGCCAGGTTCGGGATCTGAATGAGATGCACACACAAACAAAAGCAAAGCAATTAAACCACAATCTTAAATAAAATTTAAAGTGCCCCTATTATGGATTTTTGAAAATGACCTTTCATGCAGTGTGTAACACAGATCTAAGTGAATGAAAACATCCTGCCAAGTTTTAAATCTGAAAGTGCACCGTGTATAAAGTTACTGTCTCTCAAAAGAAAGTGTTGACTCTGATTCATTGAAACGAGTCGTTTTTAAAACGAATCCCAAGCCGTTTCATGTTGAAGTCAACATGAAACATTAGCATATTGCCCGCCCACTTGTTGGACTTTTCCCGTTGGTCTGAATGAAAATGCTAATTCATTCTTTGCCACTAGGTGCCGCTTTTGGAGTGGTAAAATAGCTGTTTCCCCGGTAACGCTGTACACAAAACAGCACTGCGCTCACAAACGCTGCTTTATCAGGCATTACAGACAAGATGAAATGAAAATGAGAGCAATCGGACCAATCACCGCAGATTAGCATCACGCAAAGGAAGGGTTTGGAAAAATGAATCGTTAAACGAAACGTTTGGGAGTCGTTGAGCAAGTAAGGTAAAAATAAATGCATAATATAAGACAATGAGGTGTTTTTTGACCTTGCATGCATGTCAACCTGTTGTTGAGGACTCCCAAAACCAAAACATGAACCTTTCATAACCCATAATAGGGGCACTTTAAGAAAAAAACGACTAAGCATTCACACAGACAGGAATCGTTATAAAAGACACACTCAACAAATGGCATCAAACAAATGTTTATCTAAACCCAATACCATAAATGCTATTTAAAATAAATAACTTTAAAATTCAAATCAAATTTTCACATTTTCAAATGTATTTTCCTCCATTTTCTATTGCTGTATTAACAAATATACCCATTTTTGTTACAAAACAATACAGAAAAATAAACGCTTGCAGTCAATTATGTATTTATTCAAGGAGTACATTTATACATTTTGTCATAGATTTAGTCTATACGGTAAAATAAAATAACATCACGGAAACATCACTAACGATCATAAACTAACATTAACATTAAATTAACCTAGATAAATACATAGTGTAAATAGCTGTTGTTCTTTGTTAGTTTATGATAATCCAATGTTAACTAATTAAACAAAATACAAACAAAATGACTGAACATTAATCCCAAAAATCAACCTACATGAACATGTGAGGGAAAAATAAAGCATTTTTGTCTCTTTAACATGCAAATACAATCATTTTTTAACCCAATACCAAAAATATACTTTTATGTA
Organism: Sinocyclocheilus grahami; assembly: GCF_001515645.1. Lineage (NCBI taxonomy): Eukaryota > Metazoa > Chordata > Actinopteri > Cypriniformes > Cyprinidae > Sinocyclocheilus > Sinocyclocheilus grahami. The sequence continues at coordinate 205,729 of NW_015505220.1, read as the reverse complement.
ATATACTTATTACTTTATGTAACAACTTTGACTTTATTTGTTTTTTTCTCTCTAACCTCTATTGCTGTTTTGACAGACAATTTTTGAAATTTTTTGGGGTTACAAAGCAATATATAAAGCACATTTGTATAGTATATTATGTCTTTACTCGATACATAAATGCATTTTTTTATTTTGTCATATAGTTTAAGTCTTTGCAGTAAAACTAAATATACAAATAAATATAAAAAGATTAAAATTCATATAAATAAAAATAAATGGAAAAATGACATGCAAAATGACATCATAAAGAACAACTGTATATTAATAAATTACATTACCATTGCATTAACCAAGATAAATAAATATTTTAAATAAAATGAAATCAAATCACTAAGCATTCACCCCAAATGTCAACCTCACTAATAAACTAGATTTGTACTGTCTGGCCCACGCTGTCAGAGTGAGACGTAACCTGCAGCTCTTCTGGACTGATTTACTCAAGCCTCTCGGTAGCCCGTGATTCACCTCGGCCTGAAATATCACTCTGAGGTTCAATTTTCTCTCTTCTACATAAAACCTCTGGCCTGACAGACACATAAAACAGGCAAACAGCCACTAAAGCTTTATTTGCAAGCTACAGTGAAAGACGGATCATATTACACAGGATTTAAAACAAACCTTTGTGCACAAGCATTCATCGCACGAAGCACTGCGTTCTCTCTCAAATATGACTCCTGCTAATCTGAATGTACAGAACAAAGCATAATACATCAGAAGGATACAGTAGTGCTGAACACACACACACACACACACACACACACACACAATCTGAACTGCTCAGCTAATTGCAAAGAGAGGTGCTGCTGTCTCCAGACATTATGAGAGTAAATCAGAGTGCTATAAAGATGAGGTATTTCTGAACCAAATAAACTCCAACAAGCTTCACGTTCAACTGATGCAATGCTGCGCAATGCGATGCGATGGAGAGGAGCACATTCTCATGTTCACGTCAAAATGGTCATCAGCCATGAAAGTAAAGACATCAAGCTTCTCTTCAGAATTTTTAAACAACCTCTCAAAAGAAAAGATAACAAAGATCATACTTTTGTTTTATCTCTGAAAGAACAGAAGCACTTTGTAACAATTTTCTACCTCAGTGTGTTTGTCTTGTTTTCCAGTACAAATATGTCCACGACACATAGACTTGAGATGAGCAAAATTACACAAGTCTAGATTTCTGTCAAATTGATCAAGTGAAAATCAAATCAATGTGCCAATGAAGTAAAAACTTAATTTAAATGGAAAACTTTTTTTTTCTGACCCAAACAGAATATAGGCATATTTGTTTGCATCTCAAGTAAATATATCTATTTCAATATTTGTTTAAATGTGTTTAAATATCTTAATGTTTAATTATTATTATTATTATTTTAATATAAAATGTATATTTATATAAATTTAAGTATCTGTAAAGTTACAATTTTAAAGTACTTACAGTAATTTGAAATGCATGAATATTTGTTTAAATATTTAAAATTTTTAAATGCTTGTTTTACAATTTAAAATGTGTTCATATTTTTTATCTTTAATAATGTTTGTGCTTGCTCGACACATGTGAAGAGTTTAATTAACATGATTACGTTCACAAACAAATGTACATAAGGATAATTTATGCTAAATATTTCTATAGCTCCCTGATTAAACACACAATACACCGTAGCACGATTTTTCCAACTCGAGCACTGAATTCTACATAATACAGAAGCGATGCGGAGTGTGTTCAGATCCTCCTGCAGTTCAACAGTCGTGAGAGGATTCCTGCTTTAATACGGGTTGTTAGGGAATTTCTGAAGGAGACAGAGATACAGACCGATAGAACGGCGCTGCTCGTGTCTCCAGGGAAACCCAGACCTTTAAAACATGATCAGAGTGAGGGAATTCTGGGTAGGCAGGAGAGCGGCAAAAACGCTATAAAAGCAGGCTGCCAAATCACACAAACACAACTACACATACACCTCATCAGCGAACTCTGGCTGAAAATATAACTGATGAGCACCTATGGACACGGAATGAAGAATTGAAGAACATCAATGCTTTCCTTCAGTTTGAATATCTTCCTGTTATAAATGGTAGAACATGTGGTACAAACACCCAAGGTCATGAGTATGATGAAGTTTCTAGTAATCCTGCTGAGGTTATCCAGGTGAGCTTGATTAGATTTTGGAGCTCAACTCAACAACACACTGGTCCTCCGGAAGTGGGTTTGGACAGAAAACACATAAACGTACATAAATGTTATTCTAAACCTGAGAGTCCTCCCTGCTAATGCATTGCTAAGTGTATACTTTATCCAAAAATGAACTTTTTCTCATCATTTACTCACCCTTGTGTGACTTCAAAATGGTATGACTTTCTTTATTCTTTATACTCTAAGTATAAATAAGATATTTTGAGAAATGTCTATGTATTGTTGTGTACACACTATGGAAGTCAATGGGCTCCAATGTTGTTTGCAGTATTATTGAGAAACTATTATAGTTTTTATTATTTGAATAGTAATAATATTATATACTATTGTTTTAATTTATTTTATATATTTTTTATTTAATTTTTGAATCCGTTATCTTTATATTTTATGTTTTTATTTAAATTTTAGTTACATGTTTAGTAATTTAGTTTCTGTAATTTTTCATTTATTTTAATTTCTGAATTTAGTTTTAGTTATTTTAGTGCATCTTGTATGTAGCTGAAATAAAAAAATATACATTTTGTATTTTAGTTCAAGTAACAAATACATATTTTAGTTCAAGTAATTTTTTTTTTCTTTTAGTTTTAGTCAAATATAAGAACCCTGGTTGTTTGGTTCCCAACATGCTTTAGAATATTTTCTATGTTCTGCTGAATAAAAAAATAAATATATATTTTTTCATAGAAACAAATACAGCAAAATAAAAGGCTGTAGTCTATTATGTCTTTATTCTCTTTCAAATAAAATAAAATAAATAAATAAACTAGTCATTAATCACGAAGAAATTGTCCGCAACTCTCATTATGGTTATTGTGTACCATTCTACAAAGGCAAAAATATATTTACAAATATGCAAAAGTTAAAAATTTAAACTAGAGCACTTGTGCACTTATGAGTGAAGTGACATCTGAGATCGTCTGAGTTCAAGTACAAGTCTAAATTCTTGTGATCTGCCCTAAAACTAAGTATCACATAGAGGCTCTGAAAGTGAGTGTGCCGTGCCGTGCCGTGACGTTTCTGCATCATTTATGACAATGCAAGCTGGCAGAGAGACATGCATGATTTGATTTTTCACATGCATCACACAGTCCATCAACACAGCGCTGGATGAATTGCTTCTCGTTAACACACAATAAACTCACCAGATCCTCATGCCACGTTACCAGCTGAAGCCCCTGCTCTTGCCTGAGTGAAGTGCTTTTCTCAGTGCGAAAGATGCAGGCTAACATGAATGAAGCGGAGCAAAAAAAAGCAGCTAACTTCTGTGAATAACAGCTGAGAGAGCAGCACATTCACACAGATCAGCCGAGTCCCGTATAAAAGAGACCCAAGCCGCGCTCTGACAACAAACAGAGAAAGCAAACCTAATAAAAAGCTGAAATCTGCAGGGGGATTGTCCTGCCTTTTAAACAGCGGTGGCTGTTTATGCCGTTCTGACAGAGCATCGATAGCAGCCTCTTCTACCTTCAGGACGGGTAGTATTGATCGCCATATCTCACCGAAAAAGTGGCTTTGGGTTCCTTTTGTGCTGTCAAACGCAAACTCTGCACAATTAAAGTGTTCGTCTGTGATTGCATAAACATTACATCATTAATGTTCATCATCTGCTCGTAGAAATCAGCTGAACACTGTCAAATCTATAACAATTGAACTTAAAATGTAAATAATGTGGTGAGACGGCAACAATGCATGTCTGAGAAAACGGTCTATATAAAAGAAAAGACTGAGCTTTTCTGAACTGCGTTTCAAGCCATCTCCACAATTGATTTGTGCGACTCAGCTTGTCGTCGTCTTTGCCGAGGAACACGTCTTTAAAACACATCTGAGGTAAGACAAAGCATGAGACGTATTTCATTCTGTGACAGGATGACAGCTGCTGTAACTCATCTCATGCAAATGTCCTGACCTGACATGAATACGTGAGGAAAAATAAAAAGCTCCAGTCAAAAACAAGATGATTGATACATTTAACAAATGGCATCAAACAGCCTTCACCATGTCAGAAATACATTCGGGTTGTTTTACGAAACAGTCTCGCTTTAGTGTGTAAATAATGACTTTTACAGTGTCATCGCAAGCATTTTTCTAAAAAATGCTTTTTGTTTTTAAACTTATTTTTCTCCAACTTTGTTGCTGCGTGTATTATTTTAGTATCACTGAAATAGTACTGTAGTTTACTAAAGTTTATTAATTGACATTCATATTTTCAATCAGTTTAAAATTTTTCTCATTATAATTTGAGTTACAATCTTAGGAATTCTGCTGTGCATGTTTGCTCTCTTTTGTAGTTTTTTTACATTTATTTTTTATTTCAGTTTTAATTATTTTAGTACATCAAGTTAAACTAAATTAAAATGAGAAATGTTGCAACTAGCTGAAATAAATTTAATTTCAAGTAACACATTTTTTTTTTTTTTTTTTTTGCAATTTTGGTTGGTTTGTAATATTTGGTTGGTAGTTTTGGCAACCACTGTATTTATTGTCTTTGAATATATTTATAAATAAGTATATACACACTGTAATAAAATTAAATACAAAATAAAGGAAACATTGCGTCCCAAGGTTAAGCATTTATAAGTTTTCATTAACACTGAATTCACCTAGATAAATAAATACTGTAAACAGCTGTTGTTTATTTGTAGTTTTTGATCGCTAATGCATTAATTGTTAACAAACTGCACCAAATATATTACCTAATGTTTATTAATTTAGCTTGACATGGCAAACACAATATGCTTGGTCTTGTACAATATTTAAAATCTTCCAGGTTGATCTTTTTGAATGTGAAAGGCACCTAATGACCCATTTGTAATTTGTAGATGACAACTAATCAAAAGCATCAAAATTTGTTGCCATCTCTTTTAAGATGAGACAACCATGAATCTCCACACATTCCTGACATATGGGAAGCTGCAGATCATGTTTATCCAGCAAACACACACACACACACACACACATCAGCAGATGTGTTGAATCTACAGCAGCTTTTCTGTAGCGGAGAGAGTTTGTCAGGCTTGTTTTACATCCCTTGTACAAACTATATAGAGTTCCATCAAAACCTCACATCTGTTCTGCTCCCGGAAAAGCTCATCAGCAGCCGTCTTTCTTTTCATCTGCCTGAAAACACATCGACACACCAGTCTCTCTCTGTCGTTACATTTCTGTCCACGTCCCTGAAGAGAACGAGTCCTTCAATAACCATTACGCAACAGAAGCATTTATGTGCTGAGAGTAACTATATACGACGTGCGGTCGGATCAGACAAACAGGCAGAACGCTCGGACAGCTGCTCAGACTGATAAATATTCATCTCACACACGACAGAGAACAAGTCAAAGTCAAACAGGAGATGCATAAAACTGCTTTTGTAAAATCTGTTCCAACATGTTTTAACCAATGAATTTCCATGACTGCCTTATGATTACTAGAAAAGTTAATAGCCATTATAGACTTTTCCAGCCCTCTGGAACACGCGCAAAAGACCAAAACATCTCTATTAATATGATACAATTCATATGATTTTAGGATTTCTTTTACACCTTGTTAGGGGCCGTCCACACACGCTCAGGAATGTTTTTTTTTAAAGAAAAGCACAGCACTGAACGCGAGGATCTTGAGGCACGCTGCAATACTAATATCAAATAAAACAGTTGCTACTGTAAACAAAAGCATGCAACACTTGCTCCGCCCCTAGGGTCTTCTGATTGGTCCACTGTTTTGGAACGGACAACGATGAGCGCCTTTGCGTGTAAAAGTTGAAATTTTAAAAACGTGCCGCTCGTGGAAGGTGCTGCAAAAGACGCGAGTGCAACAGTCATTCACGTTCGTCTAGTGCATTTACACAAAAAACTATGGAAAAGTAGTGTGTTCTGTGTCCCTTTATCAAAAATGACCCACCTACAAAAACATTGCTTTATTATATTTCAAAATATTGGATTCATTTTTTTTAACAACTTGACTTCTTTCAATTAGCACAGGTTTTGTATTTCTTTTGAAAACAGCTGATTGTAGGCCTCACTGATTTCAGTTAATTGCCAAAATTATCCACAAATAATGCTATTTTCACTCAAAAAGTGAGGTGCATAAGCTCAGATCAATGAGGCCTACAACCAATCACTTTCAGAAACAAATACAAAACCTTTACTAACCGAGAGAAAACAAGTTGACAAAAAGATCAAATCTAAGATTATGTGATAATACAGTATATTGAGAGATTTACAAGCAATTTTTGACCTGGAATGCCTAGTTAAATAAAGGATTTACAGCAAAAAACATCAAAAAAGAGCCATCAGTGAGCGACGTGTTATTGTGCTGTATGACACAGCAGATGTTCTTTTCGGAGAGATAAAAACCTATTTGTTATTGGCATGGGATACATTTCCCACTAAACAGCTATAAATGAAGCTTCATCAGTGCTAAGATCATCTTTAGTAGATCTCTATCTCACACTCATACACAATCTCACAGGCAAGACATCAGGAGGATTTGATGTGTTGCTCTGCCCTGTAACCATCATTAGTATTTTGACTGAGTACAGAGCGATAAAAGCCTTTCGATTTGATGATAAAGTCAGTTTGCAGCACCAAACACGTGCTGCTTCAACCAACATGTGGATGTAAGTCAGTGAATCCCCAGGAGACCTTTCTTTAAATAAAACCTCATACTGGATATTTATACTGCGTGACAGATGCTTTAAGATCTTCTGAAGAACTGTGATCTCACATCGTGCATGCTCATTATGAAAACTTATGAGAGAAGTTATGCACAGAGTTTTATTTCGGAATCAATTCTTTGAGAAAGGACAGCTTAAATTGATTTACAAAACTACATTATATTTACGAAAGATGCTTAACTTTAAATCAAACATGACTTTAAAACATTGAAACGCAATGCTCTCATATTTATGGGAAGTGACGAGGAAGCTGTTGGAAAACTTAATCGGCAATTAATAATAACAATACAAAAAAAATATAGCTTAATTTAATATCATCTGCAAAATCATGGCAAACACCTTATGAATATTCAATATATAACCCAGTACTGCTGTTAAGACATGCACTGATTATATCATTACCTGCCAGGCAATCAGATCCTTTAGTTTTTCAATCTTCTCCTGGTCATTTGCATGTTCCTGGATGTATTTCTCAGTGAAAAACGCCTATAGATGACAAAACAACAACTAAGTTATAAACACCTGTCTGTAAGATTTAAAAGAAAATAAATAATAATACTTTTATTCAGCAAGGATGCATTAAATTGATCAAAAGTGACAGTAAAAACATTTATAATGTTAAAAAAGGTGTCTATTTTGTTCTGTGTTGTTCTTTTGAACTTTCTGTTTAAATGATGTTGAGGTCTTCATCGGTTATAACGGACGAAAAGTCATTTAAAGAATCCTGAAAGAAATGTTTCCACTAAAATATGAAGCAGCACAACTATTTCCAACATTGATGATGATAATACATGTTTTTGAGCAGCAAATCAGCATATTAGAATGATTTCTGAAGATCATGTGACACTGAAGACTGGAGTAATGATGCTGAAAATTCAGCTTTTCATCACAGGAATAAATTACACTTTAAAATATATTCACATAGAAAACAGCTATTTTGAGTTGCAAAAATATTTCACAATTTTGCTGTATTTTTTATCGCATAAATGCAGCCTTGATGAGATGACTTTCATTACATAAAATGGTTAAAATAGTTTTTACATTCAACTTCTCTTGGTTCACTGTGTTTAATCTTTGTGCCGTGACACAATTTGGCAATAATTACCAGAATAATCTCATACCTTCTCATAATTAGTAAAGCCGCCCATGACAGCTGGGTCCACGATGCCGTTGAGGAACATAGAGAGGGGGTTTATGGGAAGGCCGGAGTCGTTTAAGTGGCGCTGGACCATGTTGCTGATTTTCTCATTGGTCAGTTGCATTGTCTCCATAGCGTTTTCCAGCGGACTGATTTCCTCCTGCAGAAAGAAGCAAAAACATATTTATAGGCCAAAAGATAATTTATGAATAAAATAAACAAGCAGGAAATATTTACGCGGCAAAGGATGACTCTTACTTTAACCAGCTGTCTAACATGTTACTGTTACGCAACAACCAAAGTTGCAATCTAACAAACAAACTCCACTAACGAGCAGCGAAGCAACAAGAGCAGGTTTTCAACTGTTTACAGATTAACTAATGAATGGGTTAACATGTTCTCTCCGAATATCTGGGTCCCGTAATGCATCTGTGACAGGATCTGAAATCAATGTGAGAGACAGACGCTCTGATGCGTCTATCTCGGGAAACTCGTGCCAGGGAGGCTAATGAGAACGAGAGCACACGTGAAGCGTCAGAGAAAACAATCGTGGCGAGACGGTGAGAAGGAGAGCTCAAAAGAGACTGTGCAAATTAGAACGGATAAACACCAGGGTATGCAGTCTGGGTATAACATGATGCTAGAGCCACTGCACAGTCAAATAAGCGTGCCAGCACACGTAACCACCATTCTCTCAGCGCAGGACGGATTCAGGACGACATGATCAGAATAGCATGATGGAAAGAGAGAGTTAGACAGGCCAGGTCTGCTATAATGGAGTGTAGTGAGAGTGAGACAGGTCTAAATGTATTGCTTTGTTTTAAATATTAAGCAGTAAAATATACAACTACATATTACTAGGTATGCACACGAACACCACTGATGCTAGTAAACAATGCTCGGCCATGGTTACGTGTGATGTGACTTTTAGCTGAATCAGAAATTCAGTAACAACTCTACATTTTTAATTGTATAATTACGTATTTCATGTGAGCACCGCAGTAAGCTGTGTTCACTCTAGAGGGAGCACAAACAAGACAGCATGCCAATCAACTGCAACAGATCACTCTATCTTGAGACAAGCTCTTTAAAAATATCTGTACAAAGTACAAAATGCATTAAAAATGCAATTTTGAGTGCTGAACTCCTGTAGCGTCAAAAATAGTGCACGTTTAATATTCATGAAAGTATTTTTCATTGAAATGATCAGCAAGTCTTACCAAGAACCGCAATACAATCAGATAACACCAAAGCTTGTCATTTTCTTTTTAAGAAAAAAAACATAAGATGTTCTTAAGAACATATTTGAGAACTTTTGAAGAATTGCACTTAGGAACTTTCTTGTGAGCTTCTTAAAACTTCTTTCTTAAGAAAAAATGCTGAGAATTAGAATATGGTGTTGTATTGTATGTACTATCATTGTAATGGACTGCCATATCATTTTCATTAAACATTCAACAATACAATACAATCTAATAAAAACAAACATTTTATAAAATCCAACTTGGATGAAAAAAGTCAAGCTTTTTTGTACAAACAATTCTGTGAAAGATTCTTGAAATGTACTTGTAAGTTTTTTGGGGTCCATCTTACAAATTCGGCCTTAAATGTGGTTGTCTCATACATTAAAAATTGGGCAGACCAAGAACATATATATATATTTTATTAATGGACAAGTTGGTGCTACAATGCTGAGATTTTGGAGCTTTTTCACCCTTCAATAAATGCCCATGGGTCATTAGAATATGGTGAGAGTAAGACAGGTTAAATATATTGCAGATGAGGGTGAGACGGGTCAAATCAACTGTATCCGAGTTCATTCGAGGTTGCTGATTTTCCTTCAAAGCATCAAGAATCTGTGATATAATGAACCACTGCGGATGCTAAAGCTGTCGTACTCACCGCTGAGACGGACACCACTTCAAACCAGCGCAGGATGCCCGGCAGCTTATAGGCGGTGACGTAAGTCGTCCTCTCAATCCACATGTTCTTTTGGAAGAATGGGAAAAATTGAGCAAAACATTAAGTGAACAGTTAGCAGAATGAAAGCTTTTAGCAAAGGGCCGCATTTCAGGTAAAGAGTGGCCGCAGTTTATTCCTGCATGCTTTTTTTCTTCAATCTAAGCCTCTATTTACTGGATTTTAATGAATGTTTAAGTAAGTAAGTAAGTGGAGGCCGTGGAGGTGGGACAGACTTTATATTTTAGTATAACGGTGCAGTGTTCTCAGGTTCGACATCTCGCTGTAATAACTCAACGTGAAGCCATCTTAAAAGGTTTTTAGACAAACGGCCGTTAGAAAAACATTTTTGAGTTCTTCTAAATGAAGAACTGCAGAGCACTTTACACAAGCGCTGAGTGAAATAACAAAAGGAGAAATGCTTTAGTCATTGAAAAGCAAAAGGAAACTCACAGCGAACTCATTGTCCGGATCTTTCTCTCCTTTCCGGACCGGCCGTGAATACTGGAATTTCTGGACTTCATTCACGGTGTAAAAACTGAAAAATAAAATGTGAATGACTCATTCTCAGAGTGTTTAGTGGTTTTGAGAGGGTTGCATTGGGTCAAGAGGAAGGAGATGCATGAGCATGCTTCTAAAAGCAGCCTGGATGATGATTAAAAACACTGAAACACAGCGGAAAAGAAACAACAATCCCACTTCATCGAGGACGTTCTTTGAAAAGAGGTGTGCTTTTGAATGAATTTTTAACCTGAGTTTACTACCATGACTTGTCAGCATCTTGATCATTCACAGTTTACTGATATTTTGGGCTAATCTGATTTTTAAAAATGCAGATTTGAAAGTCTTCGTATTTTGTTTGTGCCTGTAAGTCTATTCTTTGTAAAGCGTCTGAGAGCTTTGCAGATTTTGGGGCATTTAAAAACTCCCGACTACACAGCTTTTTAGTGCCGCCTGTGAAAGAGCGTATCATTGATTGAACAAATACGCCTGTCACTGAAGGAGAGTCTGAACAAGACGCTGAGTGAGAGATGAACGAGTGTGAATGACTGATGGCTATGCACAGTTAACATGACACCAGTTGTGAGTAGCCTGCTGGAAATGCAGTGCTTTTGTGCACATTGAACAAAACGGATAAGTAATTTTCCCAGCAGTGGAAGTGAAACCTCATAATTAATGAATTTTTGCCAATTGCTGTTGTCTAAAAAAAGAAGCTCAGCATTTGACAAAATGAAGGAAAATAGATATGCTTTATTGTCATTTCTGGAGAAAATGCTTACATGCTTTTGAGTCTGAGTAGATCTGCAGACATTTGAAATATAATAAAAGATAATAAGACTAATTTCAGTGGTGCTTCTGTTGAGAAAATGATTCAGTGGAGCAGCTTACACACTATTTCAGATTTCTGAAAGCACAACTGCATGACAACAATAATTAAACTCACAAACTGTTGAACAGCTACAAAAAGAGTCACTGTATGAATCAATGAATGGATATTTAAAGGGATAGTTGACTCAAGAATGAAAACCCAAGCATTTTACTCACTCTCACGTTGTTCATACTTCTGTGGAACATAAAAGGAGATATTTTAAGTGTTTTCAACCATACAATGGGAGCCAAAACTGGTTGTTTACCAACTTTCGTAATATCTTCTGTGTTCCACAGAAGCAAGCTTTTGGGTGAACTATCCCTTTAAAAGCCCTTCTGGAATTTATGGTGTCATGCATTTTAGATATAAATAAGCTTTCCATTGATGTATGGTTTGTTAAGATAGGACAATATTTGAAAATCTGGAATCCGAGGGTGCAAAAAAAATCTAAATATTGAGAAAATCACCTTTAAAGTTATCCAAATGAAGTTCTTAACAATATTACTAATCAGAAATTAAGTTTTGATATATTCACGCTAGGTAATGTAAAAAATATCTTCATGGAACATGATCTTTACTTAATATCTTAATGATTTTTGGCATAAAAGAAAAATCGATCATTTTCACCCATACAATGTATTGTGGGCTATTGCTACAAATATACCTGTGCAACATATGACTGGTTTTGTGGTCCAGGGTCACATATGGAACGTATGCTTTACATATCAGTCAGCTGGTCTCTTTCTTGTCAGTTCTTGGTCAGAACAAGCATCAAACCCATTCAGACTAGAGCGAAGATGAGTACAGGCGTCATATTTCTCTATGCCATTACGCCTGAATGAGAAAATAACTGTTTTGCTATTAAAAGCAAAAGAAAGAGAGGGAATAAGGTGAACATTTACACCATTTGATCTTCCCAGTTCACAAATCCACTAAAATCCAATGCTGAATAGTCCAGTTGCAGTCAGGTTTGTGCAACTCACTTAAATTAGCATGATGGCACTAACATGCCTAGAGTCGTGCCTCTGGACTGGGCTCTGAACAGATTCAAATAGGATTGAAAAAGACACAGATAACCAATTACAATATTTACAAATGTATTAGCTGCAGGGGAGAGAGATCCAGCCCGGGGCATGAGAGGAGAGACGCAAAAATAAACCAACTGTGACATGGGAGATCAGGCCAACGTTCAATCACTGAAGTTATCCACCCCTTAAGCTCCTCTATACGTTCACGCTCCAGCAAGCTCACAAAAATCACATCCTGTCATGTGACCTTTGACTCTGACGCTTATTTACTCAGAATTGTGGCTAAATAGTGAGTTTTAATTGCTTTTCATGCTCACTGGCGGCTCTGATTGGCTGCGGTAAGCCGCCTCTGATGCTTTATCAAGATCGGTGATAATGGTGCTGTTTACCCCGTGGCACTGAATTTAGCCTGAAACAGAATTATGCTTCCACTGCAGGTGTGTGTGCGAGTGATTTATTAAAGCACAGAGGAGTGTAGTAAGGTCAAACACTGTTTGCTCACTGCACATTTCCATTTGAATCAGCTGGGTGAGTTGCTCTGAAACACAAACCCCAGAGATCTGCCTGCCAGTTTACTGACCCATCACACGCACACACGCACACACAGAGACATACACGTGCACAGACAGACAGACTCTCACCTGACGATCTGCTCTGATACGGGTTTGTTCTGGAACTTTGGTGGCAGTTCTAGGATGGGCTTCACTGTGAAACACTGAATGTCTATTTGGACCAAACTAAGAAACAATAAAAGGGACAATCTGGAGAATTGAAGACAAACAAAAGTGATTTTTGTTGTTGTTGTTATTGGCATGTGCTGTGAGTGACACTGGAGGATACACTGTCCAGAGGAGCTCCTGATGTCCTCGCTGGGAGGGGTCGTGGTCTTCATCTTCTCAGCGTTGGGGAACTGAGTGAGCAGTCTGGCCTCAAAGTCCTCCCACCGCTCATACTCCTTCCCCCGACAGATGAACATCTTATTCTGAAAAACACCCGCAACAGACATTCTCATCTCCAGATCAAACTTTGCTTTTCTGATTTATTTTGACAACTTTTCTGTGCTCACAGCCCTAATCTATGAATAATATTTGCATGGTATGAATTTCAAAGCATCACATTTTCTAAAAAAAGCACAATTGAATTAGCACATCAGATTGAATAAACACACGGAAATATAACAAAAAGTAATAATCAAATACACAAAGGCCAGAGATGAGTACTAACACATCCAGATATGATTTAAAACAGCAGCATCTACATGGAAAAACAAGACAAAAAGAAAAAACATTTAAATAAGTTTTCTGGAGCATCTATCAGTGAAGCATATCTAACAAGAGCTTAACAATAAAGAAAAATGTGCATATTATTATAATGTATTAAACAGCCAACAGAACTATTATCAGAACTGGTGGTTCTCAGGGTCACAGACATTGTATTCTTTGCAATGCCAAATAATAAAATGCAACTAACCATGTAATCATGCATAGATCAGATAAATAGACTTTTGAATTTCTAAAAGAGTGGACAAAATGCTTCCCATAACTTTTGTTGTCAATGTCAAAGGCTGTGCGTCCAATCAAACTCTTCAGTGGTTTATTCTGTATCTTAATAGGAAATCTTAACAATTAAACTAAATTAAACAGAAACTAATTTGTGATATTGATGAAAGCCTGTTTTTAAAAAAAACGTACTTGACTAATTCACATGTTTTTTCTTGCAATTATGAGAAAATATATTAGGATTGCAATATATAAATCTCGTAATTCTGGGTTTATATCTTGCAATTCAAACTTTTTTTTTATTTGCAAGATATAAATGCAAAACTGCGATTCTGAGAAGAAAAGTCCAAATTGTGAGATATAAACTCGCAATTGCAAAAAAAGTAAGAATTGTGAAAAAAAATTGCAGTTAAGTTTTTTAGTTTTATATTGTGGTGGAAACAAACAAACAAAACGTAACTGCAAGATGTAAACTCAGAAGTTAGAGTTGCAAGACAGAAACTTGCAATTTTTTTCTTAGAATTGCACGTTTATATCTATGTAATGCAAATATTAATACAGTAGTAATTATAAATGTTTTTATTAAAACAGTAAAATCATGCATAAAACAGAAATATGTAATTACAATAATAAATACTTAATTGCAGCTGAGAACCACAAATCTAGATCATTCAGTCATCATCATCTATGAATCCAAGGATTTTATGAAAACAGTAAAATGACAGAAAACAGAAGCTCATCACTCAGAGAAGCTCATTCTGTATTTCTTAGTTTGAAAGTTAAATCTCAAAATATCCACGGCGGCTGTAATTCCGAGGCGTTTGGCAGTCTGGAAACACTCAATTATCGCACATTCCCATAAAGACACCGTCAATCATCAGCACCCACCTACAACACCGTCAATATGTTTCCATTCACAGCGTCTGTGCGAACAACTACACACAGACCGCTGTGTGCACACAAACACCCACATATGACAGCAACGGAATGGGATACTAAATTGCCAATATGCATGGAATTGAAGTGTTTATTGTTGAACAATGCATGATCACATTTAATATTTTGCAATAGGACAAAGCAGCGTGACAGTATTCGATATGAAAACGGAGATACACACACACACACACACACACACACACACACACACACTCCCTTGCATGCACGAACATATTTCAGCTGCTCAATTATCACACACACACACACACACACACACACACACACACTCCCTTGCATGCACGAACATATTTCAGCTGCTCAATTAGTGAAATGTGAACCGGAGGTGAAATATGCCCAGGGCCGTTTTCAAATCTGCTTTGAGCGATAAGGTGACAAATTGCATTGTGCTCTCGACGGGTGTTTTCACAG
Source organism: Sinocyclocheilus grahami (assembly GCF_001515645.1). Classification (NCBI taxonomy): domain Eukaryota; kingdom Metazoa; phylum Chordata; class Actinopteri; order Cypriniformes; family Cyprinidae; genus Sinocyclocheilus; species Sinocyclocheilus grahami. The sequence goes on along the minus strand of NW_015505220.1, from coordinate 190,469 downwards.
CCCCGGTGATTCCATGCACGGCGGAACAAACCGGCAGCGTTAGCACGACTCCGCACACATACAAAAGTGCCACTTTAAGGAGGGAGAGGAGATTGTGAGATGTTCTGTGTTTCAAAAGGAGAAGCTTCTCTCCACAGAGCAACATGTCAACACTAGCAGGAGGCGACTGGCCTTTAGATGCCGATTTATTTTTTTGTTCCCAGGATGGTTGGTGGGAGACGCGTGACTGCAGGCCGCTGGAAGAGAATTAACAGGATTCAGTGCCACAACCAGAGGCTTAAACACATGCATGATCTGTGGAAGGTGAATGATTCGGTTTCCTCGTGAACGACAGATTCTGGCAGGGAAATATATAGAAAAAAAAACTGAGAATGCAAACACTTGAGTCCACAGAATATTAATATCGCCCTGCCTTTTTTCTGTCTGACCTTCATACTTGATCAACGTTGCATTTTTACTGCATATAAGCTTTGATAGCACTTCATTTGCTTTACCAAATCAATGTATTGGTTTCACATATGAGAGAATTTAGATGAGTGTTTGTCAAGACCACATTTGAAAAGCCATGCGAACAACCTTAGAAACATCGGATTTGAGCTGCAAAGTGGAAGTGAAATAGATTTGGTAATAAAAGAACCTACAAATAAAAAAAACTAATTTTAAGAAGTTAATTGAATAGTATTAACTGAATTGAATACAAATAAATTCAGGAATTTAATAAATATTTAGTAAATATTGAGTTGGTTTTTGGTTATTTCAAATTTTTTTATATCAACCTTAAAACATGAGCAAAGTGGAACTGAAAAAGATTTGGTAATAAAACAAATAAATAATTGAATTGAATAGAATACAAATAATTACATTAATTTAATAAATATCGACATGGTTTTTGGTCATTTTATAAACATTAAAAACATTGGATTTGAGTGGTAAAGTGGAACTGAAATAGATTTGGTAATAAAATAAGCTAAAAATAAAATAATAATAATTGCAAAATAATACTAATTAATAATTGAACTGAAGAATATAATTGAATTAAATACAAATAAATTACTTAATTCAACAAATAATATTTAATAAATATTGAGATGGTTTTTGGTTATTTTATATATTTTTTAACAGCCTTGAAAACATTGGCTTTGAGCGGGCAAAGTGGAACTGAAATGGAAACTGGGAAGAAGCTAATAATAATACTAATGCTATCACTAATACGAATACAAATACTAACAATAGAACTGAAATTTAGAATTCATGATTATATTTTGAGACTGAAAGTCTGGGACAAAAAGGTGAAAAAGAATCATAATGATGAATGCATGGTAAAAATCGACCGACATACATCAAAAGGAAAATAAATCTGTTAGTTTGAATAAAAATCAACCCCGCACACACACACACACACACACACACACACACACACACACACACGTGCACAGACAGACAGACTCTCACCTGACGATCTGCTCTGATACGGGTTTGTTCTGGAACTTTGGTGGCAGTTCTAGGATGGGCTTCACTGTGAAACACTGAATGTCTATTTGGACCAAACTAAGAAACAATAAAAGGGACAATCTGGAGAATTGAAGACAAACAAAAGTGATTTTTGTTGTTGTTGTTATTGGCATGTGCTGTGAGTGACACTGGAGGATACACTGTCCAGAGGAGCTCCTGATGTCCTCGCTGGGAGGGGTCGTGGTCTTCATCTTCTCAGCGTTGGGGAACTGAGTGAGCAGTCTGGCCTCAAAGTCCTCCCACCGCTCATACTCCTTCCCCCGACAGATGAACATCTTATTCTGAAAAACACCCGCAACAGACATTCTCATCTCCAGATCAAACTTTGCTTTTCTGATTTATTTTGACAACTTTTCTGTGCTCACAGCCCTAATCTATGAATAATATTTGCATGGTATGAATTTCAAAGCATCACATTTTCTAAAAAAAGCACAATTGAATTAGCACATCAGATTGAATAAACACACGGAAATATAACAAAAAGTAATAATCAAATACACAAAGGCCAGAGATGAGTACTAACACATCCAGATATGATTTAAAACAGCAGCATCTACATGGAAAAACAAGACAAAAAGAAAAAACATTTAAATAAGTTTTCTGGAGCATCTATCAGTGAAGCATATCTAACAAGAGCTTAACAATAAAGAAAAATGTGCATATTATTATAATGTATTAAACAGCCAACAGAACTATTATCAGAACTGGTGGTTCTCAGGGTCACAGACATTGTATTCTTTGCAATGCCAAATAATAAAATGCAACTAACCATGTAATCATGCATAGATCAGATAAATAGACTTTTGAATTTCTAAAAGAGTGGACAAAATGCTTTCCATAACTTTTGTTGTCAATGTCAAAGGCTGTGCGTCCAATCAAACTCTTCAGTGGTTTATTCTGTATCTTAATAGGAAATCTTAACAATTAAACTAAATTAAACAGAAACTAATTTGTGATATTGATGAAAGCCTGTTTTTAAAAAAAACGTACTTGACTAATTCACATGTTTTTTCTTGCAATTATGAGAAAATATATTAGGATTGCAATATATAAATCTCGTAATTCTGGGTTTATATCTTGCAATTCAAACTTTTTTTTTATTTGCAAGATATAAATGCAAAACTGCGATTCTGAGAAGAAAAGTCCAAATTGTGAGATATAAACTCGCAATTGCAAAAAAAGTAAGAATTGTGAAAAAAAATTGCAGTTAAGTTTTTTAGTTTTATATTGTGGTGGAAACAAACAAACAAAACGTAACTGCAAGATGTAAACTCAGAAGTTAGAGTTGCAAGACAGAAACTTGCAATTTTTTTCTTAGAATTGCACGTTTATATCTATGTAATGCAAATATTAATACAGTAGTAATTATAAATGTTTTTATTAAAACAGTAAAATCATGCATAAAACAGAAATATGTAATTACAATAATAAATACTTAATTGCAGCTGAGAACCACAAATCTAGATCATTCAGTCATCATCATCTATGAATCCAAGGATTTTATGAAAACAGTAAAATGACAGAAAACAGAAGCTCATCACTCAGAGAAGCTCATTCTGTATTTCTTAGTTTGAAAGTTAAATCTCAAAATATCCACGGCGGCTGTAATTCCGAGGCGTTTGGCAGTCTGGAAACACTCAATTATCGCACATTCCCATAAAGACACCGTCAATCATCAGCACCCACCTACAACACCGTCAATATGTTTCCATTCACAGCGTCTGTGCGAACAACTACACACAGACCGCTGTGTGCACACAAACACCCACATATGACAGCAACGGAATGGGATACTAAATTGCCAATATGCATGGAATTGAAGTGTTTATTGTTGAACAATGCATGATCACATTTAATATTTTGCAATAGGACAAAGCAGCGTGACAGTATTCGATATGAAAAAACGGAGATACACACACACACACACACACACACACACACACACACTCCCTTGCATGCACGAACATATTTCAGCTGCTCAATTAGTGAAATGTGAACCGGAGGTGAAATATGCCCAGGGCCGTTTTCAAATCTGCTTTGAGCGATAAGGTGACAAATTGCATTGTGCTCTCGACGGGTGTTTTCACAGCCCCGGTGATTCCATGCACGGCGGAACAAACCGGCAGCGTTAGCACGACTCCGCACACATACAAAAGTGCCACTTTAAGGAGGGAGAGGAGATTGTGAGATGTTCTGTGTTTCAAAAGGAGAAGCTTCTCTCCACAGAGCAACATGTCAACACTAGCAGGAGGCGACTGGCCTTTAGATGCCGATTTATTTTTTTGTTCCCAGGATGTCTCGTGGGAGACGTGTGACTGCAGGCGGCTGGAAGAGTATTAGAAGAATTACAAATATATCTGAGGAGATTCCGAGCCACAACCACAGGCTTAAACACATGCATGATCTGTGGAAGGTGAATGATTCTGTTTCATCATGAATGACAGAGATTCTGGCAGAGGATATATAGAAATATACAGAGAATACAAACCATACACTCATACAACAGAGCATTCCTATTTTTTTGCTTTTTTACTGTCTGACCTTCATACTTGATCAACTTTCCATCTTTACTGCATGTAGCTTTGATAGCATTGTATTTGCTGTATAATACCATTGTTTTGGTTTCACATATGAGACTGTTTAGATGAGAGTCTGTCAAGAGCACGTTTAAAAAGTCATCTCAACTATACAAACATGGGATTTGAGCTGCAAAGTGGAACTGAAATAGATTTGGTAATAAAAGAATCTAGAAATGCAAAAACATTAATTTGATTTTATTGACTAATATAACTGACTCAAATAAAAATAAATTATGCATTTAATAAATATTTAGTAAATATTGAGATGGTTTTGGGTTATTTTAAAAACTCTTAACCTTAAAAACATCAGCAAAATGGAACTGAAATATATTGGTAAGAAAATCATCTAAAATTAAATCATAAGTAATAATAATAATTTAATAAATAATATTTAATAAATATTGAAATTATTTTTGGTCATTTCATAAACATTAAAAACATTGGGATTAGCATGACAAAATAGAATTGAAAAAGATTTGGTAATAAACTAAGCTAAAAATAAAAATAACAACAATAATTTAACTGAATAATAAAAAATACAAATAAATTAATTAATTCAACAAATAATATTTAATAAAAAATTTGATTTTTTTTTTATAAATATTGAGGTTTTTAGTTATTTTATATATTTTTTGACAACCTTAAAAACAATGGATTTGAGCAGCAAAGTGGAATTGAAAGATTTGGGAAGAAGCTGATGATGATGATGATGATGATAACAATAATAGAATATAAATAACTTAATGAACTTAAGTAAATATTTAATAAATATTGAGATGTTTTTGTTTATTTTATAATTTTTTTATATTATAGTTTAAAAATAGTTTAAAAATCCCATTTTATATTGTAAGATTAAAGTTCTATGTCTTTGAAAAAGAGAAGAAAAAGAATCAATACAAAAAAGGTGAAAAGTATAATGGTGAAGGCATGGTAAAAATTTACCTTCATATATCAAAAGGAAAAATAAATCTGTCAGTTTGAATCCAAATCAATCCCTGGAACATGAAATTGTCTGTATCTGAATGAAGGTTCCTGCAGTAATGAGTTTGGAGAAGCCACACAAAGACACCAGTAATTGATTTCCAGGCCTTTGGAAATATATCAGACGAATTCACAATGCAACGCATTTACAAAAAGACACAGAGATCTCCATGGTGACGGTGAAATATGAAAGATTCAGGATTATAAGAGAAATTCTCACCCGCAGGAACGAGGGGAAGCCCATTCCATAATAACCTACAGCAAAGTAGTCCGGCTTTGGTCTGATCACTTTCACGATGTTCTCATAAAACTGAGCCTGCTTCCTCTGAGAGACAAAGAGACACAGATCAATTACAAACACTCTTTAATGACATAAATACATTTTCCTGCTCAACAGTTGCTGATATGGTATTATGGATGGTTGCCAGGGCGTTGCTAGGTTGCATAATTAATATACTTAGCTTAATTAATTTGACAATTTACTAATATTACTATATAAAAATAATAATAAATAGGTTAAATAATAAAATAAAAATACAAATATAAATTTTTTTTATTTAAAAAAATAGAAATTAATTTCCTTTCTGTTTTATTTAAGATAAAAAACATATAATACAAATATTTTTTTATATAAAATATATAATATTTAAAACAATAAAATTACATACACATACCGGTTTGTGTGGAACTACATAAGACAGTTAAAAACATCCAAACAAGTAATAAAAACAGGTTGAGATCAACATGTGAAGGGTTACAATAACTTGTGTTCAGGACTCTGCAAAATGTGGCAACAGTTAATTTAAGATAAAACCAGACCACAATCGTTGTTTGTGTCTGAATGGATCAATTTGTCATTTGTTGCCAATTAGACAAAACTCCACTAATGAACAAAATGCAGAAACTCATCAAACCCCTCTGATCATTTAGATTAGGCCAATTTAGCGACTTTGGTGAACTTTAACAGTCTGAACGACTCATCAGTTGTTTGTTTCATTGTAAAACCTTGAGAGAGAAAGTTTGTACGTACCAGTAAAGCGCTCAGCTGCTCAAAGTCAAACATCTCGTTCTCATACTGTTCGGCTAACTCCTTCCCCAGGATAATAGCCTCCTCCCACATCTGAACACAAAGCACCAAAACACACATCAGACGTCATCAACACAAGGTGCTGTGATATCCTTCTAACCATCTGTGAACAATGCGCTTTGAGATGACTGTCAAACAAAAAGTGCTTTCTGAGATGTATGTTAAAGCGGATGCAAAAATTACCCAGCTGCACCACGCTGATCATGTTAAATATTTAAGAGATCATGAAAGGAATGTTCTGGGATTACCATAGAACATGATTCTGACCCATTCCTCTGTAAAAACAAACAGAAAATTTGCATGCACTGTAATGCACGTCTAATGGAAGACTGAAACCGAAGGCTGTAAAAGCTTTGTTTTGTACACAAAAAGTGAATTATTATATCAGGGATTGTGCAAGTTTCATGAAGGTGAATTTAAGACTTTTTAAGACCTTTAAGATAATTAAAGAAAATTTGAAGAATAAATGAAAGGGAATACAATACATCTATGTTCTCTTAATGTAGAGGTCTAAGGAGAACACAATGAGTTGAATTAGCAACACGTTTGAAAATACAACTTCCAACTGATCTCAATTACTTTTTAATTAATGTACAAATAAGTAGCTTAACTAGAAAAAAGAAATAACTTTTACTGTATATTTGTATACCTAATTGACAGATATTGACAGATAAAAACAAGACTTCATATCTTCAACTTGCAACTTAAGTGATTGTATCTTGAGTTAAGAATGTTTTCATATTTGTATTGGAAAACAAGACAAAAATACGGGGGGTTTTTTTCAATGCATGTAATATTTAATGCATAAATATATAATGCGGCATGTTATTTCTTTGGGTGGAGCAGGTGGCTTTAAGTGAGTCAATATCCATGACCTCATCTAAACAGTAATACGGATATTCCTCGGCTCTGACATTCTCTCATATCAGACTTATAACTTCAAATGCCAAGTGTAAATAAAACCTCCAGCTAGCATTACACTTCTGCTGCACAGGATTTGATATATAACTAATTCCTCAAATGAAACTTTGAGTGCATCCTGGCGGCACCGAGAGGGAGAGACTGTGATTATATATATCAATATCTGCAGTGCATTATTATTGAGAAAGCTGCCAGTAATAGTATCTGCAGTCTGTAGGAGACGATGTGGATTAGTTATTCAGACTAGAGGAAGAATAAAGCAAGTACGGTGCATAAAGCGAAACTTGCACTGCAATATTAGACCACATGTTCAGCATGAAAATGACTTTCCTCAATTTTCCTGTCGAGACTGCAGTGCACTAAAGGAATAGTTCACCTCAGAATGAAAACATGTGTCATTATTCACACAACCTCAAGACGTCTCAAACTGTACACTGTTGTGGAAAACCAAAGGAGAATATTTTAAAGCATCTCTTTCCATACAAAAGGCTTTCAAAAACACCAAATAAGACTATAAAACTATAAACCTAGCCCACATGACTTCATGTGCTTGAATTCAGTCTTCTGAAGCAAAACCCTTTTTATTTTTGTGAGAAACTGACTTAAATTTAAAGTAAGTTATGCATTGAGAAGATTCCATTCTTGCAAATATCAACAGAATTTAAGTTTGGTTTTACAATTAACAGAACCAAAGTCATGTTTGCATCAATTATGGCACGTTTCCTCAATTTTCCTGTCGAGACTGCAGTGCACTAAAGGAATAGTTCACCTCAGAATGAAAACATGTGTCATTATTCACACAACCTCAAGACGTCTCAAACTGTACACTGTTGTGGAAAACCAAAGGAGAATATTTTAAAGCATCTCTTTCCATACAAAAGGCTTTCAAAAACACCAAATAAGACTATAAAACTATAAACCTAGCCCACATGACTTCATGTGCTTGAATTCAGTCTTCTGAAGCAAAACCCTTTTTATTTTTGTGAGAAACTGACTTAAATTTAAAGTAAGTTATGCATTGAGAATATTCCATTCTTGCAAATATCAACAGAATTTAAGTTTGGTTTTACAATTAACAGAACCAAAGTCATGTTTGCATCAATTATGGCACTGACTTGTGCACAAAAATAGTCTGATATTAACCAAATTGTGGTCATGCTATACAGGAAACAACATTAAATATTAAAAGAGATGCCATAGCCTACATTTACAGTATAAAACCTAGATTTGCAAACAATCAATCTTTTATTACAACGCAGGGCACTGAAGGAAATGTTTCAGCATCTCAATAATTTTCCAGAGGAGTAGTAGTAATTTGCATGTATGAGTTTATTATTAATAAACACATATGCAAATTATAAAGGAATATTGAATTAGCTTTTCTGCATATAAATTTTTTTTTTTCAGAAACAGAAATCAGTTTATATATAAATATATGAAGAGTTTATTTGCAAAAACAGATTGCAAAAAATTTCAAAAATCATGTTATTATGTAATCATGTTTTATTGTGTTAGTTAGCTGTAATGTTTAGTTATTTTTTAACCTAATCAAAATAACCCAACTGCAGTTTGACTGAGATTAATTGGAATGCACAATGAAAAAAACATATATATATATATATATATATATATATATATGTGTGTGTGTATGTATATAAATAAATAAAAAAAGTATTTTAATTAATATGTTCTTATTTAATTTGCATTTATTAATTTACATCAAGTTAAACAACTAGCTGAAATTAAAAGTAATTTATATTTTATTTTATTTCAAGTAACCAAAACATTTTGGTAAGTTTTAGTTAAATATAATAACCCTAGATATAGTATTTTTGAATCTGTAAGGAAGGCTACAATACAAGCTTTGCTGGAGGCGAAGATGATCAGAAATATTTTTTAATGCTTTAAGGGAAAATACAGGGAAAGCAGGCAGGGAAAGAGTAGGAGCAGTTTATGTGACTGTGTCTTCCTGTCTCGGCTCTCAGGAGACGTTCAGCCGTGACATGTGGGTATGTCCCAGCAGTCTGAGTTTAAAATAGACTCTCTGAAAAGCTGGAATAATTCCCATAAAATGTGTCGAACAGAAGAACTACGGCCCAGAGCTGCTCCTCAGCTCGATTTCCAGGACTGACTGACTGTCACTTTCCTTCAAACACACACACTTTCCTGTTCAATTCTCTTGTGTTCTTTCTATTTGACACACTCAGTCAAGATTTGGAGCCGCTGAGCCCAGTAATGGGGTCCAGTCCAGGGCAGCAGATTCGCTAAGAGTCCCCTACTGAGAGACCTCTACACTGGGCGCAGATCTCCGCCTGGCCCCTATAACCCTCAAATCCCCCCCAGCTCCTCTGTCCAGCCTGTCAGACTAACAGAGATGTAGCCAATAATCTGCCTCTCTGTGGGTCACCTGTCCGTTACACAGACCGCTGCAGATTCACTCAGTACCGCAGCTGCAGGATGCATTTAAAGGCATGCAGGCCGTTTCTGACATGCAATCACATGCACAGAGACACAGAAAACCTGACAGTATATAATAGTTAATCTAGTCTTGTTCATTCTTATATATATATATATATACACACACACACACACATTTGATGGTATCCAAACTGCTGTTTTAGAACATGTACAATATAATATGCAATGCATAATGCATTATATATTTTTGTTTCAATAACTAATAATATAAAGATCCCACTAATTTCACAATTTTTACAAAATATTACATAATGTATGTGTATATATACATTTTTAGGTATATTTATATTATATTTTAAATATTTAAAAATATGTAAATCATATTATAAATATTTAAACATATTTAATATTATTTAAATTTAATGCTGCCATGCTAATAACGATTCTCATTTTTTTTTAAAAGAGAACATTTCTGCTTATACATACAAAATAAATTGTAATATTTAATAAATTGATACTGCCATCCTAATTGCTTTTTTATATAAAATAATTACATAGTTTTGTACATATAACTGAACAAAATATATTTTTAATATTATAATTTGATGCTGCCACCATAATAGTGATTCTGTGTTTATTTCATCTGTTGTATTTTACATCAAAATAATAATAATGAAAAATATTTTCTGGACAAATATATAATGTTTTTAGGACCCATTTTTGCATTGTGACGTTATTGTGATATTATATATACAGTATATATATATAATATACTATACTACATTTTAATAAAACGGTGATGATCACAATTAGGAGGTTGGCAGCATCACATTTATATTTTCACAAAACAAAACCAATATGAAGAAACATCCTAAATCATATGACTGCATCAGCAGCAATGATGAAATGCATTTAATTATATTATTATTTCACTGAAAAGAAAAAAAAAACTGAAGACACAATGACACGCAGGGACTTCAGGGAACATAAATGAGTGATGACTCAAATAAACCTCTGAATTGTTTTTGTTTTTAATCAATTCATAGAAATGAACCATCAGATCGATTCAGCTTTCCAAAATGAAAAACTTCCCAAAGGAACACAGAGTTGAGAGGACAATTAAGTAGAAGACATTTAATTACTGCAGCTCAGAAGGTCATTGTTAGTTGAAACATAAAACAGCTAAAAAGTTGCACTATTCTGAAAACAGATTCATTACTTATAGTAAGTTACAGGTCAACATGACTAAAGCAGACGTTGTGATAGTACCTTATTGTTAGTAGTCGTTACCTTGCCCTTGTCGAAGTAATTGATGATCTCCTGGTACAGCTGGTCTTTGAGTTGACACTGAGTGCTCGCTTGGTAGCCGTCTCTCTGCGTCAGGTGGGCGGCACAGGCCTCTTCAGACCACTGACAAAACAACAACACAATTACACTCCTCAAATACACTGCATTAACCCGCCAGTGACCCGATGAGAGTACTGTTGAGTTCACTATTAGATCTAATCAATATCTATACACAGAAAAATACAAACAGAAGTCCACATGAAACTTTAAAAGGGTCGTATAATTATATATTTTCCTTCATCTTTTGAAATAAAGTTCACTATATGATGAAAACCTAATGTAACTCAGAACTTCCCACGCAAGTGAGATGCAAGGCAGTAAAAACACCCATCGAAGTTACAATATGTGAATTCATTAATACAACCGCCCACATACAGTGGTGTGAAAAAGTGTTGGCCCCCTTCCTGAGTTCTTATTTTTATGCATGTTTGTCACACTTTGATGTTCCAGATCATCAAACAAATTTAAATATTAGTAAAAGATAATACAAGTAAACACAACATGCAGTACTAATATTTAAATTTGTTTGATGATCTGAAACATTAAAGTGTGACAAACATGCAAAAAATAAGAAATCAGGAAGGGGGCCAACACTTTTTTCACACCACTGTATATACATTAATGATGCCTGTTATGCATTCAGAAACCTGGTTTGTCCAGTCAAGGTGAGGTAATAAAGATAGTATTACTTCAAAACGAGATCCCTGATGATTTCAGTCTGATCTGAACCATTTGGGCGACACATTTCAGATCATTTTATGGAAAGCATCAAGGCAATGCGTATAAAAAGCCCATATTCAAAGCAACAGAGAAAGTGGTCATGGAAAAACGGACTGTTTTAGTGGAAAAAAACGTTATTATAAGCATTGTAAGTGGACCACAAGGAAAAAAAAACAAAATGCAAGAAACAAAAAATGATTCGACCCAACTGAACAATAAACGAAAATCTGCAATATGCAGGTGCACAAACACACACACACACACACAAAAAATCCTGAAGGAGAATGTCCGGCCATCTGTTCGTGACCTCAAGCTGAAGCGAACTTGGGTTCTGCAGCAGGACAATGATCCAAAACACACCAGCAAGTCCACCTCTGAATGTCTGAAGAAAAACAAAATGAAGACTTTGGAGTGGCCTAGTCAAAGTCCTGACCTGAATCCTATTGAGATGCTGTGGCATGACCTTAAAAAGGCGGTTCATGCTCGAAAACCCTCCAATGTGGCTGAATTACAACAATTCTGCAGAGATGAGTGGACCAAAATTCCTCCACAGCGCTGTAACAGACTCATTGCAAGTTATCGCAAGCGCTTGATTGCAGTTGTTGCTGCTAAGGGTGGCCCAACCAGTTATTAGGTTTAGGGGGCAAACACTTTTTCACACAGGGCCATGTAGTTTTGGATTTTGTTTTCCCTTAATAATAAAAACCTTGATTTAAAAACTGCATGTTGTGTTCACTTGTTATCTTTTACTAATATTTAAATTTGTTTGATGATCTGAAACATTAAAGTGTGACAAACATGCAAAAAATAAGAAATCAGGAAGGGGGCCAACACTTTTTTCACACCACTGTATATACATTAATGATGCCTGTTATGCATTCAGAAACCTGGTTTGTCCAGTCAAGGTGAGGTAATAAAGATAGTATTACTTCAAAACGAGATCCCTGATGATTTCAGTCTGATCTGAACCATTTGGGCGACACATTTCAGATCATTTTATGGAAAGCATCAAGGCAATGCGTATAAAAAGCCCATATTCAAAGCAACAGAGAAAGTGGTCATGGAAAAACGGACTGTTTTAGTGGAAAAAAACGTTATTATAAGCATTGTAAGTGGACCACAAGGAAAAAAAAACAAAATGCAAGAAACAAAAAATGATTCGACCCAACTGAACAATAAACGAAAATCTGCAATATGCAGGTGCACAAACACACACACACAAACACACACACACACACACACACACACACACACACACACACACAGAGCAGCGTGGTCACTTTCAGATCGCAGCTGCTGGTAATATTAATTTTGTTGTGCTGAGAATCTGAAAGGTTTTGGCTGTATTTCTGTGCCGGCGTCAAGAGCCCATCTGATAACGCTGATTTATGTGGCCACACTGTAATATTCATTACAGATGCTGCCTGATCCTGTAAACAAATGATTATTGGGAGAAGCTGTGCAGATTAAGAACTCTTGGTTTTTTGCTGACCGCTCAGTTCAAAGCCTCTGTGGAATAAAAACGTGCACACACAGGAAAACAAGCGATCTGATTGGCTGGAGCGGCTCAGCTGACTCCCCTGCGGGTCGCAGCTATTGGCTGTCACGTTGAGCTACTGTATTGTGCTAAAGGCTCTGTCAGGACTGATTCACTGTATTGTAAACGTAATTGACATTTCATGGAGCTTTGTGCAATAGCGGGGGTCAAACACCTCAGGAAAGTGCAACAACGTTGTGAGGAGCATCTTAAGGTTGTAATGCTTAATTAAGCCAAACATATCAGCCTTTTAACATATATTTTATAGTTTATTAACTTAGCTTGTGATAGCACAAAGCAGTTTACCAACACAGACTCATTATTTGTCTGAATGCATGTTTGAAGACTGACAAAATATATTTTGAATCACTGTAGGCACCCATAGAACAGGACTGATCTCACCAACTTCCAAGAGAGAAGATAATAAGATGCACAGGTTCAGGTTTTGGTGTTAACCCTGAACAAGCGTGTGCATGTGGGAGCGTCGCTCTTGTATGCAGGAGCAAACAGAATGAAGGCAGCTATTTATGAAAAGAAGCTGCGTGGGTTCGAGAGAACGTGGTGTTCCCTCGCTCACTGTGACAGCCGATTCCCTCATCGAATTACTCCTGTAAAGCCCTAAACGAATCAGAACACACGCTGAGCCCAAACGCAGATGTGATTAAACAGCAAGCCAATCTACATATTAATCCATTTGCTCAACTAACAGTTAATGTCACTTATCAAGACTAACTCCCAAGATTCACCAGAACAAATGTGCATTTCCTAAAGGACAGAGTAGCTAGCACTTGCAAAGTAACCTCATAATATAATGTTAATGTTTTAGGTGAGTTAGGTTTTAGGTCAGGTAAATGTGCAAATTAAATGGTGCATCAGAGCTTTGCGTTTGTCATGACATGCTTATTGTTTTCTATCTGCTGTGCACAAGAATCAATATAAGGCAGCTTTGAAAATGAAAATTTGATCGAAATTTACTCACCCTCAGGCCATCCAAGATGGAGAGTTTGTTTCCTCATCAGAACAGATTTGGAGAAATGTAGCATTCCATCACTTGCTCACCAAAAGGTCCTCTGCAGTGAATGGGTGCCGTCAGAATGAGAATGTTTATAGTCCAAAAAATATGTTGGTGGATTTTGATGAGAGAGGAAAACTGGGGATGGACATTATCACTGGAGGAAGTGTTAATATAGATTATGGATTCATATTTTAACTGGAAGCAATAGTTTATTGTTGAAAGGTCTTAAGGATTTGTTTCTTCAGCTTTTCATTTCACAAGATGTTAACTGATGGACTGGAGTGGTGCGGATTACTTGTGGATTATTGTGATGTTTTTATCAGCTGTTTGGACTCTCATTCTGACGGCACCCATTCACTGCAGAGGATCTTTTGGTGAGCAAGTGATGGAATGCTACATTTCTCCA
>NW_015505220.1:148927-175198 GCF_001515645.1 Sinocyclocheilus grahami | reverse complement strand
ACACACACACACAAACACACACACACACACACACACACACACACACACACACACACAGAGCAGCGTGGTCACTTTCAGATCGCAGCTGCTGGTAATATTAATTTTGTTGTGCTGAGAATCTGAAAGGTTTTGGCTGTATTTCTGTGCCGGCGTCGAGAGCCCATCTGATAACGCTGATTTATGTGGCCACACTGTAATATTCATTACAGATGCTGCCTGATCCTGTAAACAAATGATTATTGGGAGAAGCTGTGCAGATTAAGAACTCTTGGTTTTTTGCTGACCGCTCAGTTCAAAGCCTCTGTGGAATAAAAACGTGCACACACAGGAAAACAAGCGATCTGATTGGCTGGAGCGGCTCAGCTGACTCCCCTGCGGGTCGCAGCTATTGGCTGTCACGTTGAGCTACTGTATTGTGCTAAAGGCTCTGTCAGGACTGATTCACTGTATTGTAAACGTAATTGACATTTCATGGAGCTTTGTGCAATAGCGGGGGTCAAACACCTCAGGAAAGTGCAACAACGTTGTGAGGAGCATCTTAAGGTTGTAATGCTTAATTAAGCCAAACATATCAGCCTTTTAACATATATTTTATAGTTTATTAACTTAGCTTGTGATAGCACAAAGCAGTTTACCAACACAGACTCATTATTTGTCTGAATGCATGTTTGAAGACTGACAAAATATATTTTGAATCACTGTAGGCACCCATAGAACAGGACTGATCTCACCAACTTCCAAGAGAGAAGATAATAAGATGCACAGGTTCAGGTTTTGGTGTTAACCCTGAACAAGCGTGTGCATGTGGGAGCGTCGCTCTTGTATGCAGGAGCAAACAGAATGAAGGCAGCTATTTATGAAAAGAAGCTGCGTGGGTTCGAGAGAACGTGGTGTTCCCCCGCTCACTGTGACAGCCGATTCCCTCATCGAATTACTCCTGTAAAGCCCTAAACGAATCAGAACACACGCTGAGCCCAAACGCAGATGTGATTAAACAGCAAGCCAATCTACATATTAATCCATTTGCTCAACTAACAGTTAATGTCACTTATCAAGACTAACTCCCAAGATTAACCAGAACAAATGTGCATTTCCTAAAGGACAGAGTAGCTAGCACTTGCAAAGTAACCTCATAATATAATGTTAATGTTTTAGGTGAGTTAGGTTTTAGGTCAGGTAAATGTGCAAATTAAAAAGTGCATCAGAGCTTTGCGTTTGTCATGACATGCTTATTGTTTTCTATCTGCTGTGCACAAGAATCAATATAAGGCAGCTTTGAAAATTAAAATTTGATCGAAATTTACTCACCCTCAGGCCATCCAAGATGGAGAGTTTGTTTCCTCATCAGAACAGATTTGGAGAAATGTAGCATTCCATCACTTGCTCACCAAAAGATCCTCTGCAGTGAATGGGTGCCGTCAGAATGAGAATGTTTATAGTCCAAAAAATATGTTGGTGGATTTTGATGAGAGAGGAAAACTGGGGATGGACATTATCACTGGAGGAAGTGTTAATATAGATTATGGATTCATATTTTAACTGGAAGCAATAGTTTATTGTTGAAAGGTCTTAAGGATTTGTTTCTTCAGCTTTTCATTTCACAAGATGTTAACTGATGGACTGGAGTGGTGCGGATTACTTGTGGATTATTGTGATGTTTTTATCAGCTGTTTGGACTCTCATTCTGACGGCACCCATTCACTGCAGATGATTCATTGGTGAGCAAGTGATGGAATGCTACATTTCTCCATATCTGATGAAGAAACAAACTCATCTACATCTTGGATGGCCTGAGGGTGAATACATTTTCAGCAGATTTTCATTCTTGGGGAACTTTTCTCTTAAACAGATATAAAAAAAGATCAGCAACAAATCACTATGCAAACAAATGCAAGAAAACGAAACCACTCGCAATTCGGTATGCAAATATGACTGTCAGTTAAGTATACAAAAACCAAAAAGGGTCCCTGTACGTTAAGTAATTCTGCATGAATCAATTAAAGAAGTCTTAATACTTGGGTATTAAATTTAATACTTTAAGATTGATCAGTTTTATACTAAATGCTAATTAATTTTAATACTTAAAGCCATGTAAGAACCGCAATCACGTCTTTGGCAAAGTTTAAGGGTCTTTATAACCAGATACTGTTGTTCTCAAATCTGCACTTGAGGTGACTTTCTAAATGTCAGACGAGAACGGCAAATGCTCGTTCACCTAAGCAGGGGAAAAACATCCTTCTGTAGAACTTCAGCACTCAGAAATGGAAATGTGCATGAATTATTCCTGTCTGAGTCTTCAACAGCGAGATTTCCAATTAAATTATACCTGCTATACTGTAGATCCTGCTGTTAAATGAGTGTATGATCATCATTATCACATGTACGCTGAACCTTTATTTACTGGCATGAGTATGAGTCAAAGTAGTGTGTTTACTGGAGACATCCAGAGACATCTTCAAAGGTAAAGAGTAGGGCTGCCCCCGGCCCCTAATAGTCAACTAACCATTAGTCGACCAGAAGAGGCTTGGTCGACCAAAATTGTATTAGTTGCTTAGTCGCAGAATAAATAAATAAAACTCCGGCTGGTTAACGGCTGGTCTATGTGGTAGGCTAATACAGTACATCGGGCAGGACATCCAAACACTCATCATTCATTGACTTCAAGTATGGCTTATCTTAAATATGGAGCAACTTTACATGGCCGCTCAATCTAATGTTAACCTAGAAACATTTGCGCTATTCAAGTGTCTGTGCAGAGTGTGGAGCTGAATAGTTAGCACGCTCACTTGCACTTAAAATACTCCGTCATTTTTGGTCATACAGATAAGAGTAATAACAGACATTTCTTGCTGGATGAAGGACCATCACCTTCAACTCAACCTTGCCAAGACAGAACTGCTTGTGGTTCCAGCAAACCCATCGTTTCATCACAATTTCACCATCCAGTTAGGCACATCAACCATAACTCCTTCAAAAACAGCCAGAATCCTTGAAGTTATGATTGATGATCAGCTGACTATCTCAGACCACATTGCTAAAACTCCCCGGTCCTGCAGACTTGCTTTATTCAACATCAAGAAGATCAGGCCCTTTCTTTCAGAACATGCAACACAACTCCTTGTTCAAGCTCTTGTTCTGTCCAGACTGGACTATTGCAATGCTCTCTTGGCAGGTCTTCCAGCCACTTCTATCAAACCTTTACAATTAATCCAGAACGCGGTAGCAAGATTCATTTTAATGAGCCAAAAAGAATGCACGTCACACCTCTGTTTATCAATTTGCACTGGCTACCAATAGCTGCTTGCATAAAATTCAAGGCATTAATGTTTGCCTACAAAACCACCATTGGCTCTGCACCCCTTTACCTAAATTCAGAGTTATGTGCCCTCTAGAAGCTTGCGTTCTGCAAGTGAACGGCGCTTTATTGTGCCATCCCAAAGTACAACAAAATCACTTTTACAGACTTTTAAATTAAATGTTCCCTCCTGGTGGAATGACCTGCCCAACTCAATCCCAGTAGCTGAGTCCTTAGCCATCTTCAAGAATCGGCTAAAAACACATCTCTTCCATCTTTATTTGACCCTCTAACTCTAGCACTCTCTATTCTAATTCTATTCTTTAAAAAAAATAAAAACGCTTGTCCCTTTTAGACTTGCACTCTATTCATTTGCTGCTTGTTTTCTAAGAAAAAAAAAAAAACCTAACTCTAGCATTCTAATCTTTTTGTATTCTATCGGTTTTCTTTTCATTTATTATACAATTAACAAAAGCAAAAAAGACCCCTAACACTAGCTTGCGCTATTCTTTTTCTATTCTATCCGTTTTCTTTTTATATATTATATTATTTAAAAAACCCTTGCTACGTGTACTGCGTTAAGCTAACTGAGACTTGTTATAGCACTTGCGTATCATTGCTCTTTTGTTGATTTCGATTGCTTCCATTGTCCTCATTTGTAAGTCGCTTTGGATAAAAGTGTCTGCTAAATGACTAAATGTAAATGTAATACACCTTTCGAATCTGTAAAGACACTATGTTTATTTGTGTGCACTCATAATAACAACAAAACATTGCACTTTTCATTATTATGATTTAAATGATTGATTCATAAATGTGCGATTAGTCGACTAATGCTTCAAATGAACGACTACTAGTCGACCAGACAAATCTTTAGTCGAGGGCAGCCCTAGTAAAGAGCATATCTAGTCAGATAAACGTGTGTGGAGTTACCTTGAGGAGTTTAGCGTGCAGCAGTAAGGTGTATCCAGCCTCGGTGTAGTTATCACACTCCTTATGCAGGTCACACAGCTTATACAGGTACCTACACACACACGCAAAATGACATAAAAAACTTTATGACATTAAAAAAAAAACTTTAACAAAATAAACTCACTAAGGCCACCAGCTCAGAGGAGCTACAGAGTTCAGATTAACTCGACATTCACATATTGTATGAGTCCATACACAGGGAATGATAGAGAAACCTTTGTTTTCTATTCTTAAGATTCTTAAAGACAAAAATTCCAAATAGAACATAGATCATTACGGATTTCTATCTTGATTTGTCAAGACATGTATCCCAAATGATGCACTATACACTATGCACTTTTCTATGCAGTAAGTACTCAACTGTTTACTGCAGTAATTATATCAGTTTATTTTGTCATCCAACACACTAATCACACTATTTATACAAAATATAAAAAACAGCATAGAATAATGCATGAGTATGCAAACTGGGGTGCTTCAGTTGTGGTAAAATACACACTATAGTAAATATGATGTGAAATACCTATTCACCTAGTTACTTAGTGGAACAATGCACTAAATGCATTTGCTGAATAGAATAATGTTTTTTTATCTAAATATAAAAGACAAAATATAAAACTAAAATAATATATAACATTTAAATTATATGTATATAAGCATTATATGTAAATATATGCCAGTGTTATTTTAGTATCTTTAAGATACTAAGTAACGATTTTACTATAATTATTATTAATATCTTAGTATTTAAATTAATATTAGTATTTTTTTGTTGTTTTTATATTTTTTGTTTATTTTAGTACAAGTTAAAATAAATGAAGAATATGCTAAAGAGCAGCACGTACTGCATCTGAAATAGATTTTTAAAAATATTATAAATATCTTTTCTGTCACTTTGGCTCAATTTATTTGTCCTTGCCAAGCAAAAGCAGTTTTCTTTCAAAAAAATATTTTAAATAGTCGCGGTCTTTATCTTTCCTCACTTCCATAAGCACGACTTGACCTGCATCTGGAATTCTCATTGGTTAGTTTTTTCTTTTCTTTTCCTCTTTCATTTTTCCATGTTCTTCCACACAGACACACAGACACACACACACACACACACACACACACACACACACACAGACACACACAAACAAACAAACACACACACACACAAAGCCACTCACCTGATGTACATCTCTTCTCTCTCGATCTCCTTGTAGAAATTCTGCAAGGGAAACAGGCACATACAAGGTCACTTATTCATACTAAACACATCCTGACCTCAGTTCACAAAGACCTACAAATCTGTGTTTCGGAGATAATGGGCTCTAGAAGTGCTGTTGATTTCTACACCGACCAACGAGACGATATGAGAGTCATGTTTAAAACGAGGACTCTAACGGCACGTTCAGATTTAATGTGCATTCGTGTCTTAGTACATCCTGCTAACAAATAGATGTTCAGTTCACTTGTAAAACTGGTGATTACATGTGTGAGCGTGCAGTCAATCATACAAACGAAGCCATTGGACGTGGAGTTAACAGCATTGTTTCAGTGAGAGATTGTTTTTGATATGTAGTACTGTCAGCTTCAAGTTCTTCATTGATGCTATGTTTGAAGAAAGCCGTAACATTAATGCTCGTGGGCATGTACAAAGAGTTTGAGCCAATTATAAAGTTACAAAGAAGCTGATGCAATTACTCCACGCCATCAGGACACCTACACACTACAGTTACAGCGCACTCCGTCAGGAAATAGATGCATTTATATGAGTGAAGATGCATTGCAAAACTCGAGGGTTTGCTGCATTGGTGCTCCATTGAGAAACGAAATGTTCTCCTCACCAGCACATTGACTGTGCAGCTCATGCGGTTCTCCTTGCTCTCGTCGTGCATGATGGTCCTGTAGTCCAGAAGTCTCTCCAACAGACGGACCACCAGAGTTACGAAGGTTTCGCCTGACGTAGCCAGATACTTGTGCTTCCTGCAGTGCTCCAACAGACTGTCACACACACACACACACACACACACATTAATATTGGAAGATACTCTACAATGTCATAAACTGTAAACATGCAACAGCATGTGCAATGTATGAAGTCAACATGAAAGCGATTTTGATTTCATGCTCAATTTATATGTCCCTAACCTCCTTATGAAAGTCAACATTAATTGCCATAATACAGTGTATTTCCAAGCAAAATGCACTGATGAGTTAGGCATTATGATATTGGTTTACAGTTGTGCATGGACCATTGATACATAAGAAAAAAAAATTTGAGAAGCAAAGTTATATTTCACTGAAAGATTTACTTTCAATGAAAATAAACATTAATTTTCTTTAAGCACAATACGTTTTAAGAACATTTTATATGCAAAGAAAATACATTTCATTTTAAACATTTAATATGGATATTTAATATGAAATACCAGTGTTATTATAGATGAACAGAAATGCTATTGTGGTTTGTTAATTTGTTAATTTTTATATTTTCTGTTTTCACTTCTCAAAGTTTTTGTAATTTTGTTGTGTTTTTATATATAATACATATATATTTTATATATCATTGTATGTCGTTTTTGTATTTTTTATATATATAATATGTCTATAGTTATTATTTTTTAAAAGTTATTTTAGTACTTAAGTAAAACTAAACAAAATTTAGAAATTTAGTTTCCTTGGCTAATAGCTGATATCTATATATATATATATATATCTCTCTCTCTCTATATATATATATATATATATATTATTTTTTCCCCCATAAATAAAAATTAAATATTTATACTATATTACATAGTTTAAATACTATATTAAATATTAAATATTTAATATAAAAACATCCACATTAATTAGGATTCGTTTTTATTTTTTTTGGGGTCGTTAAAAACACAAACCTGTTCTGCTCATGTAGCATCATGTAGAAATGATATCAATATCACTATCAGTGTGTGCGTATGTGTGCGATCTGCGCTCACATCTTCTGGAAGAGGACTTTGTACTGTTCATCTCCTCGACCGCCTTCCACCTCGTGATCCAGCTTGGTGATGATCTCGTTCTCAAACTGCAATTAAACACAGCGGCCGTAAATAACGAGTGTGGCTAATTTTTCATTTCATTAGCGTCGTTCCTCCCAACCCTCCTCTCTCTCCTCCTCCTGCGTTTTCTCTCTCTCTTGCGCTGTGTCACAGAGTAATCAGCCGTTATCAGTCACAGCGACTGTGAGCTCAACTTTATCTGCTCATTACCATCACTGCGCTTTATCAGACACACACACACACACACACACACACACACACACACACACCTGTCTGAGGGACTTTCTTTCAGATGCTGCTCTTCCTGCTGTTATAGAATAAATCAACATGACTATACAGCATAGATGAAAACACAATGCAAACACACATTATGATTTCTGTCCTCCTCACATCATCCTCATATGTTAGATAACTCACAGACCTACTGTAGATGTCATTATTAGCATCAATGTTACTAATTAAAATTCCCTAACTTGATAAAGTTTGATGCAATTGTTGCCTGGTGGACAATAAAACTGCTATAAAAGCCCATAAACTGTAGACATCACGAACAGTGCTTCACTTCCATGTTTAGACTGGATTGTATTTGTTACAATCTCAATACAGTGGAATTAACATTACAAATTAATTTATTGCTGATACAAATACAAACATGAAAAGCAGATGTCTATAGTAAATGTGCAATATATATATATTTGCACCTTACTTCAGTTATATTTTAAATACATAAAACAAAGAAAATAAAATGATAGAATTATAAAATAAAAGCAAAATACAGAGTAGTATAGCAAAAATACATATTTTATGATTAAAAACACAAATGTAACAAGCACATAGTTCACGGTCTATGGTAAATGTGCAATACATATTTGCAGCTTATTTTGGTACATTTGAAAGAAATAAAACAAAATTAAACAAAATACATTTCTAATTGTTTAGTAGTTGTTCATTTTATTGTTGGCTTTTTTAAGGGTTGCTACATTAAATTTCATTGCATTGCACATCATCTGAAATGTTTGATGTTTATCAAATATTTGCTCAAACTACAAGACTAGGTCAACACACAATGAACACCACCAAAGCACGAGAGAGAAATGGACGGTTTTATACACACGGGCCTGTCTGCCAGTGTTCCCGATCAAGCAGTCAGAACAGCAATTACCGCTTCATACAGACTCAAGTGCTCTGAGACTCAAAGTCCACATCACAATCAATGAACGGATGTGACTGATATTCTGTGCCATCACTTGCATTAATGTTCAATACGCTCTCATATTAATGTATTAATGCGTCCCATGGGACAGGCAGGGCGTCAAATACTCGCTGAACCTGGGAGAGATTTCAGATCAAACCGAAGCTGCAGTTTGCAGTCCAAAGACACTCTCGCATATGTAGATTATCATAAAAGCAAAGCATATCAGAGGAAGCAGTGAATCCATAACCTTCCAGCAGTGATCTTTGAGGTAGATGAAGATCTCTGAGGGATGTGGAACGAGGGCTGCATCCGAATTTGTACACTAGATAGTACGCAAGAACAGAACTAGCAGATCTTGAGCTACAGTATGTTAGAAGAATGCAAATGAACTGTTTTCGAATGCTCACATGCGTATTTGCACACATGCTCTATTAAGAGCACTGCAACTGTCTGTTTACTTGAATAATTACTTTAAAAACCAGAAGCAATGTTTAATTACTGAGAAACACCTGAAGACTACATGTGCAATTGTTAGCATTTTAAAATTTAAATATGATTATTATAAATATTTAAAAAGAACATTTTAACATGTTCTGTAGCATATTAGCTTTTGCTGTGCTAATAAAGTCATGATTTGTTGTATTTAGCATTGCCTACTGAAATGTTGGTATCATGACACTACTAAAAATAACTGTAAATGCACTACCAATAAACCCTGTATCAATTATTGTGGTCAGTAATTTTTTTATTTTCCTTTTTTTTTTAAAGAAATTAATATTTTATTCAGCAATGATGCATTAAACTTAAAAAATGAAAGTAAAGATATTCATAATGGTGCAAAAGATTTCTATTTCAAATTTAATATTTCTATTCATCAAAAAAAATATCACTTTCCACAAAAGAAGGAAAAAAATAATCAGCTAAACTGTGCTTAACTATATTAATAAAAATAAATGTTTCTTAAACAGCAAATCAGCATATCAGAATGATTTCTGAAGGATCATGCGACTGAAGACTGGAGTAATGATGCTGAAAATTCAGCTGCGCATCACAAGAAATAAATTGCATTTTCATATATATTCACATAGAAATCAGTTATTTTAAATTGGAATAATATTTCAAATTTTTTACTGTATTTTTGATCAAATAAAAGCAGCTTAACGAGCTGAACGAGACGCAGATTCACTCTCTGCCAGCAGGTGGCGCTTAAAGCGTTTCCTGGTTTCCGCTGTAAACAAAGCAGCGCTGCACTTATGAACTTTCATATGCATTATACAGCGGCAAGAGGAAAAGAAAAAAATACCATCGAAAAACAATACGTTCCCCTCAGACAGACATACACATAAACTCCTACCCCTAACTGAATCGCGATTTATTTAGCATCTCAACCGTTTTGAATCGTCACATATTTAAATCGATTTTCAACCGGCTCGTGGTTAATCGTTACATCCCTAAGTAACAAGTACGCAAATGAGGGTGCTTTTATCCCAGAAATCACACTGTCTGTGAGAACTGACCGTCTGGAAGCAGCGTCTGAAGTGAAACTCGCACTGCATCATGTCAAAGAAGATGGGAATGGTGGCTTTACGCAGCTCGATCTCAGGAACTAGCGTCATCTCCAGAATCGGACCCACCATCTCAGGGATAAACTTGATTTTGTGTGGACCTGCAGGATGTTGAGAAGAAACCAGTTAGCATGCCTGAACCCTTCAGTTGATTTGTTTAAGATCTTTTCGGTGTGTTTTATGCCGTACACACAGGATCTGTTTGTGATATTTTTGCCGGCAGGTGCAGCAGCACAGGGAATATCAGCTCTCTGCTACTGCCGCGCAGTGCCTATTTGTGTCTAACAACAACTTTTATGTATTTTGGTGAGCTGTGTACAACTTCTATTTCGGAGGCACGATTTCTACAGCTCTCAAAAGACAAAAGAATAATCTTCAGAGTTTTGCGCAAGCACAGTGCTGAATACAGCCAAAGATCTCTGAATCTCTGGTGTCTGTGACTAAACCCGCCAGCTAATGAACAACCAAAGGCGTGAGGTGGCAAAAATTCCTTCAGAGAGGAACGTGGAAGCCGAAAATACTTTCACAGCGGTACTTCCTCAACTGTCCTGCCACTAATTAGCACCTTCACTTTCAGAGCATTTCCGTTTGCACGACTCTAAATAACCGTGAGGTGTCTCGGTCGAAAAATAACCCGCCTGAATCAGTGCTAAAGCTGTAAGCAATGCAAATGTGCCAGACGCAAGCCTTACAAAAATAAACGATACCGAAGTTTGTGGTATGTGAAAGCTGGGAAACCTTTTAAAGATGCCATGGTTTTTCGGGACACATGGGGGTTGAGCCTTTTACCAAGCATCTCAGAGAAAAGCTACATATTTTAAATGTGTTTTGAAATATTATTATTATTTTTTAAATAACATAATGCTTTTATTCAGCAAGGATGCACTCAACTGATCAACAGTGACGGTAAAGACATTTATAATATTACAGAAGATTTTTCTTTCAAATAAATGTTCTTTCAATGCATCAAAATATCTTGAAACTACAGTATCGCTGTTTTCAACATTAATAAAAATAATAATGAGAAGAAATGGTTCTTAAGCAGCAAATCAGCATATTAGAATGATTTCTGAAGGATCATGTGACACTGAAGACTGGAGTAATGATGCTGAAAATACAGCTGCGCATCACGGGAATAAATTATATTTTAAAATATATTCAAATAGAAAACTGTTGATTTAAATAGTAATATTATTTCATAATTTTACTGTTTTTACTGTATTTTTTGAACAAATAAAGCCCTGGTGAGCAGAAGAGACTTTCAAAAATGTTTAAAAACCTTATCCAACCCAAAACTTTTGAACAGTATATTAATTGCGCAAAAAGTTGACTTTGTAAAAACCACATAAGCATATAGATGAGCTGAAAGCTATCAAACATGGTCTAAAAACCACAATCTTTTATTTTGGCTTCACTGCATCATTAATTTGTACTCCTACTAACAAAACAGCTCCTACTAACAAAACAGCTAGATGGACATATGAAATTGTGATTTTGAGCTGAAAATCATGTGAGAATATAGAGTGATTTGCAGTTACTTCACTGAGCTGCTATGCAAAAACTATACAAAACTAAGACATTATAGAACATTGCACAAAAACAAGTAGATTATGATAAACCAGAATGCAATAATGAACACTTATGTGTAAAGAACTTGCAGACAGACAAAGTCTTGTGTACTTTACATCTATTTTTGTCGGCTTTAATAATGTTCTGGTAAAGGTCGACTCACCCAGGTTGTACCACATGTCTCGGATCTCGAAGCCAATCTGTCGCCTCATGTCTTGATACCTGTAAAAGAAAAATATGAAGATATAAGAAAAAGACTTTAGCAAGATGTCTTCATAAAGTCAGAGGTATGAAATCAGAACATTTCAATTTCTTCTCCTGGAATTGGAAACATTTAGGGTTTGCTGTTCTAACAGGAGCGAACGGATGATCTGTGATTCAGAAAGAGGAGCAGAAGCTGTTCAGAATCAACGTCAAACGAGTTTAGGAAGTGGACAGAAGACAAGAGCGCAGACGCATCCCGAACCGGCACTCTCGTTCAAAGAAAGTGAGAAGAAAGCGGCATGAAGACAGATCCCTTATGCTTTACCTCTGCGGGTCTGGCACCCATTCATTAGCGCTGTGTCATCACATGCTGTCATTTTGGGATGCCTGTGGCCCTCGGCTGAATTCTGAGCCACCATTGATTGCTTTGTCAATACGTTCTCATCCAGTGGTAATTTATGATGACAAGGACAAGGCGCGTCAGAGCTCAGTTAACACACAGTAAAGCCTCTCACAACTCCCTCTTCATTCCTTCGTTTGACCCTCGTTCCTGACGTTCAATCATTTTTGCGACAGAGATGATGCAGATCAGATGCATGCTAGCATGCTAAAGCACACCACATGACTCATCTCGAGTCTGACCAGAACGTTATTCAACTCTGTGTGATCTGGGGTTTAATTTAGCAATACCAATGTGTTATTCTGGTAAACATGCCTACAGTTTTCATAAAGAAATTAATACTTTTATTCAGCAAGGATTGATTAAACATACTGCTCTTTCGAACTTTCTATTTATCAACGATAAAATAAATAAATTAATTAATAAATAGCATGGCTTCCACATGAATATGAAGCAGCATTGTTTTTTTAAATCAGCATATTAGAATGATTTCTGAAGGATCATGTGACACTGAAGACTGGAGTAATGATGCTGAAAATTCAGCTTTGCATCACAGGAATGAATTACATTTGACACAATATTCAAATAGAAAACAGGTACTTAAAACAGTAGTAATATTTCACATTATTATTGTTTTTACTATATTTTGATCAATTAAATGCAGCCTGGGTGAGTACAAGAAACTTTTTATTTAAAAAAAATCGTACCTATCCACAACATTTTTACAGTATTGTACACTAGAGAATACATTATTTTTATTTATTTCAGTCAATATTATCTCCTGAAGCAATTGACATTATGCTACAAACGCTGTTGATTAACTAGCTTAACTAGTACTGAACCCGGTGCATTTCTGTAAAAGTGTTATTTTAGTATCATTAAGATACTATTAATATTTTGAATCTGTTTTTTATTTTATATTTTCCATTCACATTTTAATTTCATATATATATATATATATATATATATATATATTCATTTACAAAAACAAATAACTCAGTTTTTAACAATTCAGTTTTTCCACTGTGCATTTCAATGAATCTCAATTGGGTTATTTTGAATTTGAAGTAAAATTAACAAAAAAAATACAGCTAACTAACATGATAAAAACATGATAACATAATAAAAAACATGATTTGGGAAAAAAAAATCCAAATAAACTTATTATTATTTTTGCAAATAAACTCATATATATATATATATATATATATATATATATATGCAATCTCAGATGCAGATAGTGAATGTTTCTGCTCATACTCCTCTCGGACACTTCATTTTCCCTGTCTGATCTATGCATTCACATGCTGACTCCACTGACCCGCTCCCTTAATTACTTCTCCTCCTCCTGACTTCCTGTAGCCCTCCTCCCTCACCTCCCCTGTTTCCTGCTAAGCTCTAGTGTCCGCGGTGACAGAGCGAGAGGCAGACAGACAGCGCGCCCTCGCACTCGTACAGAAGAGGAAGCCGAGTCTGTTAACACCCACACCTGTCAGCTCACGGGACGCTCGCTGAACGAGATGTGAACGGAGTACAGCGACAGATGAAGGAGTGCGAGGGACACGCGCTCCTGTTCTATTAGTGCTGTTTGCTCTTCTCAAAACACAAGTCATGTCTACAGATCAGACTATGAGACGGACTTAAGGGGGGTTTGTTTAGTTCAGTGACCACTTAGCAACCACATAGCAACACACTAAAAACACTCAGAACACCCCAGAAACTGGATAGCGACACCCTGGCAAACAATCGAAATACCAAGCAAGCATTCCTAGAACACCCTAAAACACCCTTGCAACTGCACAGCAACCCCAATATCTTTAGTCCTGCATAGCAAGTTTCTAAACCCACTCAGAACACCCTAACCACCACACATCAACAGCCTAAACTTGTTTAGAACACCATAGCAACTGCATAGCAACACCACTATCTTTAGTCCTGTATAGCAACTTTCTAAACCCACTCAGAACACCCTAACAACTACACAGCAACAACCTAAACTTGTTTAGAACACCCAAGCAACTGCATAGCAACACCAATCTCTTTAGTCCTGCATAGCAACATTCTAAACCCACTCAGGACACCCTAACAACCACATAGCAACAACCTACATTTATTTAGAACACCCTAGCAACTGCATAGCAACACTGATCCCCTTTATCCTGCATAGCAACAATCTAAACCAACTGAGAACACCCTAACAACCACATAGCAACAACCTAAACTTATTTAGAATACCCTAGCAACTGCACAGCAACATCTATCTATTTAGTCCTGCATAGCAACTTCCAAACCCTTTTAGAACAACCTAACAACCACATAGCAAATGTAAACTTATTTACAACACCCTAGCAAATGCATAGGAACACACATCTCTTTTGTCTTGCATATCAACATTCTAAACCCACTCAGAGCACCCTAACAATCACATAGCAACAACCTAAACGTATTTAGAACACCCCAGCAACCGCATAGCAACACACTAAGGGTGTACTCACACTAGGCACAGTTGCCTTGAACCGAGCGCGATTATCCCCCCTCCCCATTTCCCCGCTGGTCTGCACTCACACTGCACTAACATTTCCTGTTCATCAATAAGGTAAGAACCAGAGCCATTATAAACCTAAATATACTTGACTAGATTAAATTAATTGAAAAGTGTCGTGTAGTAGTAGTAACAGAATATGGTTGCGGTCGTAATGATGATAGTGGCGCACACAAAATTTTCCGTGCTCCGGCGCGGTTAGCGCTCACACTGCATGCGCACCGTGCCCGAGCCCAACCGAACCGTGCCCTGACCCACCTCTTCCAACCGGGCCAGGGCCGGCTAAACGAACCGCGCCCGAATGCGGCACGGAGCGCTCACACTGGTCAAACGAACCAGGCTTTGGGGGTCAAGCGCACGGGCACTGTTCAAAACGCCTAGTGTGAGTACACCCTAAAAAAGACCCAGAACACATCAGTAAACAACCTGATCACCCTAGCAACTGCATAGCAACGCCCAAATCTACTTAGAAAACATCCTAAACACCACAGAGCAACAGTCTAGAGTTTCATAAAGGCAAGGCTCAAAGACTCTCCAGTAAGAGAACAGTGTATTTCTGAGAGTCTGTAGTGAGCGGGTGAAAGCTTTGGCCTGATGCTCCTTTACTGTGATGCCAGTGAAGTTTGGGCTAGGACAGACAGAATGAGGAGAAAAAAGCAATAGAGTGAAGAGTCAGCAGCAGCAGCAATAGCAGCCTCTCTCAGGTCAGCATGACACCTCCAGCAGAACACAGAGAGAACGAACTGATGAAAGCTGAGGCTACGGCTCTGAAAGAGGCCCGACGGGAGGCAAACAGCACTGAAGAACAAAGAGAGAACAGCCCAACAGATTGTTAGAAATATGAGACAAGATATCCTCAAGACATCAGCACTTTTTCCTGATAAAAGCCCTCAAAATGCCAACCATGTGCTGCTTTGTTTTTGAGGGTTTTGTAGAATTCCAGGACATGAAGTGTAATCAAGGTTGAAATGCTGACAGCAAGTAAACAAATTAAACTCCATTACAGCTGACAGTGTGTTGAGTTCTGCATGCTTTTATTTTTGCACAAGTTTGGTATTAAAATTAAACCGTTCACCCAAAAATATCAACTGCTCATCCTCAGAACATTTTTCCTTTGAGGAAGTGCAGAATATTAGAATATTCAGATTTGACATTTCCGTGCCACAAAATATATTTTTCAGTGAACTATTTTTTTTAAGGAATGTGACGTTAAAATCTAGTTGAATTATTTTTATGTTATGGACTATTATTAATAAATTACTTATACATTATTACTTATTATGGCCAATTAAAATTACTGGCAGAATTAAGTAATTGTTTAAAGTTTGATGCTGTTTTATTAAATATAAATAAAAAATAAATTGGATAAAATAGTTAAAAACAATACATAAATAAATAAACGTTTATTCCATCACTACGTTCTTAGCAAATCGCTCAAACATGCTCTTAAAGGGCTAGAATGTTTTAAGAGACACTCTTTAAAGGGTTAGTTCACCCAAAAATTAAAATTAGGCAGTTTTTTTACTCACCCCCGAGGCATCCTAGGTGTATATGACTTTCTTCTTTCAGAAGAATCCAGTCGGAGTTATATTAAAAATTGTCCTGGCTATTCCAAGCTCTATCATTGCAGTCAGCGGGTGTTGCAGTGCTTCAGTCCAAAAGAAGTGAAATAAAAAGCGCCCATCCATAAAAAAAAGTCTCTCAAATGGCTCCGGGGGGTGAACAAAGTCTGACTGGATTCGTCTGAAAGAGGAAAGTCATATACACCTAGGATGCCTCGGGGGTGAGTTAAACACAGCCTAATTTTCATTCTTGGGTGAACTAACCCTTTAAGGGTTAAATCTTTCGATTTCCCTTTAACTTGGTGCTAGATGATGGGGAAATAAGCGAATAATAATAATAATTCAATAATATTAAATATCCAATAAATAGATCAATGAAAAAGATTGCTGATGTCATCCCATCTAATACTGTACAGATCCCATTTATCTGAAAAATACTGTATATGTAATTCTCATATTTTTCCCCTGAGAAAAAGAAAAGGCTGGTGCTGAGATCACTGGTTATTCAATTCCTGTGAATTCACCCAAAACCAAAAAGCAAAAATGCCTTCAAGAAAGCGGTGTTGTTACTGGCACCAGCACCGTATGTCCTGAGAAAACGAGTGGTTCAGGAAACAAGCCGCTCGAGAGGCTGTGTGATTCCAGAGGCTGAAGAGTCCTGACAGACAGTGATCCGTCTCTACGAGAATGAGCTCACGCCACAGGCAAACACCGACAGCAGACAGACAGAAGCTCCTGGAGCAGATACCAGGCTCTTCACTGCTCTCTCACTCAGTCCTGCTGTCTCTTGGTCTTGAAGGCTTGAACAGCAATGCATGTTTTCATGAAAACAAATTTCCTTCACCTTTCTCTGTCCCACCAGATGAAACTTATATGCATTCATTATTCCTTACAACTTTAAATTGCTGACTCTTCTTGTTTTAGTGCCTCCTTAAAGGAACAGTTCACCCCAAAATTTTAATTTACTGAAAATGTTCTCACTCTCAGGCCATTTAAGATGTACATGAAATGTAGCATTGAGAAGGCAAAAGCGGTGTGTTTAGAACGGTTTTAGACTGTTTTGGCTTGTAAACAGTGCTTGATCGGTGCAGATTTCTCTCCTGATTCAGATTACACGACATTTTCCACAGGAGAAAGCAATATTATGGATGGAGGACTCGTATTTTATCCAGACACAATGGTCTTAATGTTAGATTTGTTTCTTACAAACATGAAGCTTTTCACTTCACAAGATGTTAACTGATGGACTGGAGTGGTGTGGATTATTGTGATGTTTTTATCAGCTGTTTGGACTCTCATTCTGACGGCACCCATTCACTGCAGAGCATCCACTGGTGAGCAAGTGATGGAATGCTACATTTCTCCAAATCTGTTCTGATGACGAAAAACTCATCTACATCTTGAATGGCCAAAGGGTGAATGAATGATTCGTATTATGCAGCAGTGCATTGTGGGTAGGTGTCTGTGATACAAATGCTTACTTGTGGAAGATCTTGGCCCGTTTATCACTCGAAAAGTTCTCCAGCTGCAAAGACTCTTGGGTAAGGAATGCCACAGCGAGGTGGAAATAGTTATTCCACAGCTGAGAGAAAAAGAAGAGATCAGTTATTAAAGTAATGCTCATCAAGACATTTGAGGAATCACTCATTTTTATAACACAGAGAATGAGGAATGGGTTATGCATACTAGTTTAACACTTAGTGTGAAAGATTTGAACAAAGTATGAGCAATAAGTACGAACAATAAGTATGAGCAACAGTCTGTGCACACACTGCTATTGAAAGCACAGAAGAGCTGATGCCACTCAACAATTATTTCAAAATAATTCATTGTCTCTTGAAAGCCAGAGTGTGCATCGCCAGATGGGTTCATGGGTAAAACGAGGACTGGGATAAGAATAACCACCAAACGGCAACAACCAACACAAGCACAAAGCTCAGAGAAGAGCCGCTTCAAATATTCAAATCAGATGCTGGGAAATTGCAGCCTATTAGCCTGTCATGAGTTATTCTGGTAGAGAACTTTAATGATCCCTGCTGGAACTTCCTCTAACACAACCAGGCCAAAAGTGCTTTTCATAAATAAGACTATGTTTGTTTTTGTTGTTTTCTGGTAGCACGCCTAGTCTTAATGCATTATACAGGTACACTATTAAATGGACAGTTCATCTAAAAATGTTTAAACTGATTTTCTCTCTTGCATTGAACACAAAATTTGACTCAATTTAGGTGGTATAATTCCAACATTTACAAATAATGTAATTAAATGACAACAAAAGAAATGCAGACAGCATTGATGAAGTAAACACCCATTTAACTGATTAATTACATTACATAATTTTTAAAAACATTATTAATCACCCAAGATGAAACTTTGTAGGCGGGTTTCTTCTTTAGATGAAAGGTCATATGCAAGGCAAAACACAAAAGTAAAGTAAAGTAAATTTCTCTTAAACAACATGCACATGACCAGGAACATGTATTAAGAAACTGAATTGTATAAAATAAATAAATGTAATAAATGCTGCAATGCACTACAATATACAACCCAATATAAACAGATTATGTACATTACAGCCAATTAACATTATTATCTAAACGTATGTCAAATGAAAAAGCTATGTAAAAGATAAATAAAACTAAATGACAAATCAAATCAAATAAATGTATAAATACTAAATAAAACAAATAAATACGGTAATATACCACAATATGAAAGCCAATATAAACAGACCATTTACATTAAATCCATTATTACTGTTCAAAGTTATTTCAGCTGAAAAGGAAAGTAGTTTCAGAGGCCAAGCAAGTTTGAATGAATGAATAAATAAATAAATAAATAAATATATAAATAGTATGCTATACATACATAAATGCACATGACCAGGACTACATCAATTTGCCCTCATGTCATTCCACACTGATATTTTTTCTTGAACACATAAGGGGATTTAGCATATACTGGCAGTGGACGGGGACCAAAGACTCCTCGTTTGTTCCAAGCAATATATTACAGACCATTTACATTAAATCCATTATTACTGTTCAAAGTTATTTCAGCTGAAAAGGAAAGTAGTTTCAGAGGCCAAGCAAGTTTGAATGAATGAATAAATAAATAAATAAATAAATATATAAATAGTATGCTATACATACATAAATGCACATGACCAGGACTACGTCAATTTGCCCTCATGTCATTCCACACTGATATTTTTTCTTGAACACATAAGGGGATTTAGCATATACTGGCAGTGGACGGGGACCAAAGACTCCTCGTTTGTTCCAAGCAATATATTAAAAAAAAGATTCTCACCTGCAGCTCAAAGTTGGTTTGATCAAGGAACTTCTTGCTGAGTACGGCGGCGTACTGATTGATGGCTCGCAGGAAGACTCTGGAATCAGAGAAATTATCCATTCATTTTCATATTTAAATGAGCGTGTTTATTTCTTAACCACAGCCTGTAGAAAATGAACCATAAACACAGCCAGTTAAACACAGAATAATGTCATTCCTGACACAGAGCTACAGCCACGTTCAGTGTGCGGCGAGAAAGCACATAAACTACAGATGATAAATTTAATCAGGTCTTTAACTCCGCCACACTGAGACCACATTAGGAGGATATTAGAGAGACTTAAAAACGTTCTATCCACTTAGTTCAATAAAGGCCGTCGCTAATGAACTGAGAGAGAACAAGAAATCTTTATATACTTCTCTAACTGCGTCACCGCTGAAGAAAAGGAGAAAGAGCGAATGGAGAGGAAGAACAGAACGGAGAGACTTAAATCACAGCAAAATGACAATCTGCAATCAGACCGTGATGAACAGACTCAAAGCGCTGAACGTCCAGATCATTTCACATCAAATCATTTCAGAGGAAGAGCAATTCAAATATATATGATGAAAGGCTATGCTTAATAAATAAATACATTAATTAATTTGTTTTAATGAACACCCACATGACAAGGAACGTGTATTAGGAACATTAAATAGTTTAATACATAAAATCCATTTTTATTTCATGTTCAGCTGTTCTGCTAGGTAGCCTAAAGTCTAACATTATCAAACTGTCATGTGAGGACACTTGAGAAACACCAGCCGATGCTTCAATATCAAGTGTCAAAAGTCACCAGCTGAAGTAGATCGGACAAGTTTCTTATTATTAATTTCCACCATGAAAGTGCGAGCAGCGATGTTAATGTCTGACCCCTCATGTGTGAGCGTCTGTCAGATGTTTGACATCTCATTAGCGCCACTGGATATCAGCGACTGAATTGTAAGTCGTCTTAAAAGGCTCTGGCTGTGTAAACGCATCAGAAGCCTTATTAATCATCCTTTAATCTCGAGCGGGGCGGCGCGATACGAGCCGAATGAATTTCTGATCGACTAAGATAAAGAGTGCGAGCGAGCGCTAACATCACGGATCTGGAGGACGTTTGACTCCTGCATTGTAACGGAGAGATGGAGAGTTTCTCATCAGGGCCAACAGATACAATCTGTTTATAATGAGCTGGTGAAAAATGACTGCTTAATGTGACTGCAGATATTAATAATGCAAGTGAGCTTTACTGAATCAACAGATGGACAGACAGACTGATGACAGACTATAGACTTTAGTCACAGCGGACCGCAGATTTAATCTGACACGCATGAAAATGAGGATGTGTATGAAAGCAGCAGTAGCTTCAATACGTTGCATTAGGAAATTATACTCCATTGTTGACACTGTGGTAAATGCATCAGTGCACAGCTATCAAAGTGTAGAACTGCTTTTTATTATTTAAATGTGAGATTGAGCATGAAGACAGAGAAATCTGAAGATAGAGAGCGGGATGTGTCTGTTTTTGGTTTGAAACAAAACAAAAAACATGGTATGCTTTATTTTAGTAATTAACTGGATAATATATACACTTATTTAAAAAAAAAAAAGTAATACTTTTATTCAGAAATGATGCATTATATTGATCAAAACTGCCAGTAAAGACATTTATAATGTTACAAAAGATTCATTTTTTAAATAAATGCTGTTTTTTTTAACTTTCTATTCACCAAAGAATCCAGAAAAATATAATGCATCACGTTTTCGAAAAAAATGTGAAGCAGCACAACTATTTTTTAACACTGATAATAATCCGAAAGGTTTCTTGAGCAGCAAATCAGCATATTAGAATGATTTCTTTAGACTGGTGTAATGATGATGGAAATTCAGCTTTGATCAAAGGAATAAATTATATTTTTACAACATATTCAAATAGAAACCAGTTATTTAAATCAGTAATAGTATTTCACATGTTTTTACAGTATTATTTAACAAAAAAACATTCAGCCTTGATGAGCATTAAGCATGTTCAAAAACATTAAAAAAAACAATCCCCAAAATTTGAATATTGGTGTAATTAATGCATGTTTTACTTATACACAATTCGTTTTCAATTAAAAACTTCTGTGTATCATAACATAAACCACTACTGTGATATAAATTCCCTCATCCCCCGTAATATTTTCTGTATTATTGTTGTGGAAATGTGAGGCACAATGACTTTGATAAAAACAGCTTCATTTGTGTGAACTCGGTCATGCCATCTGATCGTAATACTGAAGTAAAGTGACATTTTAAGTCATTTTTAGCATCAGAAATTAGTGTTTTAGAGCTTCCAAACATGCAGTACAAAACTCTCTATAAAGAAAAGGAAAGAAAACAGAAATGCAGCAGCAGCTCATAACCTAAACTGCATTTCATTGATTGAATATTCTATTCCACAGTCAAAAATACATTTTGTGTCAAAATGATAGATTGCTCAGTGCCGCGTCTGCCATTATAACACAAATCACTGGTTAACATCATCTTCTGGAAGGAAAATAGGTTATAGTTTCCAGAGGTGAACCGTGTGTTTAAATATAATTTCCATCTCAGTTAAACATGCAGAAACAACTAAGTAAGCCAACAGTAAGTAAAAGTGTAATACTGTAGTACTTTGTGGCATTAAACATTGCTCTGTCTGTCCTCAAATGATGCCGCTGAGTGTGTCGAGCTACACTATCATTCAAAAGTTTGGAGTCTCTTCTGCTCACCAAGGCTGCATTTATTTGATTAAAAATAAAGTAAAAACTGTCAAATTATGAAATATTATTACATTTTAAAATAACTCCTTTCTATTTGAATGTATTGCAAAGTGTAATTTTTTTTTCTGTTATCAAAGCTGTATTTTCAGCATCATTACTCCAGTCTTCAGTGTCACATGATCCTTCAGAAATCATTCTAATATGCTGATTTGCTGCTCAAGAAACATTTCTGCTATCGTCAATGTTGAAAACAGTTGTTCTGTGGATATTTTTGTCTTTGATGAATAGAAAGTCTAAAAGAACAGCATTTATTTAAAAAAGAAATCTTTTGTGTCTTTGTCACTTTTGATGAATTCAAGGCATCCTTGCTGAAAAAAAGCATCAATTTCTTTCAAAAACTGCTCAAAATCTCCAGACGTCATGTTTTACAGCTGCTATTTCACTTACATGAAAATACAATTCTGCTATCTCTTCACTAGAACAATCACTTTGGACAAAAACTAACTAAACGGACACAACTGAGACGGAGTCGAGGCTGCAGGATCAGGACAGACTGGTACAGATGAACAGTAGATGTGTTTTCAGTCTGCTGAACACTAAAGATTTACTGCGTCTGTGACCTTACAGAACATCAGGACGTGTCACTCTTAATCACATCCGAGACTCAAGCAGAACATCTGGAAAAAACACCTGGAGAAAAGGTCATACGGGTCACTAAATGATGACCAGTTTTAGCTTTGGCTGAACTATTCCTTTAACTCACAGGACTAATTTACATATATTAAACACAGTTCATGCATTTGCATTATTTTCCATTATGGCTACTTCACAGACACCTGGTGGTTCTTGCACACGCAACAATAATCATCCTAATGATATATTGCAAAGATGTTCTTAGTGAATTTTTTTTAGGGATACCAAGGTTTTTAACTAATAAATTACTGATAAATATATAAATTAATAAAAATATATCACTGAAGTATTTTGTGGAAAACATTTTAAGATAAGTAATAAACAAACAAACACATTACACATTTCTAAAATAACTTAAAAACTAAATAAAACTAAATCCAAAAATATAACAATAAATAGAAATAAAATTTATTAAAACAAAACATTACAAAAACAAAAGAAATACAATAATAAAAAATAAAAAACATCACAACAAAAAATATAAAAGTAAAAGAAAATAATACAATAATAAATAAAACAACAAAATAAATCAAAACAAAAATAATAAAATAGGATCAAATAAATTCATGGAAACATTGATTATACTGTAGATGTTTGTAAATGACAGGAGCTGACGAAGGAACACTTTCAATAAAATAAATAAACAAACTTAAATAAAATAAAACAGAACTTAAAACATCATAAAAATAAAACATCACAACAAAAAATACAATAAATAGAATAGAAAAAACACAAACTAAATAAAGAAACTAAAATAAATTCAGACACCTCCATCACAGGTGTCTGTAAATGATAGTACATGATGAAGAAACACTTTCTTAACGACAAATTTAGGATATTTTTAAATCAAATTTGCATGGGAATTTATACAGAGGTTTAAAGACAGCTTCAAACGTGGCTCATCTAATCAATTTCAGTCAAACTTGATCTGTTTCATCAGTTCCTTCTGCCTCCATAAATAAACCGGATCAACAAGCCAAGAAAAACACATTCTGTTTGTCTCTAAGACCCGAGTAACACTGATGAACGTGGCCGGGCTCTCATACTGACGAACTGCTTTCATTTCAGAAACAGTTTACCCGTTCATCAGAGCATCAGAAGGCCAACAACCGTGTAAGACGGTTAAAGATGATTCCTCTAATGCTGCAGCTGCTCAATATAAGGCCGCGAGGTCAAACGAATCCCACTTTAATGATTCCTCAGTACATCCCTCGCGCTCTTCCCTTTAATACCACTGACGAGAGAATCAATGCGTGCAGACGCAGCCGTGTGAGCCAAACAAACAGCAGCCGGGCTCTGATCTCCACAAAGCTGTCTGGGATGCAAACAGAGCAAAGACAAGCCTCATTTTCATCCCCTCACAATTAAAACCAATCAGTCTGTACACTCGAGCACGGCAGGGCAAACACCAGAAACGCCAGCAGATTTCACATGCATCGTTCACCGCTGCTCATGAAGATCCAGTCACAGATGCGTGTGTTTGTGTTGCAGGCAGATCTAATGACTCTGACTGGTCTGCTGATCCATGAAACTCAAAAGCAATTCTGCTGCATTAGAGGAATTGCAAAAACATCCATTTACTACGTCTTTCTAGCAGCGAGCGCCAGCAAACTGAGGTCATGATGCTGCTGCGGTGAACTGCAAACTGAACTTTCCAACATATATACAAATAAACAAACATAGACATACAAATAAATGTATGAATAAATCTAGACATAGACATGAAATTATATATATATATAAAATTAATTCTAATAATTTATTAGATATTAGTATTCATATTTTTTATTATATATATATATATATATATAATATGATTAAAGTTGTTTTTTATATGTTACATGATTATATATTATTCTGTATAATTCATATTATATTGAGTTAGGACAAAAGTAATCAAAAATTAGTCATTACATATAATAGCTACAATTTCCATAATGAAATTTGTAACAAATCAGTAACAAACTGCTTCGTAAGTAATCTATCCAGCACTATATATTATACATTTGTATTAATAATAACAATAAATAATTTGTGTATATAATAACACACGTAACCTTTCAAACTTTATGAAAAATAGACCATCAAAGATATATGTCCATACAATGTCAGATGTGATTGTGTTTTAAATAAACAAACAAACAAATAAAATGAATTTAAAAATAGGTATTATACCATTATTATTTAATAAATTATTATAATACAGTACATAAATGTCTGCCTTCTCTCATTGAAAAAAATAAAGAGAGAAAGAGAATGATTCTTGGCCCCCGCAGGCCTCCGTATGTGCTATTATGAAGTGTAATCTCAGTTCTCTTTCTAGGATACGGCCCTCATCTTGTGAATTAATCAGCGCTGCATATTTATGCACATGATTTCTCACAGCTTCAGTTCAAACTGGAAATCTGTGCACACGCGGCATGCAGCTGAAACCTCGCCCGTTCGTTTCACTCTAATTGAAGAAATCTCCAGCTCAGAGGGATCTGATTAACTTTCCAAAGGTCTACACTTCCTTCTGAACAATCAAAACTTACACTGTTTCACAAGTTAATATGGTGCACGACTCTGAAATGAAAATTAAATAAGCAATGTGCACTTGAGAAACAGTTAGAAAGTTGCAGTTGGCAGACAAAATAAATAAATAAATCCTGAACAGTCAAAGCAGTCTATCCAAAACTGCTGCTTTGTGCAGTACAGCTTCATACATAATTAATTCAATTCCATCCAAATGTATTTGTGTAGCACTTTTCACTGCACAAATCACTCCAAAACAGCTCTACAGAGAATAAAGCTGTAACAAGCCAAAGGTCATTAGACTGAGGAAAAATAGGGCGCTAATACACAAATAAACTATAATCTACATCAATAAACTTTCCAGTTTTCACACTTTTCAAGTCTTTTGTGAATCCAGGCTAAAGATAAAAGAGAGTATGAATGAAGGAATCAATACATAAATAAATGCATAAATTAAAGAATTAATTTCTCACTTTGTTCCACATAATTTTTTCCCTTTTGTGAATAGAGATAAATATAAAAATAAAAAAACAAATATATATATATATATATATATATATATATATATATGAATGAATGAATGAATCGATAAATAAATAAATATGCAAAAATAAATAAACAAACATACATACAGTGGTGTGAAAAAGTGTTGGCCCCCTTCCTGATTATTTTTT
>NW_015505220.1:147941-148903 GCF_001515645.1 Sinocyclocheilus grahami | reverse complement strand
TAGTAAAAGATAACACAAGTGAACACAACATGCAGTTTTTAAATGAAGGTTTTTATTATTAAGGGAAAACAAAATCCAAAA
Source organism: Sinocyclocheilus grahami (assembly GCF_001515645.1). Taxonomy (NCBI): domain Eukaryota; kingdom Metazoa; phylum Chordata; class Actinopteri; order Cypriniformes; family Cyprinidae; genus Sinocyclocheilus; species Sinocyclocheilus grahami. The sequence goes on along the minus strand of NW_015505220.1, from coordinate 148,822 downwards.
CTACATGGCCCTGTGTGAAAAAGTGTTTGCCCCCTAAACCTAATAACTGGTTGGGCCACCCTTAGCAGCAACAACTGCAATCAAGCGTTTGCGATAACTTGCAATGAGTCTGTTACAGCGCTATGGAGGAATTTTGGTCCACTCATCGATGCAGAATTGTTGTAATTCAGCCACATTGGAAGGTTTCCGAGCATGAACCGCCTTTTTAAGGTCATGCCACAGCATCTCAATAGGATTCAGGTCAGGACTTTGACTAGGCCACTCCAAAGTCTTCATTTTCTTTTTCTTCAGCCATTCAGAGGTGGACTTGCTGGTGTGTTTTGGATCATTGTCCTGCTGCAGAACCCAAGTTCGCTTCAGCTTGAGGTCACGAACAGATGGCCGGACATTCTCCTTCAGGATTTTTTGGTAAACAGCAGAATTCATGGTTCCATTTATCACAGCAAGTCTTCCAGGTCTTGAAGCAGCAACACAGCCCCAGACCATCACACTACCGCCACCGTATTTCTCGTCAGTCCACAGAGTATTTTCCCAAAAGTCTTGGGGATCATCAAGATGTTTTCTGGCAAAACTGAGACGAGCCTTTATGTTCTTTTTGCTCAGCAACGGTTTTCGTCTTGGAACTCTGCCATGCAGACCATTTTTGCCCAGTCTCTTTCTTATGGTGGAGTCATGAACACTGACCTTAACTGAGGCAAGTGAGACCTGCAGTTCTTTGGATGTTGTTGTGGGGTCTTTTGTGACCTCTTGGATGAGTCGTCGCTGTGCTCTTGGGGTAATTTTGGTCGGCCGGCCACTCCTGGGAAGGTTCTCCACTGTTCCATGTTTTTGCCATTTGTGAATAATGGCTCTCACTGTGGTTCGCTGGAGTCCCAAAGCTT
>NW_015505220.1:124808-147596 GCF_001515645.1 Sinocyclocheilus grahami | reverse complement strand
ATTTCTTGATTGCGAACAGGTGTGGCAGTAATCAGGCCTGGGTGTGGCTAGAGAAATTGAACTCAGGTGTGATAAACCACAGTTTTAACAGGGGGGCAAACACTTCTTCACACAGGGCCATGTAGTTTTGGATTTTGTTTTCCCTTAATAATCAAAACCTTCATTTAAAAACTGCATGTTGTGTTTACTTATCTTTGACTAATATTTAAATTTGTTTGAAGATCTGAAACATTAAAGTGCGTCAAACATGAAAAAAAAAAAGAAATCAGGAAGGGGGCCAACACTTTTTCACACCACTGTAAATGAATCAATGCATAAATAAATATGAATGAATTCCACAATTTTTGACCAATTATTTTTTCCATGTTTCCAGTCTTTTGTGAACAGAAAATAAATAAATAAATAAATAACACACTTTGTTTGTTCAACATTTCTGAATTTTCCAGACTTTTCCAGTCTTTTGTGAATCCAGGATAAAGATACATACATAAATAAATGCATACATTTATAAGTGATTGAATAAATAAATTAATACATAAATAGATATGAAAGAAAAATAAACAAATAAATAAAGCACAAATAAAAGCATAAACAAATAATAAAAATGCTTAAACATAAATACACGTTTTGACCAATTACTTTTTCACACTTTCCCAGTGAATTATAAATATAAATAAATAAATAAATAAAGAGAAAGAAGTAGCTGTGTCTACTAATGTCTCCTGCAAACGGTGTGTGTCATTGAACAGGACTGATGAGAGAACGAGGGAGACGGAGAAGACGATGATTCTAGCGTGAGTCTGGAAGATGAGGTAGTCCTGTCTGAACAGGAAATGAATATTAATAATTAAGAGCGGTGGGAGGCTTTTAGCGAGCAGCTTGATTGCCACTTACAGAGATTTGGCCTGCGCTGAAGCTGCATTTGCAGACGACACAAAGGACAGAGAGTCACCGCCGTCTTCCCACAGAGACTCTACATCACCGCTTCACATTTCTGCTCTGTTTTACAACATCCCTGAGTCACGCTTTCAGTCATCACAGCTATGAATATGTAAACTGATTACTCATGTTAACAGCGTTCAAACATCCGCAGGGAAAACATAACAGACAAAACATGACGGCCGCCAAAATGGAACCGACTCAAATATGTGGTAATGAGTAATAATGATGCCTAAACTAGATTTTTGCATATTCTAAAAGGAAGCATGAGTGGTGTTTGCCCATAAAAAAAAAGAAGAAAAGAAAATCACCTCGGTGGTTGCTATGTGGTTGCTAAGGTTTTATGATTTCAGGGATTCCATGTTTTTTAAACAAATTACAGATTTTGCCTGGGAAAAAGTATTAAAAAATTTAATTAAACTAAATTAATAAAAAAAATAGTGGTTGCTAAGGTGTTCTGAGTGATTCTAGGATATCCGTGATTTTTAACCAATAAATTCCTGATTTTTTTTCTAAACCTTTGTCTGGGAAATTAAATAAATAGACATCCATTTATAAATAATAAAAAAATAAAATAATAGATAAATGCTGAATAAGAATACATGGTACAAGTTACATGCTTAAGTTAAATAACTAAATAACTTAAATAAAACAATATAAACAAAAAATAAAATTCATATTTCTAAAAACAATTTCTAAAATAAAATAAAACAAAATATCAAAATTAAACCAAAATAAAATAAAGCCTAATAAAAAAAAACATCACAGCAAAAAACAAAAATAAATTAAATAAATAAGAATAAGAATTAAGAATAAGCATTAGCAAACAGCACTAACTGGTGCTGTTCGTAGGAAATGGTGAGTGCAGACAGAACGGAGTGTGTTTCTTCACGTTTAACATCAGCGTTTCACCTGCTGCTCCACATCCCTCCAGGAGAGCAAATTCTCAGTTTCTTAAATTCCCGGTTTTCACTTTCCTCATCTCAGGCAATTTTCTGCTGCAGTGAACACGCGGCACGATGATCCACTGAAGAGCTGCCGATGCTGAAGTCTGCTGCTGTCCTCAGAGACACGCGGGGTCTACCTGATGGCCTGCAGGAAACTCACGCACACTTATCGTGACGCACCGGCTGCTCTGGGCTCTTTAGAGCATCCGCTCGTGCTGAGGAAAGATGTTCTCCAGAAGGAATATTACAGAGAAACAGTGTTTACTGCACAAAAACCCTGGGGACGGCCGTAGTAAGGACTAACGCAATGCATCATGGGAAGTACAGGAACAGCCAATTATTCCCACATGACTACCACAGACAGACAAACTGATTGGTTGAGCTGATTTCAAAGATACTGTAAGATGGCAATAAACACACATGCTATATTGTTTCATACTGCTATGCTGCTATGAATCATAAAAGCTCTATAAAAAACATTAGACTAACTACAACACTTGGTAAAAAACTATCCTGATTAACTGTTAATCTCCAACTGATATTTTCATCATATTGCTGTAGCATAAAAGCAATGAACAACAGATAAGATAGGTTTTATTATTGACACACTTTTCCAGCTTTATATGAATTCTGGATGAATGGATGGATAGATAGATCGAAAGATAGATACAATATCAAATAAAAGAAAAAATCATTAAATAAAAATAATTAAAAACAAGTAATAAAGAAATCATGAATAAAAATATCTAAAATAAAGTAAAACAATAAAATAAGAAAAAATAAAATACATCAAATACTGCAACGAGGCTTTAAATGAATTCTAACTAGATGATATGAAATCAAATGTGACTTTTGCTATTATTCAGTATGTGTTTATAACCACAAAAAATCAGACCAAAAGACAGTACGCCGAATCTCGTGGATTACAATTTGCAACTAGACGGATGTACGGTTACTTCCTCTACAGTCAAAAATCTGGGTGATATATTAGATAGCAACTTGTCTTTTGAAAATCATATTTCCCATGTTACAAAAACAGCAATCTTCCATCTTGGAAACATTGCCAAGTTGTGAAACATGTTATCTGTTTCTAATGCAGAAAAGCTAGTTCATGCATTCATGACCTCTAGACTGGACTATTGTAATGCACTGTTAGGTGGTTGTCCTGCATCTTCAATAAACAAGCTACAGGTAGTCCAAAATGCAGCGGCTAGAGTCCTTACCAGGTCAAGAAAATATGATCATATTACACCAAATTTTACAGTCTCTGCACTGGCTACCTGTTAAGTTTTATTGTAGAAACTTAATTTGCTGTAAAGTTGCTTTGCAATGATTTGTATCGTGAAAAGCGCTGTACAAATAAACTTGAATTGAATTGAACAAATTATTGCTTTAAATTAAATCAAATTTGACCTATAAGTCTTCAAGCAAAAATATGTGATCAAATTATTATATTATATATAAAATTATATTTATATTAACTTTATATATTAACATTATATAAAATATAAAGCTATATTTACTTTATGTAAAATTATGTTTTAAGTATTTGATGTTGCTTGCTCTAAAAAAAAAAAACATTTAATACGAAACTTTAAAACCAAACCAAAAACTCAACACTATACTATGTACTATGCCACTGCATCATTAATAAATAATATTCATGAGTGAAGCCGGAGAAGTTTAGTAAAGTTCCTACACTGCTGGTTTCCAGCTAGCTCTCTAAAATTAAAAAAAATAACAACACTTGCTAAATGATCCCTGGTGTGGTGTCAGCGGTGGAGTGGGTGTGCGGGATAGATGCATGGGTCAGAACGGCACACGGGATAAAACCCTTCCTAAAGTGATTACAGTAAACCCATTAGAGAGCCAGAGCGGAGCGCCGTTCCCCTCACACATCCACACTAATCCACAGCACCTTGTGCACTACATAAGGCGCTATTTTCTCTCGTTCTCAGTCCTCAACTGAAAACGGCACACAAAGACGTTCAGATTTGAGCGATGGAAAAATATAAATAATACAAGCTGCCTGTGCGATTCTGAATCCTAAATAGCGCTAACAGGTCATTCTGAACTTCGGCTAAATTTAAGCTTTTGGAAACCTCATCACGCCACAGTATTCTAAGTCAATCATGAAGAATTTGTCATCATCATACGAATAAGCTCGTTCTGTCTGATTAACAACTAAAATTATGCATTTCTCAGCCTTCATTTATCTGTAGCATGACGCTATCAGGAAATCTGCGCACTCCTGCCGGATGATCTGCACGCTCTTCTAGCTTTAATGCTAATGAGAGTTTATCACACAATCACGCTGCTAATTGAGTTCAGAAAGCAGCCGCGATAGCCATCAGCATCCATTAACATGCTAGAATAAATAGACTATTTGTGCTTAAAGATAAAGCAAGGTCAAACCTCCACTGCCAGACCGATTCATCAAATAATATCACTGCAATTTAGCTTTTGTGATCTGATAAATAATTATTTTTCAAGCATAAAAGAAAGATCTCCCTCAGAATTCATCATCTGACTGATAGAATCCAAATGTCACATGCTACCGTTCAATCATCATGCTAGCGATTCAGTTAGCACTATTCATAAAGATGGTCAGGCTGGTCAACCTAAACCTGATTAGGCCTATACAAAGCGTGCTTAAGATCGACTAGTTAACTAGCAGTTTAGACCAAGGGTTTTCAAACTGGGGTCCAAGGAAAGAAAAAAAAAAGTTACACTTTATTTTATGGTGCCCTTGTTACAGTGTAATTACACATTTAACTACTGGGTGATATTAATTAATTACATGTACTTACTATATGGTTAGAGTTAGGATTAGGGTTTGGTTTAGGGTTACTTGCATGTAATTATGCACAATTTCCTGTTATTATAGTAGTATGTACATGTGACATATGTAACAAGGACACCTTAAAATAAAGTGTTACCAAAAAAAAGTAAAATAAATAAATAAAAAGAAAAAAAAACCTGCAACAATGTAATAATAGCGTAATAACAACAACGTAATAATAACAATATAAAAATTCTCACACATCCATCACTACAGAACTATAGTGAGCACAAAAAAATAATATTAAAATATATTATTATATATTGTTATAAAAATAATAATGTAATACTAAATATTTTCCAAAAACATATTTTACACAATTATACTATTATAAAAAAGTATATTAAATATATAAAAAAAGTTATAATTTTTCACGGTATAAATTGTATTCATATGTATACTTTTTCCACAGTATAAATTGGATAAAATTAAAGTCCTATTTTCTGAAAATTATTCAAACTAATCTTTAAAGGTGAGTATATAATGACTGAATTTTCATTTTCAAGGGTCTATTTTTTTAAGCTCAAAAATAGAGAAAACCCAACTTTGATCTAAATCTAAATAAAAGAAAAAAGAAAATCAGAGAAGACTGCGAAACTCACGTGCAGAAAGTCAAATGGCATCTGGGAAATAATTCAACAGGAATCTGCACTACTTCAGAGAAGCATTAAATAAGTAAGAAACATCCCACACTCATCTGATATCAGTGCCAGCTCTTCATATCAAACATGCTGCTATAATTAAACTGACCGCTGAGAATCACACAGCAGCACAGAGTATTTCCATCTTTCTTTAAGGGTGACTTCCTTCTTTAACCTTTAGTGACTCAGCTGAAAATGCTCTCTAAATGAATTCCCAACGTCTGGTTTCAAGGCCCGAGGCCCGACGTGCTCCCTCTCACTCTGAAATACCACATAAAATAAAGCACTAAATGACAACACGACCTTTACCTGAACGACAGAGCCATCATATGCATTTCTGAGGTCGCCAATCCCAGATAGAGGTCCAACACTCACAAAAATGCTACAAACTTGAACTTTGATAGCATCACTGTATGTATCTGAAAGCAGCTGAGCAAATACAGCAGAACAGAAGGGCAAAATGTGACTAGCGGTAAAAGTGAGCAAAACTAAACACCAGACACCGCAAAGCATTACAGCACTGCTGTTTTCCACAATCATTTCAATCACTCTTGATTAAGTTCAGTGATTCAAACAAACTATTAACTCAAAGTGTTCAACTCTTTTCATTTAGATCAGTAAACAACCAAAGCACTGGATAGCTGGCCAATCAGAGCACACCTCGCTTTTCAGAACGATGAGCTTTGTAAAGATCGATGCATTTCAGAGGAGCAACAATAATGTAGGGTGTGTGTAAAATAATGTGTTTTTTGAACCGTGTAAACACATTGCATTACACAACATTCACACAAAGTAATGTAATGTTATTTTCAGCATCATCACATGACCCCTTTGACTTTCCTGAGGTAAATGCAATGTTAAGAGACATATAGTTCACAAGCGGTTTTATTTAACGTCTTTCTTTCATTTGAAACGCTGATTGAGCGATTACAGTATATGAGACGTGATACATTACAGTAAATTATACTGTACCTTTCAACATACCTTCTGATGTTCATTCTTGTTTATTTTGAGCAATGACTCGTATTAAAGCGGAAGAGACTAGCACTGCGCTGCCGCTTGAACTGAAGTGGCTACAGCCATCTTTTGCGCCACATTTAAGAGCGCCAAAACTGCATTTATTGTTTGAACTTTGTGATAAATTGTACAGGATTTGAAAGCTCAGAAGCAACAAAGGACACAGATCTTTGCGATTATTGGATAGGAAATGCGCTACAAACGATGCTTCCTAAAGGGAAAACCACAGATCTGGCAACCCTGGCTTGAACTACAGGTGGTTCATAGGGTCAAAAATAGAACCTGCTTTAACGGCACAGCATTAACGCGTAAGTATTGCTTTTACCTGGACAGCCCTAAATTCGACCCAAGAAACATTTGCAAGTTGCAGTCTGACACGTTTTTCCGCAGACATGACTGCATGTGTTTGATAGTGTGCTGAACTTCAGTTCACTCTTCCACTGACGCTCCACCTCTCTGACTGAGACCTTACACAACGTCTCTGGAGGAGAAGCTCTGGATTATGGGTAATTGGGCTCAAAGGAACGAGCGCCGAGACTCCATTACACATCCCAACTTGTCATCAAGACAAAGTCGCCATGTAATTATCCTTAAAATTGAAGTACAGCTCATAATTAAATCTGCCGCATCTTTTAAGTTACCCTAGGAGTTACAGATAATTCTACGAACACTGTGGAGTCCAGCAAAACAAACCCAACACATGACACTATGAAAAAAAATTAGCATGTGGCTAAGCCAACAAAGCAATATTCTAATAAGCAATTGATAATAATCATATTTCTTTAGCAGCAAATCAGCATATTACAAAGATTTCTGAAGGATCATGTGACACTGAAGACCGTTTTTCCAGTATTTTTGATTAAATAAATGCAGCAGAGAATACTTTTAAAACTATCTAGATCTTTTATTTAAAATAAAAATAAGAAATGGTGCATGCTATTTCACCATGAAACCTAACACAGTTTGAGTTGTTGAACTAGAGAGAAAAAGCTTTTAAAATTAATTTCATATTGTTCTTTAACGCATATGACATTTGATACTCATGTAAAATGTAAAAATGGTGGTGTTCTCTTCTGGTTAGGAAAATGAGAAAAGCACGTAATTGTGTGATTGGAGTGAACTGCAGCCGTTTGGAACAGTTTTCCCAGAACGAAAAACGAGAATAAGGGCAAATAAAATTACAAAAAATGAATGAATTGTCTGCTTTTTCAATTCACGAGTGCATTATAGGATTACAAGCTGACTAATATTAACATGCTCATTAATATTCCCTGCATAATTATCAGAGCTGAATCAATTCTAAATTGATAAATTAAATTGATCAGTTCCAGGTGACAGTCATTCATAAACTACTTATTTTTTTTATTTAGCAAGGAGGCATTTATATATATATATATATATATATATATATATATATATATATTTTTTTTTTTATTTATGTGTGTGCTTTAGTATATAGACATGATGTAATCTTCCTTTTATACAGCAAGCATGCATTAATGTGGGATTAAGATGGATGCTGAAAATTTAGCTTTGCCATTACAGGAATAAAATACATTACAAAAGAAAAAAATTGCAAAAATATTAAAAATTATTACTGTATTTTTGATCAAATAAATGCATGCTGAGCATTAGGGACTTTCAGAAACAAATCTTACTGACTTCAAACTTTTGAAAGGTAGTGTATTATAAATAAATATTAATAAAAAATACAAAATAAACACACACACGCAGGTGCAGTTCATTCCTAACGAGAGAAGTGTTGGAGAGATGACAGGTTTTGGGATAAAAAATATGTTCGAAACTTGCAGGATCACATTTCAGAGTAACCTGAGACACTTTTCTGAAACAAACAACAAACACATATCAAAGATTGCAGCTCAAACGTCAACTGATTTTAAAATTAATTCAGAGTTGGCATAGTTAATCCAGACGGGAAACGAGAGAGCTTGTGACGTGTGAAGACGGCACAAAAAACATTACTATGCATAGAAGTAAAGATATATGGAAAACAGATTATACACTAAATGTACATGAACAAAGCAATGCTCACAAACGCTCGAAAACCACATCCATATTTGCACCATAAATCTGAAATCCACACTTTCACATTATAATAATGTGACTGGTAGATTTTGTAATTTCACACAGTTGTCAGTATCACACCTGTAATAATAGGACTCTTCTCTAACACATCCAGCCACTTTATTAACAAAAGTCTTGATTCACCTGGATAAACACAAACACATGCACATCACGAGAAATCTAATCTAGCATTGTCCATTATCTGAGTGCAGGTGTCTTCATTCCACATCGCCTGCATTCTGTGATGAATATGACTGAAGGTGTTAATCACCTTCGGGAAGAAATAGAAACACTATTTCTGGTGCATTCCCGGCAGTCCACAGTACAGGCCTGTTCATTACGAGCATGTATGTACACCACGACAAGATGCTACAACAAAACAAAAAGCATCCCCTGAACCCGCTCATATACAAAGTGCCATATTTTTGAGTAAATTTTACAGTTTCTTTTCTTTCTTTCTTTTTTTTTTTTTTGTACATGCCATTTAATATCCAAACACCCAGAATAAACCAGTTCTAGCATAAATATAAGGTTTTGTAGACAAATGCCGCTCAGGGTATGATGAACAATAATATTCTAAATTTTAAAATATTAGTTGATTAAATTTAAATGTATTTATAATATCAATTTATTTATAAAATTTATTGGAATTTCATGTAACTATTTAATAAAAATAAAAAAAAAATCAGATTTTCACCTGTGAATCAAGTTGCTGCGTCTCATTGCTCTCAGAGTGAAAAGGGAGTCAATTTAAGGCTTTGTAGACAAATGTGAACCTGAACCACAAAACCAGTCATAAGGGTCAATTTATTTTTAATTGAGATGTATACACAATCTCAAAGCTGAATAAGCAAGCTTTCCATTGATGTATGGTTTGTTAGGATTGGACAATATTTGACTGAGATACAACTATTTGAAAATCTGGAATCTGAGGGTGCAAAAAAATCTAAATATTGAGAAAATCATCTTTAAAGTTGTCCAAATGAAGTTCTTAGCAATGCATATTACTAATCAAAAATTAAGTTTTGATATATTTACAGTAGGAAATTTACAAAATATCTTCATGGAACATGATCTTTACTTAATATCCTAATGATTTTTGGCATAAAAGAAAAATCAATAATTTTGACCTATACAATGTGTCTTTGGCTATTGCTACAAATATCCCCCAGCGACTTAACACTGCTTTTGTGCTGCAGGGACACAAATAATGTATAACATGAACAACAGTATTCACATTTTTTAAATATTAACTGAAATAAATTTTCATTAAACCAGTATTTAATCTAATTTAATCTTAAATACTTCATTTCATTAAAAAAAACAATGTAAAAATTTTAATATTTTATGAAAAATATAATATTTAATTAAAAAAAATACTACTTAGTGTATGACATGAACAATTCTAATTTTAAAATATTAGTCAAGTTAAATCATTAATAATATTGAAATGAAATGAGATGATTTTCACCTGTGAATGGAGTTGCTGTGTCACATTGCTGTCGGTGTGTGAAAATGGAGCCAGTGAGCAGCAGGGCACACCAAACAAGTGCTTATCCGCCTCCATCAGTGCGTTACAGAGAGGGTGACTGTACATTGTTTTCCCGCGGTCTCATGCACCTGTTGACTCCACTTTCCCACACCTGCGGGTGGAGGGTCTTCCATCAGCGCTCCGGCACGCAGGTGGCTGCTGCCAGACTCTATGAATTCCAATATGAAAGCCTGACCCCCAACCTCTGCGCCAATCAAATCCAACACAATCCCAGCAGCATTGCTCCACAGCAGAGGAACACATCAGGAATGTGTCAGTCACACGGAGAAGCCTGTATCATACAGTATGTCTACAATACTGGCACAGATAGATGGGAAAATAACTCAGAACTTTACAGAAGATCTTATTTGTTTGAACATCAGAACTTCTCATCACCTTCGCACATCTGAAGATCAGCACTTTATTTCCAACAGCAGATCACAGATTTTTAGTGCATTCATTGCGATGTCCTCAACAAGACACACGGTTTGAGGCATCATTCACGTAAGTTAGGCGGCAAAAATAGTTGGTATAAGAATAATTATGAGCAAAAGAAAGAACTCCTGCCTGCTTAGTGCTGGTAGATTACTTACAAATTGTAGTCAGATACTGATTACAAATTACATGACAAAAATTGTAGTTAGTAACGTAATCCATTACAGAACACGTACTAAATATTTGGAATTACATGTTTTCAGTAACTACCCAGCACTGTTCTGCCTCAATATAAACATGACAATTACGCTGTGAAACAAGCAAACGGTTGCTTCGGATCAGGGACTCTCAGAAAACTCTCCAAGTCTGCGACAGGAAATTCAGGTCTGACTTCCTGCTGGCTGTGAAAGAGCGCTAAACCTTCATCTTCACAGTCACGCTGGACGCGGTTTGGCAGAGGAGTTGAGAATAGCATGAATAAAACAAAACACAACAAGAGACACACACACACACACACACACACACACACACAAAACGGTTGCTTCGGATCAGGGACTCTCAGAAAACTCTCCAAGTCTGCGACAGGAAATTCAGGTCTGACTTCCTGCTGGCTGTGAAAGAGCGCTAAACCTTCATCTTCACAGTCACGCTGGACGCGGTTTGGCAGAGGAGTTGAGAATAGCATGAATAAAACAAAACACAACAAGAGACACACACACACACACACACACACACACACACACACACACACACACACACACACACAGAGATTCATAATTCAAGGCTTTCATTTCAGCAGCCGCCACACTTCTGATAGAGCGAGAACAGAGCGAATTCACGCAGGTGCACATGGAAATGCTACTTGCCCAACACACACACACTAACTGATGTTGCACTGATGGGAAAAAAATAAAATATTCGCACATTCTTGGCCATTTCTGACTGCTGTTTCTAAGCAACAGCAGCATGTGTTGAAGGGAGAGAGAGTTAATGTAAGCGATGCTCCCTCTACACGACTGCACATTTCTGATGTTACTCCAGCGCAAAACGAAAAACAGAAAATCAGCTCAACTAAGCAAGAAGAAACTTGCTAAATGAATGAACAGCATTTCAACTAGTTCATTTAAGTCAACATCAAACCTCACCGGCAACCCATTTTACTTGCAGAAAACAGTGCTGACAAACAACATCACAGATTGCTTTCTGCTCTGGCGATTAAAGGGTCTGACCAATAGAAACACAGCATTATAGGGAACACTAGTTAGCAAACAGTACTGAGCACATCTACTTACTTATTCTGCATCATGTTCATTATGACCCAGTCGGCAGGATACACGTTCTTCCCAATGAGATCCTTAAACATGATAAACGTCTCCATAAGGAAATCCTAAAGAAGAGTCACAAAGTTTGGGATGAAACAGACATGACGACAACATGCAGAAATATGTAACAAACATTTAATGCATTTATACATTTTTAATTTATTTTATGATTATAAATATATATATATATATATATATATATATATATATATATATATATATATATTAGGGCTGTCAATCGATTAAAATATTTCATCGCAATTAATCGCATGATTGTCATGAGTTAACTTGTGATTAATCGCAACTTAATCACACATTTTTATCTGTTCTAAATGTACCTTAAATTCACACTTTTCAAGTTTTTAATACTCTAATCAACATGGGCATGAACAAATATGGATGCTTTATGCAAATGTATGTTTATTATTAGTGAAACCATAGTCAACATAGAGCATGAAGACTAGGCATGTTTCAAAGGTCATAGATGTTTTTCTTGTTCATATCTATTAGACACATGAAAAAAGAACATAGAAATACCAGGCTCCCATTACTTCTTTTCTTTGCTCTGAGCAATTTACTAACACAAGCCTGTTTACACTATTCACACGACAGGGCAGCTTACTTCATCTGAACATGCAAAATGTACATTTATTACTTATTATTACATTTGTTTGCCTCTCTGTGCCCACATTCTGTATTTTGATGCAGCTAAATTCTCAAAACTGTTTTCATTTATATATTTTGCTGTTTCTGTTGTCAGACAATGGAATGAATATGAAATAGTGACTGACGCGATCCATTAAGACTACATAGCTCTCCCTTCCAAGATGTTAATCTGCACAAAAATCCTGATTTATAATCGATTCGATCCATCATCTGACGAAATAAAATAGGCTTCACATAAGATGAAGACAATAGCTATGCTGTGATTTCGGCTACACTTGCATGTAAAATTGGAGAAGCAACATATCTGTTTTAACTGAAAGCGCTGCTCCTCTCAGTCGCTCGCTGATCAGAGCAGACGCTGAGAGAGGTGTGCACACAGCGGGAAAGAGACCCCTCACGCTCACACGGCAGTACCCACGAGTCAAAGAAACTAAGGGCAAACCCTAAAGATTTGTCGCTAGGTGTTTTGTTTTTTTGGAAAAAAAAATATAAATAAATAAAGTCGCTAAAGGGGTCTGACAAGTCGCTAAATTGGCAACACTGTGCATCTCCATTCCTCCAACTACGGGCCAGGCCATGGGTCAAACAGAAAACACGCACTATGGTAATCGCGCGTTAATAAAAATATTTGTGCCATTAAAATGAATTTGCGTTAACAGGTTAATTTTGACAGCCCTAATATATATATATATATATCATTATTAAATATAAATAAATAACTTTTCCTCTCAGTCGCTCGCTGATCAGAGCAGACGCTGAGAGAGGTGTGCACACAGCGGGAAAGAGACCCCTCACGCTCACACGGCAGTACCCACGAGTCAAAGAAACTAAGGGCAAACCCTAAAGATTTGTCGCTAGGTGTTTTGTTTTTTTGGAAAAAAAAATATAAATAAATAAAGTCGCTAAAGGGGTCTGACAAGTCGCTAAATTGGCAACACTGTGCATCTCCATTCCTCCAACTACGGGCCAGGCCATGGGTCAAACAGAAAACACGCACTATGGTAATCGCGCGTTAATAAAAATATTTGTGCCATTAAAATGAATTTGCGTTAACAGGTTAATTTTGACAGCCCTAATATATATATATATATAATTATTAAATATAAATAAATAACTTTTAATATAGCAACAAATGTTGCTTTTTTGTACATAATGTGTCCTGTACAATTTTATTTTCTTCTAAGAAAAAAAATTATAACTTCTTTACCATGATTTACAGAAGAAACCCACCAAAAATAGCATTCAGTGTAACAGTAGTTCATATACTGAACCAAAACATCTTTTAAGGCATATTTACAACAAGAATCAGATGACATTAAAAGACTATTTATGGATCACAGTGCAGCACCAAAATACTAATTAATTGAAATTTTAAATCTTTAATATTTGCTGCATCTACTACATCTTACCCATTTGTCAGTAATATATAGTAATATATTTTGATAAGTGCAGGTCAGAATAAGCACATCGTTTGATTTTTACATAAATGTGTTATGTTGAATGACGATGACATATTAATTCACCCATATTTCATATAAGTTATTTGAAACATTAAAGTAGACTCTTTGGTTGTATTCACACCACGAAAGTCCACTAGTTCACTAGCTTTGGTCCGGACCAAATACAATGTTGATTTATCTAACGCTGACAGGAGCAAAGAGCTGCTGTTAAAGGGCCATAAACCCTTCAAAATGAACCACACACACACACATTACAGTCACTCTGAGGAACTTCACCGAGAGAAGACGTGCAGCAATTCCAAAAAGCATTCCTCATTAACAGCACTTCTGACAGAAAGTAATGTGGCGAGCACCGTGTTTGAGACATCAATATTTCTCCAATCTGATTACAGCAGTCAGAGACACACTAAAGGAATCTAATGATACTTACACTTTCCCACATGCGGGAATTGGGGTCAATATAACATGCAATTAACCAGAAATAAATTGCCAAGAAATGAAACGGAGGGGAAAAACTCATTTAAGATTCAAAACACAACAAAAAGGCAGTAAAAAACCTTGAACAAGCAGTGGGAATCAAACCTGTGCAGCGTATTAGAAAATGTCACATTACCTGCTGAGGAAGCCATTCAAATGTCATTTATGTAACATTAAAGATAGGCAAGTAAGAGAGAAAGTTAATAACTTATGCATAACTTATAGTATAAAACCGCTTTTAATACAAAACCTGAAAATAAGCAAAGGCATAGTTAATTAAAATAATTTAATCATTATTGCTGAGGACATTTTTGACGTTCTTGGTCATATGTATGTCTTAGACATTGTTTGACACTTAAAAAAAAAACAACTCTATTCAAGTGTCATTCACATGCAAATTAAAAATTTAAAACTATAAAACTTAACAGAGTGAAAAATATAAGGGGGTCTGAATACTTTCCGTACCCACCGTATATTCATAAGTTAAGCACATTATTATTAATTTCTTAGTAGCATTATTGCAATATTTAAAAAAAATAAATGAAATATATCAAATATAATATAAAATAAATTGTAAAGAACATTTGTAAAGTACAATTTAAAGTATGCAGCAGATTTTAAAAATGATTTTCATTACTATTACAGCAAAACATCTTAAATTTCTTCATGCATTATCCATTTTCTCTCTCTATCTTGTCTTTCAAAAATAGCCTTTTCCAAAAAGCAGTACAATTAAAAGGGTCAGAAAGAGGGGGGGGATTGAAAATGGAATTTATGGAAGAAACCTTGACTAACATTGTGAGTGGACTTGAGGGAGAAAGAATAAATAAATACGACAATGCGCAGGAGTCTTATTAGTTTAAAAGCCACTTCATTCATCTTTGCTAATTTGCAGCCATCTGAGAGGAGGAAGAACATTTCCAGCAGATTCCACATGAGCAAACACTGCAAACCGCAACCAGCCGCACGCGAAGCCTTTGCACTTTAAAAAGTGTGACCAGGGCTATTCCACGTTTCATTTGCAAGTCTTTCCTGCAGCGGTAATTAGGTCTGGCCTGCATAACTCAGCAGAAACACAACACACAGCTCATGTTCATGACAAGCTCCCCTCTTTCTCTCTCTCCGTCTCACCTTAGGAAGAAAAGACTGGAGAGGATAAGACTGAAGAGGTAAAACTGGGGTCTTCTGTGAAATATTCATGCTTCAACACGTTTGTCAGCTGAAGTTACAGTTATTTCAGAGGCACAAAGTTTATTTTCCTGGCTGGGTAAATACACAGTAAACACAGTTAGCCTGGAGTGAGAGATTAGCGCCTCGCTGTTCTGCTAATGCGGTTTTACAGCTAATATTTATGTTTACTGAACATCCTATCTGAGCCTTTGTGTTTGAACAGGACACATAATGACAGACAACACCGGCATCACACACACACAACACAATACCAATGCCGTGAGGTCAAGATAACTAATATCATTTACTCACCTAACTATTAACTTCACAATCAAAAATGATGGTAAAAAGTGCTGAAGAAAGACCGTTATTATTGAGTGAAATATTGTAAAGATAATGTTATCTTCTACAGCAAAGGAGCGCTGACAGCTTACACTTATACCTAAAAACAGAGAAGATAAAATGACAAGGACAAACGATAGGTCAGTTCTTATTATTCGTTGTGAAAGCGAAACTACTTTGGTTGGTCTTCCAAAAGAGGACACGACTAGAAATCAGTGGTTAAGTTTTATTTACAGCACTGCTCCAGAACAGTTCAACCCAAATATTCAGATGTGTGCAGCACATTTTATGGAGGACTGTTTCCTGATCCTGGTAGAGTAGACTATAATGCCGGCTGTTCTGACTCACAGACAGTAAGTACGTTTTAATTTAAAGGATTTGCCACTGATGATTCAAATGTGAATTTTGGGCAGTGTAGAGTATTTTCTCCGATCACAAATGCAGACATGGTTTTATGTTTATGCGTAAAAAGACAGTATAAGTCAATATAATCCGTAATTATGTCCCCACGGGATGCAACAAATGCCTCATTTATAATGAGTTTTAATGGTTTTGTCTCATCGCTCCGGGACGGCATCACAATATGGTAAGGGGCGTAACATTTATGTCACACACTTGAGGTATTCAGCCAATCACAACGCACTGGATAGCTGGCCAATCACAGCACACCTCACTTTTCAGAACGATGAGCTTTGTAAGCAATCAACGCATTTCAGAAAGGCGGGGCATAGAGGAGAAACAATAATGTACAGTATGTCGAAAATAATGTTTTTTTAACCTTAAACCATAAACACATTTCATTACACCACATACACAAAGATCACAAATGCAGACATGGTTTTATGTTTATGCGTAAAAAGACAGTATAAGTCAATATAATCCGTAATTATGTCCCCACGGGATGCAACAAATGCCTCATTTATAATGAGTTTTAATGGTTTTGTCTCATCGCTCCGGGACGGCATCACAATATGGTAAGGGGCGTAACATTTATGTCACACACTTGAGGTATTCAGCCAATCACAACGCACTGGATAGCTGGCCAATCACAGCACACCTCACTTTTCAGAACGATGAGCTTTGTAAGCAATCAACGCATTTCAGAAAGGCGGGGCATAGAGGAGAAACAATAATGTACAGTATGTCGAAAATAATGTTTTTTTAACCTTAAACCATAAACACATTTCATTACACCACATACACAAAATAATGTTCTTTTTAGCAACATCATACGACTCCTTTAAAAAAAATTATTCATGTAATTATTTACTTAATGATTTATAGATCTATTCTTGTTTTGTTTATTATATAATAATACTAATTTGCTCTTTGTTCATGCAATAGTCAATGCTTTGGCAATACTGCCAAATACTCTCATGCCAATAAAGCTCACTTGAATTGAATTGAAAAAAATAAATAAATAGAGAAACAAACAATTAATAGATGGAAGGAAAAAAGAAAAATAAATGGACGGATAGACAAAAGATGGATGAAAAGAAAAAATAATGAGAAAATAATGGAAACAGAAAAAAGAAAATTGGATGGACGGGAAAAAAAGAACAATGGACTGATGGATGTAAGAAAAAGAATAAACGGATTGGTGGATGGATGATCAAAAGAAAATAAATGGATGGATGATAGATGGAAAGAAAAACAATAAGAGGATGGATGAAAGGAAAGAACTACAATAAATGGAAGAATGGATAGATAGATAGAAAAACAAATGGATGGATGGATGATGGAGGAAGGTAAGAAAACAACAGATGGATGGATGGAAGGAAAGAAAAACAATAAATGAATGGACGATATAAAAAACAAATGGATGGATGGATGGATGGATGGAAAGAAAGAAAAACAATGGATGGATGGATGGACGGTAAGAAAATCAGATCAATGGAAAAAATAAAAAAATGGAAGGAATGGAAGAAAAAGATGAATGGATGGAAAGAAAGAAAAAACAACCGTAGACAGACGGATGGATGAAAAAGTATGCAGATATGCAGCTCTCAAATTGTGACATGAACATCGTGAAATAATGGTGATTTGATGGAAAAGGCTTTTAATTTAGATCACGTGCTGGTCTGAGTTCTGATGACAGGCCTCTCTCTCTTTCTGAGCGGACGGGAATCCTGCAGCTGATTCACTCTCATCTCAGCAGACAGAGACAAAGGCTGCATCCTCTAAGGTTCATCTCTCCCTTCATCTGTGTTGTGCTCCTCAGCCCGTTGCCATGGAAACTGTTTTCTTAAGGAGGTCGATCAAATAAAAGTCAGAGAGAAAGAATGAGATCTTGCTCAAGAGTTTCCCCGACTTCAGCTCCAGAGATTCCTCAAGGTCAGTCTGTGCAACACCAGCGAATAATCAAGCACACATAACATATCCACACACCTCTGAAACTCTGGAAACAAACGTTTATGGGAGTGGCCAACAACCTTGCACCACCAATCAGAAAGCCAATTAAAGCAACTTTGATCAAGACTTGATCAGAATGTACATACCACTGGAGCACACTTCACTAGTGACAAAAGTTTTCAAAAGTTTGACATTTTTAATGTTTTTGAAAGATGTTGTATATGCTCAATAAGGCTGCATTTATTTAATAAACAAATACAGTAAAATGTTGTGAAATAGACAGTATTACAATTTAAAATAACTGGTTTCTTTTTGAATATAATTTAAAATGTAATTTATTTCTTTGATCAAAGCTGAATTTTCAGCACGTCACACGATCCTTCAGAAATCATACTAATATGCTGATTTGCTGCTCAAGAGACATTTCTGATTATCATCAGTTGAAAGCAGTTGTGCTGCTTTACTAATTTGTTCTTTGTTCATGCAATAGTCAATGCTTTGGCAATACTGCCAAATACTCTCATGCCAATAAAGCTCACTTGAATTGAATTGAAAAAAATAAATAAATAGAGAAACAAACAATTAATAGATGGAAGGAAAAAAGAAAAATAAATGGACGGATAGACAAAAGATGGATGAAAAGAAAAAATAATGAGAAAATAATGGAAACAGAAAAAAGAAAATTGGATGGACGGGAAAAAAAGAACAATGGACTGATGGATGTAAGAAAAAGAATAAACGGATTGGTGGATGGATGATCAAAAGAAAATAAATGGATGGATAATAGATGGAAAGAAAAACAATAAATGGATGGATGATGGAAATAAAAACAATAAATGGAAGAATGGATAGATAGATAGAAAAACAAATGAATGGATGGATGATGGAGGAAGGTAAGAAAACAACAGATGGATGGATGGAAGGAAAGAAAAACAATAAATGAATGGATGATAGAAAAAAACAAATGGATGGATGGATGGATGATGGAAAGAAAAACAATGGATGGATGGATGGACGGTAAGAAAATCAGATCAATGGAAAAAATAAAAAAATGGAAGGAATGGAAGAAAAAGATGAATGGATGGAAAGAAAGAAAAAACAACCGTAGACAGACGGATGGATGAAAAAGTATGCAGATATGCAGCTCTCAAATTGTGACATGAACATCGTGAAATAATGGTGATTTGATGGAAAAGGCTTTTAATTTAGATCACGTGCTGGTCTGAGTTCTGATGACAGGCCTCTCTCTCTTTCTGAGCGGACGGGAATCCTGCAGCTGATTCACTCTCATCTCAGCAGACAGAGACAAAGGCTGCATCCTCTAAGGTTCATCTCTCCCTTCATCTGTGTTGTGCTCCTCAGCCCGTTGCCATGGAAACTGTTTTCTTAAGGAGGTCGATCAAATAAAAGTCAGAGAGAAAGAATGAGATCTTGCTCAAGAGTTTCCCCGACTTCAGCTCCAGAGATTCCTCAAGGTCAGTCTGTGCAACACCAGCGAATAATCAAGCACACATAACATATCCACACACCTCTGAAACTCTGGAAACAAACGTTTATGGGAGTGGCCAACAACCTTGCACCACCAATCAGAAAGCCAATTAAAGCAACTTTGATCAAGACTTGATCAGAATGTACATACCACTGGAGCACACTTCACTAGTGACAAAAGTTTTCAAAAGTTTGACATTTTTAATGTTTTTGAAAGATGTTGTATATGCTCAATAAGGCTGCATTTATTTAATAAACAAATACAGTAAAATGTTGTGAAATAGACAGTATTACAATTTAAAATAACTGGTTTCTTTTTGAATATAATTTAAAATGTAATTTATTTCTTTGATCAAAGCTGAATTTTCAGCACGTCACACGATCCTTCAGAAATCATACTAATATGCTGATTTGCTGCTCAAGAGACATTTCTGATTATCATCAGTTGAAAGCAGTTGTGCTGCTTCATATGTTTTGTGGAAACCGTGATATATTTTGTTTTCAGAATTCTTTGATGAACAGAAACTTTAAAAGTATTTATTTGAAATAGAAATCTTTTGTAACATTACAAATGTCTTTACTGTCACTTCTGATTTAATGCGTCCTTGCTGTATAACACTCCAATGTGCAACATTTAAATGGAGAAAATGTTTTAAAAGGTTAGCTTGAAGTTTCAATCTTGTATTCCTTGACACTTTAGACCTTAAAACTGAAACAGGATAGTCACAAAACTATCAAACACTCACTTGAACGCAATTCAAATATTGCATCGCACAACAGTAAACAGCAAACATTTGCAGAAACAGCTGCAAAAACACAAATAAATGTCCACTGCTGGCGATTATCTAAAAACTGGCATTGCAAGCATCATTTACAGCCACAATTTGGCTGCCGCAGTTCTATGCTGTAAATCGAACACCTGCAGAGCGAACAGTGCATGTCAATTAATGTTGCGGCTTTTATGGCCAGACGTTGAATATCAAGTAGGAAAATCCCAAACAGGACTTTGTATGGAATACAGCATCAGCTCAAAAAGCGTATATACTGCATGCACACTTCAAAAGCAATGCAAATTTAAATGCAAAAACACTATGCAGAGTCTGGGTAGTTTCAGAATACTGTTTTCAAGATGCAATAGCAGGGCAAAAAGAAAGACATGCACCTGGCTGAACATCTTTCACATCTAATGGTTTCGTATTCTTGCTTCAGGACAAGTCAGTTTTATTACAGCGCTGGAGCGTGTTCATTTACAGCTAAATCACACTAATTAAATAATGGCTCTGTCAGTTACAAATGGAGCCGCTAAGACAGAATCCCTGTCCGCTTAACTGAAGACATGCCGCTCCTGTAGAGACACCAGCAGGAGCCTGGAAACATCTGGAGCAGCAGCATCTGTGTGAAGCGCAGCAGGAAAAACCCCTCGCAGGAGAAATGCAGCGATGCAAGAACAACAGCAAACTTAAAGGGACAGTTCACCCAAAAAGGACAATTTGCTGTTAACTTAATCACCCTGCCAGCCATCCAAGATCATCAGTAAATCAGTAAAGAATATTTTTAGCTGAGAGAGAACTGTGGTCCTTGGCAAGTCAAAGGTACTTTGAGAGTCAAAAAAAGCATATCAGGCAACACAAAATTAATACTCGTGGCTCCTGACAATATATTGAGGTCTTATGAAGTGAAACGATTGGTTTGTGCAAGAAACCGAACATTATTTACAACATTATTACTTGGAATCCAGAGCCTCAGGCAAACGGTCCAGAGTGATGTCTAGTTCACAAACGAATCATTCTATCGAAACGGTTCTTTTTAGTGAACTGAATGAACCAGTTCACCAAATTGGACAGAATCAACTTAAAAGTTTGCAGCTCGAACAGCACAGATCTATTTAGGTTAGTCAATCAAAAATCTCTTTCGGACATCCAACAGTCACTCAGACTCAAAATGAGCCAAAATACTGGCGTATCTGATCCTATGATGAATGAACTCATTCTGCGGCTCTGGATTACAGGTTATAACTAGGGATGTGCGCGACGACTAATTTGACTGTCGTTTAAACTAAAGTTTTGTATCCGACTAATCGACTAGTCTAAAAGCAAGAAACCCCCAAAAGATGGTAAGAAAAAAAAAAACCTCTGTGCGTGCGTGTATCATATATAATATATATTATATAGACTATATTTGAAATGATTAATCTATGATTCACACTGTCAAATCCCTCAATGAATTCTGCTTGCCGCACACTTGCCTCGCGTTATCATCATTTCATTTTAGGCGGTCGTTAAAAAGAAAAAAAAGAAGAGCATACACTCAACGTCAGCCAAAGCATAGCTTATTTATTCAAATCAGCTGGGGAAATGCAGAACAATGGAAAATCAATCAATAGCCTGACAGAATTCTTCATCTTCATATAACGTTAGCCAACATATTAAAACACAAGTCAAAAACAATAGGAAGGTTTATCAAGAAATAGCATTAAAACAGCTTTTAAAAACGTACTTCGTGTAGGCTATATCGTCTAAAAACAAAATGCAACAACGCCTATTTTACTTACTCAGACCATGCGTTATTTGTTCAGTGAAATTATCAACGTGGTCTGGTGAAAGACGGGACCTGAGGCGATTAACAATACAATTCCTGCATTTAAAAAAACGCGCTCGGCAGGAACTGAAGTCGCAGGCATGCAGAGATAATGAAAAGCAAGCCGATAGAGTTTCAGAAAGCGCCTGGACATCCCGCACCATCACCGAAGTGGGTGTTGGTTAGAGGAATAGACGGCGTGGATGGGTTCGCAGCACTGACGGGTTGTAGTGAATGACGTGATTGACATTTGCTGGCTTTGGCCAGCTTCTAATACCTACGTGCTTGCATTGAATATGATTACGCATCGCTCCAGTAGAGTTATTGTAAGACAATTTGACATTACACACTTTACACAAAAGTTTTCTGTTTCCTTCTAATTCAAAATAATCCCACACCTTGCTTGTCTTTCGCATGGTCATTTTTGAACTCGCGAAGAAAATGCATGTGAGGTCTGAGGTAAAAATGTAGTTTCCGCCCAGATAAACTTTTAAAAA
>NW_015505220.1:122668-124798 GCF_001515645.1 Sinocyclocheilus grahami | reverse complement strand
GACGGGTTGTAGTGAATGACGTGATTGACATTTGCTGGCTTTGGCCAGCTTCTAATACCTACGTGCTTGCATTGAATATGATTACGCATCGCTCCAGTAGAGTTATTGTAAGACAATTTGACATTACACACTTTACACAAAAGTTTTCTGTTTCCTTCTAATTCAAAATAATCCCACACCTTGCTTGTCTTTCGCATGGTCATTTTTGAACTCACCGCAACTGACATGAAGACAACACATGTGAGGTCTGAGGTAAAAATGTAGTTTCCCCCCAGATAAACTTTTAAAAATAATGTATTATTTTCCAAACGTTTTATTTTAACTTGTTATTTAAAATGTTTTAAATGCAATGTTAAAATGATGGTAATTTGAATGATAAAATCATGTTTTTATTTCTTTTTTCTATCGTGTAATCGACTATTGTTTTCAGTGTCGACTAGTAGGAGCTGTACCGTTTAGTCGACTAGTCCCGCACATCCCTAATTATAATGTTGTAAATAAGGTTCAGTTCCTTGCACAGCCTGATTGTTTCGCTTCATAAGACATCATTAGGAGCCACCGATATTCATTTTGTGTTCTTTGATACATTTTTTGACTCTCAAAAGTGCTGGTAGTCATTGACTTGCATTTTATGAATCACCAAGGACCACAGTTTCAGCAAAAAAACTTTTCACTGTTCTACTGAAGAAAACAAGTCACCTACTTCTTGGACGCCCTGAGAGTGGATAAATTAACAGCAAATTTTCATTTTTGGGTGAACTATCCCTTTAAAGATCTGCAAAAATGACTCGGAACTCATAATGGTATTGATGTCATAACAATGAGCACATTAACATATGACTGGCACATTTACACATTAGCAGTGTTGGAGATTAATGGTTTGCTACTAAACATCAAATTATCATTGGATAAATATAATAAATTGAAAAAGGATGGAAAATGGTCATGAACAACTAAATGATGCCTGTTCTAGTGCTAGAAACCATTACTATTAATACAACTGGACTTCAGGGAAAAAAATAAATGCTAATGTAGAATATGAGCTGTTTAATTTATAATGGACGTCTTATTTGTAGTTTATACAGCAGCATCTTCTGTCTGTATCAACCAAACAAATCTCTTAATCTAGATGGAACAGTGACGCGTATCTATAGAAACTTCAGACCGACTCATTTGCGTGTGACTGCATGTGAGAGTTCTTGTGCGTCTTGTGAGAGTTCATCAAGTCCAGCCAGAACCGGTCCAGAGTCCTTCAGATATCTGCATGTGTGTGAGATGGTGTTCGGCTTAATTAAGCTTATTACCACACACACATAAAGCAGTTCAACACACTGTCAGCTTTAATGGAGTGTAATGCGTTTACTTACTGGCAGCATTTCAACTTGATTACAGCTACAGCTCAGAGAAAGTTAGTGCTTTTATTAGAAAAACTGTGGAAGTCTTTGTTCTTATGTACTGTTGTTTAAAATAAAATAAAATAAAATAAAAACATTTAAAAAGTGCTTTTTTTTTAGTACTGTACAGACACAAGGCTGAATGAAAGACGTGCAGACAGACAGAGAGAGGAATGATGTCTGGCATGAGAACAGATCTCAGCAGCTCTTGCTTTAAGGTCCTAATTAAAGCAGCAGGGATGCGGGTTGTGAACGACAAGCTAGCTGAGAGAGATTCTCACGTAGCTGTCCGATTCTGCA
Source organism: Sinocyclocheilus grahami (assembly GCF_001515645.1). Taxonomy (NCBI): domain Eukaryota; kingdom Metazoa; phylum Chordata; class Actinopteri; order Cypriniformes; family Cyprinidae; genus Sinocyclocheilus; species Sinocyclocheilus grahami. The sequence continues at coordinate 123,104 of NW_015505220.1, read as the reverse complement.
GTCTTCAAGTGGACCTGCTGATGCTCATTACTACATCACAGAAACTGATCTATAAAACTAATTTCATTAGCACATGCTTTTATCTAAAGTGGCTTACAGAACACTTACCATAAGCACAATAAATTGCAGGGGTTAAATATCTTAATCGGGTGATGGAATATATATCCAGTGTTATTTTCTGACTGAAAATATGACTGAAATATTATAGTTGTGATTAATATTTATTAAGTTTTATTATTAATTATTTTTATTGATAATTTTCGATGTATTTTTATATTTTTCCTTTATATATATATATATATATCTTTCATTTTAATTTGTTACACTTTTAATAATTTTTTTGTCCTTTCGTCCAATTTTTTTATTTGCCTATATAATCAGTTTTCAAGTTAAGCTAAATAAAAATGAGAAACTTTGCCTTGGCAATTAGATGAAA
>NW_015505220.1:119794-122658 GCF_001515645.1 Sinocyclocheilus grahami | reverse complement strand
TCTATATATATATATATATATATATATAGACACACACACACACATACAGTATATACATTTAGTTTTAGCTGACTATAACAATGAAGAGCCTGAATAAGCCATATTTCCATATTCCCTCACTTTTTAATCAAAGAATCTCTTTGACTTCTCCATGACCTTTACAATTCTTAATTATTACCGAATAAGGATTAAAAAAAAGAAAAAAAGAAAATGCATTAATGCATTAACAAATCATTTGAACCAATTTGTGAACCAGTTCAACCAACTAATGGGAAAGACCAGACAATTCATCACAGATCACTGAATTCCAAGCAGGTTTTAATTTTCACAAGAACAATATCTAGCTAATTAAATATTTTAGAGCTTTCCTGACTTTTCCAGGTCAGTTCCTTAAATTTCTAGGTTCTCTATGAAAGTGGAAAACCTGAGCTTAAACCACTTCATCACCACACCCAGATGGAATCTGCTGACTTGTGTCCATTTCTATGCTGATTTTGCAACAAAAAAAAGACACTGAATGAATTTAAACACGGTCAAAATGGGAGCGTATTACATGCTGAAAGCTCAATGAAATTGCACAAACTATTTAATACACCAACAAAGAGGAGATGCAGGTACAGAAAACCTGACAGGTGTCTGAAATCTGCAGTTTTCTGCACATACAGAAAAGTGAGGGTCTCAACATCTGCACGGATAATATAGAGCTGCTACAGCGCTGCTGACAGATACGAGTGTTGAGAGCATGAAACTGTGAGTGTTTCTGGAGTGTGTCTCAGGAGATGGAAGTTCAAAGCCGTTTGTTTCGGAGAACTGAATTTAGACACTGAGGTTCACACGTTTGATTTCAGTCATGACGGTTGGACAAAACCCGTGGAATAAGGGCTGACCAATCCTGCGGGTTACACAAAGTCTCTCTCTACATGCACGTGTGCGTACATATAACACAGCAAAAGAACCACAAAACCTGAAGAAAATAATGACTCTACTACATGCTGATTCAACAAAACCCATGCAAAGGAGACAGATGTCACCCTGGAGGAGGCCATGTGGTGGTGTGGCCTTACTAGCGGCTAGGACAATGAAATCAATGCGTGCCGCATCAGCAGAAAGCACTTGGCTCCTAGTGGCCCTTATGAGGGCAGATTAGAAAAAAACAGACAAACAGAGAATGAAGAAGTGAGATGAAGAAAGAAAAGCTGCGTAGATGAACCAGACTTTGACTGGCCAAAGTGAAAGTTCTCCCCCAAACTCATAATTCACTCATTTACTCATATCATTTTTAACCTGTATGACAGACTTTCTATTGTGAAATGCAAAAGATGCATGTCTCAATGGGGTGCAAAGTTGTTTTCCCCTACATTCTTCAAAATATATTTTGTTGTGTTCAGTAGAAGAATGTCACACAGGCTTGGAAATACGTGAGGGTGAGCAGATGTTCTCAAGGAGATCTCCCTTAAATGTCTCAAACAAAACTCTAGCTTTGAATCTATTTCAAAAACTTTCTCAAATCCCAGCTTGTCCTCAGAAGCAACTTTGTTTCCCAGTAGACTGATAAAACCTTTTCTTTTGTGGCGACGGGCTGCAAGTCTACCTGAAAGAACTGAAATAATGTGGTGACGTGATGTGGAACTATAATGCAAGCTTGGAACGACTTTACAGTCATTCGGTAAAATATTATCATCTTAGAATGTCTGACAGCCAATCAGAATCAAGCATAATGCCATGCCACAACTGACCAATCAGAGTATCACAAAGTGGCAAATGATAACTGCTGTTTTAAACCAAGATAAATAAGCTTTGATATATATTAAAGTCTAACCTCATTTATAGCATGCATTTGTTATGTACTGTATGTGTGTGTGTGTGTTTATATATATATGCCATGGAAATGTTAATATATAATTTTTTTTAATTAGTTTTTATTTTAATATTTTCTGTTTGCGTTCTAATGTTACATTTTAGTCATTTTGATGTGTCTTATTATAAGACTTTTTTTATAATTTCAGATTTCAAGGTACACTAAATGAAAATTAGAAATGTTGCCTTGGCAATTAGATGAAAAATTGTAATAATTTATAATTATTATAAATTATGACAGTATTAAATTACAAATTTTCTTGCTTTTGTTTAGCATTTAATCAAGCAAACAACAAAAAATATAATAAATGAATTAAACTAAACAATAACCATAAAATTGCATACACATGTATAACAAATTACATGACCTCTGTCATTGCCAACAAAGTGTATATAACAAAGTATTGAGATGAAATTTTGTTATTGACCAAATACTTGTTTTCCACCATAATTTGCAAATAAATTCTTTAAAAATCCTACAATGTGATTTTCTGGTTTTTTTTTCTCATTTTGTCTCTCATAGTTGAGGTATACCTATGATGAAAATTACAGGCCTCTCTCATCTTTTTAAGTGGGAGAACTTGCACAATTGGTGGCTGACTAAATACTTTTTTCCCCACTGTATCTATATATCTATATATACATACATACATACATACACCCTTGCTTTCATTTAGCATTTTATCAAACAAATAATAAATAAATACAATTTAAAAATGTGTATTTAATTACATACCCATTGAATATATTTATTAATAATGAATTTTATATGTATAATAAACAAACTTTTGACATTTATAATTTAAATACTGAAAAATCATATTAAAAAAATCATGTCAAAAAAAAGGAATTGAAGGAACTGACATCTATATAAATCAGCAGGTCATCACATGACCAAAAGCTGGATTTTCCTGGCAATTTCCCTCCTCTTTCTCTCTCTGCTTTGCTGTCTTCCACCCCGCCTCCCTCCCTCTCTCTCTCTCTCTCTCTCTCTCTCTCTCTCTCCC
>NW_015505220.1:80717-119416 GCF_001515645.1 Sinocyclocheilus grahami | reverse complement strand
TCTCTCTCTCTCTCTCTCTCTCTCTCTCTCTCTCAGTGTGTGTGTCGCTGGCTCTCGGGTCTCTCAGTTCTTGGAGCGGCTGGTTCAGGATGGATGTCTCATGCGCACACATGCCATCGCTGAGCGCCGGACCCCGCTGCATCCTGTCGGCAGTGCGCGTGAGTGTGTGTGTGTGCGTGCATGCATGCGTGTGTGCGTGAGAGCGAGAGTTGCGGGGGAGCGCCGGTCGGGTAAAGACGCGTGCGAGTTTTGTGTGTGTGTTTTGGGGCAGATCTCAGTGGAATCTGTCACGCTAGATGTGTAAAGGATCACAGGAGCAGCGTCTGACCATACGTGTGTTACACGGAGAAACTTCCAGCATGGCAGACCCTCTCTCCGGACTCACATCAGTTCTCGCTCCCTGATGGACCCCAGCTGCACTGAGAGGGAAGACATGTGCTGGCCATCTCTCCCTCCCCTTCATCATCATCATCACCACTACTGAGTCGTGTCTGGAGGTGAGTCTCTGTCTTAACATTTGAGCTCAAGTTTGGACTCGTAATCACCTTTAACCTTCTGGAAATGCACCTTTAGTCAATTTCAGCTTGTGAATTCACTTTCATAATGCTGAGAAAACATACAAATGCACAAGAAACTTGAACAGCAAAGTTGATTTGAGACAAGACGGCAAGTGCTGCATTGAAAAACCTCATCAGAACAAACACGCCGAGATCATCTGTTCCTGTGGCGTCTCAACCGACCATCGCAATGCTTCGTTTAGCATTATTATAATCTTTTTATTTCAACCCACGCAGAGCGTGCGAGAGACAGAGAGAGAGAGAGAGAGATTATGGTGGGGTCTGAACTGTAAAACAGTTGGGCTGACAGTGGATTTAGAAACTGTTTTCAGGCTGTAGGTTAAATCAGGACTATTTCGGTGAAAAATTAACATTTGGGCATCATTTTCTCTGCCTCACATTAATTCAAACCTGTATGACTTTCCGTTTTTCTGTGAAACACAAAAGGAGATGTTTAGCTGAATGTTCATGCTGCTCTTTTCCACACAATTAAAATGAACAAGAACAGAAGATATTAAGCTCCGAAAAAGGATAAAAGGCACAAGAAATTTAGTTGTGCATTATGTTATACTATATACGTATTTATTTCCTCTACACTATGTGTCAAAATTTTGGAATCTTTTAACTTTTTTGAAGCAAGTGTCTTATGCTTACTAAGACTGCATTTATTTAATAAAAAATACAGCAAAAACAAGAAAATTGTGAAATATTTTTACAATTTAAAATAACTATTTTCTATGTGACTATATTTTAAAATGTAATTTATTCCTGTGATGAAAAGATGTATTTTCAGCATCATTACTCCAGTCTTCAGTGTCACATGATTCTTCAGAAATCATTCTAATATGCTGATTTGCTGCTCAAGAAACATTTCTAATTGATGCTGAAAACCGTTTTTGTTGCTTATTTTTTACTGTTATTTATAATTATATTTTAGTTTATTTTATATCAAGTAAATGCAGCATTGGTGAGCATTAGAGACTTCTTCAGTGACACCAGCCTGCATTGGTTCTTGCGCGTTTCACAATGCAAATGAGTTTTGAGAGCTAGAGCGGTCACTACATGACTTCATTGTAGAAAAAGAGCTGCATAAACATTCGGAATTATGTTTCAGAAACAAAAAGTCATACAGGTTTCCAACAACATGAGGGTAAGTAAAGGATAACAGGATTTAGATTTTTAGTTGAACTATGTCTTTAAAAGTGTCAATGGCTCAACTGGCCTGATGAAAGGCCATAACATGAGCATAATAGAGATAAATACTGCCTGTTAGCACTAGAGACCAATCCAATGCTCAGAGCACAAACCCATCGGCCACAAGTCAGGAAAACACTCACTAACACACACTCTAGTCTGCTCAGACAAACAGTGTGAGAGTGTGTGTGTGTGTGTAAGAGAGAGAGAGACTGAGCATGAGAAGGAAAAAGTGAGACTTTATCTGGGTTCTACCTGAAGGATCACGACTGTTTTTCAATTGGCTGTTTTGTGAACACGTCATTTCTGTCTGAAACACTGAAACACTCCCATACTCTGTTTACCTCCTCAACCAGATACCAGCAGAAACACAGAGAGAGAAAGATGCATACTGCATTATGATGGTCAGTCACCTACTGTACAGTAAACACAGGGTGAATCACACAAATATCTGGGTCATGATAGATAGATAGACAGACAGACATATAACTGAACATTGGGCTGACATATAACTCAATAGTACATAGACTCGGCCATACTGTGCAAATAAATGTAAGTGAAAGTAAAACAGCCAAAGACAACAGGGCTAAATAAGCTTTTCAACATCCAACCAACATTCATGACCTCTAATTTTTTTTTTAAATGCTGCAGGACAAAACATCCCACACATTCAATAGCTGATCGTTCAGAAGTCAAGAACAAGTCAAAGTTTAAGCCGAACACTAAAGCATGCAGCAGCAGTAAAAGCAGTTCTGCATCAATATATGCTGATTGACAAAAACAAAGTTTGAGGTCATAGATCTTGGCAGAGAACGCAAACCTCACGCCGCAGCTGAACACTTGATACAAGGGCTGGGTTTTGACACAAATTTCACGATTCGATTCGATTCTCATTCACAAGCTTGCGATTCGATTCGATTCGATTACCCATTTGATTTGATTCAATATTGATTATTTTGGATATATATCAGGTACAGTACATACCAAATTCTCAAGGAAGAAAAATCTAACTAAACAACTAATGCTGTAAAATATATATGAAAGTCAGTTGGTACTACATTACTATAATACTGAAGGTTAAAATTGACTGATTTGTTAAAATGACACTTAATGAGGTTTTTAAAATAATAAAGTTACAATTACATAATATTTCTACTTCAATTCGTTTTTTTAAAAATAATGAAACTTGATGGATGTATTCAAACAAATTAAACATTGAAGAATAGTAAACTGTATAATGAATATGTTATACGGTGCATATATTTAGCAAAATGCCCCTCTCTTAGGGCTGGACAATAATTCAATATCAATATGTATCGCAATGTATGTATTATTTTTTTCAATAACGGTGATATGATTTTTAAACACATTTCCGATATTTCGATATACATTACCAGTGTTTACCATACATTGATTTATTTGTGGCGTTTGACTTTGTTGACCAAACATGAGCACTGCACGTTTCAAAATCATAACACGGCGCGGGTGTTTTATATGAATGTATCTCTGACGGGAACCGACTGTCTTCAGAATAGTTTCGATGGCATTTTAATTTGATCTGATAAAGTAGCATTCATGAGCGGAGCTGCTGTGATTACAGCCGTTACTGGAGAAACCGCTAGTTTATCACTCTAAAAGCGCCTCCTGCTGGCAAAGGCTGCATTTATTTGATCCAAAGTACAACAAAACCAGTAAAATGTTGAAATATTTTTACTATTTAAAATTGCTTTCTATTTGAATAGATTTTAAAGTGTAATTTATTCCTGTGATCATACATAGGTACATTTTCAGCATTCCTCCAGTCTTCAGTGTCACATGATCTTCAGAAATCAATATAATATGCTGATTTGCTGATTATCAATATTTAAAACAGTTGAGTAAATTTTTTTTTAGGATTCTTTGATGAATAGAAAGATCCAAAGATCAGCATTTATCTGAAATAAAAAGCTTTTGTAACATTATACACTATTCCATTCAGTATAATTTTTATAATTTTTTTGGGAAAGAAATTATAGAAATGAATACTTTTATTTAGCAAGGATGCTTAAAATTGATCAAAAGTGATGATAAAGGCATTTATAATGTTACAAAAGATTTCTATTTCAGATAAATAGTGTTCATATCGATATCGGAATTATATCGTATCGACCGAAATTAAGAAATATATTGTGATATCAATTTTGGCCATATCGTCCAGCCCTAGCCTCTCTACAGTTTATTTTTCTATCTGACTAATGAGTTTATGGTCACCAAATATGTTTTTCTGAGGTAAATGTGACGTTACGTGACATTGTTTACAAGCCGTTATACTGATGTCTTTGCGCGGCTGAAACACTGATTGAGCGATTATTTGAGACAGGATAAGGATTGTAAAGTTGTACTCTTTCTTTTAACTTACCTTCGGATGTTTAGTCATGTTTATTTTGTGCTGAAGCTGGTATTAATGTGGAGGAGATGATCAGTTCACGTGTGCTACGCGCTGCTGCGTCTGTTGAACTGATGCGCTACAGCTATCTGTCACTCCACATTAAACAGCGCCAAAATTGCGATATACTGGATGGGAAGTGCCCTTCAATGTTCTGTTCATTGACTGAAAACAGGCTTTGGGATTTAAGAATCGATATCGTTCCATAAAAATGAGAATCGATTAATATCGAGATATCTATATTTTTTACCCAGTCCTACTTGAGACACATTAAGAATAATTTTGGAATCGGATCGTGACTCTGAGTCGTGAGGAGCCTAAAGACTCGCCGTCTCGCTCTTCACCTGCCTCACACACAGAAACAGCAGCACCGGCTGCGAGGAAGCCAGATGCTGTCTTTCATGTGGTAATGGGTTTATTACGAGTCTGTTCGCTCACTGTACAAACGCACAGACGAGGAGAGATCACAACATGCCTGGAATACTGAAGAGATTCAGACTCGCATGAGACAGCAGCATTTGATATGCCCATCTCTGCCTTATCAAGAGACCTGCTCCACACTGCAGCTGTTCTGACCAAGAATCGCCTATTTTTATACTGTACATCTGAACTTTAATCCAAACTGGATTCACCAACCAGTTCATCCTCAAACACTCACTAAACCTGTGAAGAGAAGATTGAAAAACGCATAAAGCCAGCAAATCAGATTAGAGATTGACCTTTCATGAATAAATGAAGAAATTAATATCAATTTTTTCTTCCATCCATCCTACTCTCCTTCTTTCTTTACCCACTGATCTTTCTTTCTCCCTTTCGTCATCCGTTCATCTTTCTTTCTTCGCTTTCTTCCTTCCATCCATCCTTTTCATCCATCAATTGTTCTTCCTTCCTTCCTTTCATCCATCCATTTTTCTTTTGTTCCTTCTTTTGTTTGTTATTTCTTTCTCCAAACATTTTTCTTTCTTTTTCCCTCATCCTTTTCTTTTCATCCATCCATCTGTTTCTTTACTGCCTGCCATCCATCTTTCTTTATTTCTTGCAATCCATCCACTTTTCTTTCTTTCCCTCCATCCATTGATCCATCCATCCATCCATCCTTCTTTCCATCCATCTATCCATCCATTTTCTTTCTTCCCTGACATCAATATATCTTTCTTTATTTCTAGCAATCCATCCATCCATTTTTCTTTCTTTCCTGACATCCATCCATCCATTTTTTTCTTTCCTGACATCCATCCATCTTTATTTATTTCTAGCCATCCATCCATCCATCCATTTTTCTTTCTTTCCTGACATTCATCCATCTATTCATCCATCCATCCATTTTTCTTTCTTTCCTGACATCATCCATCTTTCTTTCCATCCATCCATTTTTCTTTCCTGCCATCAATCCATCCATCCATTTTTCTTATTTTCTTTACTGCCATCCATTCCATCCATCCCTCTTTATTCCTTGCCCATTCATACATTCATCCATTCATAATAGCATCTAACAATATTTATTGTAAACTGCTTATTACTTAACTATTAATTACGGAGTGAAAATAATTTCAAAGTAAACCCTACACCACTTTTTTTTTTCCTCAATGCAAAATAGAGCACAAACACCTAAAAAACAAGGTTTTTACCCAGGGCACCTTGTGTACATCTAACAACAATCTCACACATACACACATGTATTGAGTGCAGTGTGTGTGTTCTGGTTACCTGGTCTCCAGCAGCAACCAATTTACAGACGCTACATCTGCACCACTGCACACCTTCATAAACCACACTGCACATTAAGCATCAGCGCTAATGTTTGCTGGCTGAATTAGTCTTGTTTCGATGTATAGCTGGAGGACAATCACACAATGCATCTCTGCTCTCATTCTCCATCCCCGATCTCACGTCTGCTTTTTCTGGGAAATAAGAGTGTTGTGGGTAATGGAAGCTGCACCCCGCTGTCTGAAACTCCACAGAGAGCCTCTCCATGACATTAACTGACAGACAGAGAGATAATACACTGCAGAAGAGTTAAAAATCAGTCAGTGCTAATCTGACCCCTCATCTGAGCAGCAAAGTCTCGGTAAAAAATCCACAAGAACCTTATTCAAAAATGTTTGAGAGCTTTGGCTTTGCATGTGTGTGTCTGTGTAAAGCTCTGGGGTGAGATGTTTTACTACTCAGCGTCGAGTCAGATACAGTTCCCCGTACACCAGCGACTTCCTCAAAATACTGCAGGTCTATCAGAGCTGAATACTAAATAGAGTAAAAGCTCTCAGCAATGCCGGAAAAGAAATCCGCTCAGGGTCAGTGGGGCAGATCAGGCTCTGACTCCACTGAACACTTCGATTCATTTCCAGTGAACTGACACTTTCATTTGAAACACACATTATTCATATTATAAGATCATATAGTGTATCAAATAGTGCTTTTAGAATCTTTACACTTTACTTCATAAATTGGATAGCACATTTGTTACTATAGAAATACATATTTTCTGCATCACTGTTGAATCTTTACTCTTGTCGTGGGCTCACGGTCTTAACCAAATGTGAGGAGACAAAAAAAGACCATGTAGCGCTGATAATCGTTCCACATCTTTCTATTGATTTGTCCTCATGGTCTGCACACAAAAACAAACAGTGTAGTCCAATTGACAAAAAAATGATTGTAGAGAGCTGATTCCTTTTAGGGAATCAGAAACACAATGCAACTGGTCTAGTACAATTCAGAAACAAATGACTATTATGAGCAGATTTAAGATTACGTTGTCTTTCGAACTGACACACACAGCACAATCAGCACATGCTAGTTCACAAACAAATGACTCATGTACCAATCATTTTTAGCGAATCAAAAAAAACATATGCCATACTCCGCCTAATCAAATACTCAGACAAATGACTTTTCAAAATGAAGTTCAAAACAAACTCAGTTAGCATACTGAATCATCTCAGAGACGATTATACAGTAGATAGATATACTGATTCTGAGATTATTTGTTTTTCGTACATTAATAATATACAGAACATTTAGCACAGTCCATTTCAAAAACAAATGACTCCTATAAATCATCGATTTTAGTGAATCAAAAATATACACTGCCAGATTCACAAGCGACTCCTATGAACTGATTATTTTTAGTGAATCAAAAACATATGGCACAATCACCATTATCCAATTCACAAATGACTCATGAATGATCTACTGTATCTACACAGCAAAATCCCCAGAGTTAAATCAACTCTGCTCAGTCAGTGCTAATCTGACCCCTCATCTGAGCAGCAAAGTCTCGGTAAAAAATCCACAAGAACCTTATTCAAAAATGTTTGAGAGCTTTGGCTTTGCATGTGTGTGTCTGTGTAAAGCTCTGGGGTGAGATGTTTTACTACTCAGCGTCGAGTCAGATACAGTTCCCCGTACACCAGCGACTTCCTCAAAATACTGCAGGTCTATCAGAGCTGAATACTAAATAGAGTAAAAGCTCTCAGCAATGCCGGAAAAGAAATCCGCTCAGGGTCAGTGGGGCAGATCAGGCTCTGACTCCACTGAACACTTCGATTCATTTCCAGTGAACTGACACTTTCATTTGAAACACACATTATTCATATTATAAGATCATATAGTGTATCAAATAGTGCTTTTAGAATCTTTACACTTTACTTCATAAATTGGATAGCACATTTGTTACTATAGAAATACATATTTTCTGCATCACTGTTGAATCTTTACTCTTGTCGTGGGCTCACGGTCTTAACCAAATGTGAGGAGACAAAAAAAGACCATGTAGCGCTGATAATCGTTCCACATCTTTCTATTGATTTGTCCTCATGGTCTGCACACAAAAACAAACAGTGTAGTCCAATTGACAAAAAAATGATTGTAGAGAGCTGATTCCTTTTAGGGAATCAGAAACACAATGCAACTGGTCTAGTACAATTCAGAAACAAATGACTATTATGAGCAGATTTAAGATTACGTTGTCTTTCGAACTGACACACACAGCACAATCAGCACATGCTAGTTCACAAACAAATGACTCATGTACCAATCATTTTTAGCGAATCAAAAAAAAACATATGCCATACTCCGCCTAATCAAATACTCAGACAAATGACTTTTCAAAATGAAGTTCAAAACAAACTCAGTTAGCATACTGAATCATCTCAGAGACGATTATACAGTAGATAGATATACTGATTCTGAGATTATTTGTTTTTCGTACATTAATAATATACAGAACATTTAGCACAGTCCATTTCAAAAACAAATGACTCAAAAATATACACTGCCAGATTCACAAGCGACTCCTATGAACTGATTATTTTTAGTGAATCAAAAACATATGGCACAATCACCATTATCCAATTCACAAATGACTCATGAATGATCTACTGACATATGGCACCATTCACATAGTCCAAATCACAAATGACTCGTATGAACTGATTTTTTAACAAATCAAAAAGACTCAAACTCAATTACCATATTGAATCAATCAGTCAAACGATTCCTTCACAGCAACTAATTACATTTTAGTTCATAAATCTTCATATCTGAATGCACATGATCTACTGTTTGTCAATGACTGAATGAAAGTGAGCCGTCCATCCATCTATGCTATCATTAGTAAATGTACACAGCAATAGTCAGAAAAGTCATAATGCTTCATCTTCAGAGCTTCAGTGAGGTGGCGGGGCATTACGCCGGCTGTAATGCTTGATGAATATGGATTTAAAGGACTAACTAGGAGGGCAGATGTGATGATCTCTGAGCTCTCGCTGCAATAAAGCCGGCGTTTAAAGAGTCCTCTCTCCACCTGAGCGTAACGCTTTACAGACCCGTTAAAGAGACGCATCTAATGGAAGGACGGCGAGCACACTAACTCTAGATGAAATGACAGCGACACATCATTAAAATGTTCTAGCATCAGAGAGCCACAATTATTAGAAGCACAATCCTCTAATAGCAGCCGTTCAGATGGATGGCCTCATCTTATGGCATTAGAGAAACGATTAACGGACAAAGGATTTGACTCCATACACTGGCTTTAATGCAGCCGGGATCACACACACAATCTCCTCCATACTATCACAAACACAATGTTATACTTTGCATATCTGTAGTTCAGCGTGCACACAAATACATTCTATTACACAAAAATCATTTCATTTTCTTCATACGTAGTTTATAGTAGTCATGCATTTAATCATTATAACTTCAGCAATCTATCTATCTATCATTCTATCCTTTTTACTGAATCAAAAACATAGATATAGATCAATTAAAAAAATATTTCAAAAAGACAAACTGTTTAAAATTCAAATGATGAAAATTATTAAAAAAAATTCCACAGCATGTTTTCCTTCCCTTTCCTTTTTTTTAACTAAATGAACTTAATGACATTTGCTTATTTTCATTAAATGCAGCACAATATCGAGTGTAGATAATACAATTACTTCTCCTTAGCTCCTTCTTCTTTCTCCTTAATTAACACACATATATTTACAAAAACATTATGATGCATTAAAAATGCCACATGAAGACTAATGAATAGATTCATCTGCTATTAAAACATCTCACAAGAGAAGAAATTGATGGTTTGGTTGAAATGATTGACAGAAAAAACCCTCTTCTGACGAAAAGTGCTGAAAATAGAGACTGTTTTAACTACATCCTGGTCATATTGCACATGCATATGAACTCTTTTTCCGTGTCGAATGTGGACAGGCCTCATTCGGAGAAAGCACACTAATAATATCCTGCAGGGGAAATCACCAGGAGAAAACCCAGCAGACAAACCAAATAAATAAATAACAGAAATGCAGCAGCTAAAGCCGGATTAGGGTGAGCTCTCGGCCTCCACACGCTCTCTAGAAGTGCCACACTTTCATTTGTTCCTGCAGTGTTAGGACGCCCTGTGCTCAAACAACACCATGCTTCTGTCAGCAAATAAAGCAAGCAATCGAGCAGGGGAGGGATTTCCTGTTTTATTAACGCTCGCAGACGTAGGAGGATGAATATGAAATATGACCTGAGGTTCCTGTACAATGCTATTAGTCTTACATAATTAACACATTTGATTTGATCTCTTATCAAACCCCAAAGCACATTATTTACATGCACATTACTAGATGGCCAGATTAAAACCCTCATCCTGACTGCGCTTGAGGAAAAGAACCAGAACACATTAAACGCCTCGATCAGAAACCACACACAAGCTGCAGGTCAACACTGGAGAAGCATATGAAGCTTCTGACCTCAGTCCTGAAAACTCAAAAGAAACAAAGCTCTTTTCCATACATTTCTGACAAACAAAGCATCATAAAAGTAGTCCACAAGTCAAAACTTAAGACAGCTTTGTGTGAAGAAAAGACTGAATGTAGGTTGTTTTTCATTGAAAATATTCATCTTCAAACGAATGGTCGATGGCAACAAATGTGGTGCACCACATTACTTTTAAGTGCAGAAGTAATAATAATAATTTTGTTCAGTAAAAAAACCCTGAAGGTCAGTGTTTCACTAAATTTGTAATAACAATATAAAAATAACATTTTAAGATTGCTTTGCTAAAGAAATGACCTAAATGTAAAAGTTAAATTAAAATTAAAATAAATTCCATTAATTCAATTAAAATATTCCCCTTTGAATTGTGGTGCAACCACCATTCTATTTCTAAATATAAATAGTAATATTTAAAAAAAAAAGAATAATAATAATAATAATAATAATAATAATAATGAAATAAATAGAAAAAAAAGTCAAGGATTCATTAAATTTAATACTACTACAACTAATGAATGGTCAATTGCAACAAATGTGATACAATCAAAGTAATAATAATAAAACAAATAAAAAATAAACTTTTTTTAAACATCCATCTAAAAATAAACTTTTTCCCCATCTGAAAGTCAAGTGCACCTTGGATAGTAGGAAGAGAAATAAATAAGGAATAGAGAGAGACGCTAAGGTCTCAGATGAAAGTTTACAGGTCAGTTCACTTGATTTTTGGGGGAAACTGAAGAGGAAGGAGGACAGGTTGTCCATTCATTCATCCATCCATGAGAGTGTGTTTGAACTCCTGTAGTTAGTGTTGGCATGAGAAAGCAGCAGTGTGAGGCAGATGAACTTGTCACCAGGAAAAATGAAGAGCTCGCTGTAGCGCTTCACCTGAGCACAGAACTAGAGTTTCAGGCGATGTCGATGAGTTACGATTCACCGTCTAACAACCAAAGCCTGCAGAGACTCGCGTGTGACTGAACAGATGTGGCTCTTTAATTGAAGACACACAAACAGCAGCGACTCTCGTGCTTGCATACATGTCTGCGGGTCTGTACGCTTCACGCGACACATGATGATCTACAGTGATTACCATTCACAGCCTGCTGTGACTTCATTATATATGAACTTGAGGCTGAACTGTTCACACATCTCATGTGTGGATGTTTGCAATATAAATGATTCACATACTGTAGATGCAGGATTTACTGTACAATGAGCCTTTTCTAGAAGAATGGCGTTTTTGCTGAGACATTGCTACGTAGTTGCTAGATGCCAAAGATCACTAGATCAGGGTAAACTTAGTAACAGAGTCATGAGTTTGAATTTGAATTTCATTAGCCACACCCACCAGCAAGCTGAATTGCAATTTAATTTGTAGACTAATTTAAATGCATTCTGGGAAATGAAGTTTTCTTCCACCCTAATATTCATTAAATAAGTGAAAAAATATTCATTAAATATTATAAAAAAATATTACAAAATACAAATTAGGTAGCATTTCTGTCCACCCATCCATCTACAAGGTATCCTTGGTAACCTTCAAATGATAAAAGGCCAACATTTTAAGCTTGCCCTGACAATCTTTTAGCTTTTCAAGTAAAATTAAATAAATGAATAAATAAAAATATCAAAAAATAAATAAAATTGAGGCTGTATGAATTTGAATTCACTTTAATTTTACCTTTCAAATTGCTGTTTGTTCTAACTTCTGAATCATGCATAATAATAATAATAATAATAATAATACTGTAATAATAACCCATGATACATTTCAAAAAAAATTTAGGATTCTTTCATGAATAGAATGTTCAAATGTCTTCACTGTACTTTTAATCAATTTAATGTGCCCTTGCAGAAAAAAAAGTATGAATTTATAAAAAAATAAATAAAAAAAAGTCTTACTGACCCAAAACATTTGAACGGTACTGTACATTGAAGGAAAGACCAGACTATTGCAGAAACTTGAGGGAAAATGTAGCGAATATCGTAGGACTACTTGCTAAAAAGAAGGGAACATAAGACCAGAAGCTTGATCTGTAAGACAAGAAAAAAGATGTCCTGTGCCACACTAAAGATTTACAGCTGCTGCTCCAGACGGCTTGTATCCATTGTTGTGAATCTTTCATATTTGAAAGACAAGATTACTGAAGCAGAAATCAGATTTGGTTCAGGAGTCCTGGGTTAGAGTGTTCGGATATCACCCTGCTTGAGAAATGTTAGCCGTTACTGAAAACTTCACAACAAGCCTCAGACCTTGAAGACAGAGTCATTTTTCTGTTTGTAACTCTCATTGCATAACTGTCTTGCCTTTCTATGTAAGAAGAAAATATAAAACACAGTAAAACAAAAAAACAGGCTAAAAAACTAGAGATGTGCAAAAATACATCTTGTCATAATGGACTTGTCGGTGGATTGTGTGAAAGTCTAGTAGGTTTTAAGAAAGCCTGATATAATGAGGTTGATTCATGTCCAACACACAGCATCATGACACATTCTGGTGTTCAATAACAACTCAACGAAGCACAACAGAAAAGAACAGGTCTCAAGAAGCATTTTTGAAATGATTTTTAAAGCTGTTTTTAGTATGTGCCCAATAGACCTGTCCTTTAACTACACAAAACCATCATAACACACACAAACGCACGCGCGCACACACACACACACACAGACACAAACAAACAATAACAGAGAATTTCAGAAGAACTTGTCTTGAAATGTATTTGTTAAAGTGGTTAATTAATATTAGTGCTGTCAAATGATTAATCGCGATTAATCTGATCCAAAATAAAAGTTTTTGTTTACATAATATATGAGTGTGTACTGTGTATATTTATTATGTATATATAAATATAAACACATGCATGTATATATTTAAGAAAAATATGTTATGTTTATATATTAACTACATGAATATATATTATAAAATATAATGTAGATATATAAATGTATATACATGTAAATATTTTCAAAATATATACTGAATGTGTGTGTATTTATATATACACATAATAAATAGACCCTTTTAAGGCTGACGTCACAATTACGTCATCGCACTAGCTGGAGGCAAAACAAAGGGGAAACTGGAGGCGGCCAATTCAAACCAGTGCAGATTATTGGAGCCAGTAGAGCACCCTCACCTCGGCCAGATCTACTGGAATTTGTCACTGATGTTCCTATGTTGGTTAAACATGGGATATAATGTGTTTTGGGTAAATCTAACAGGCAGTCTTTGGTCTCACTGAGTAAGTTAGAAAAATAAAGTACGTTTTCTAATATAGATAGATAGATACAGATATAGGTAGATAAATAGGTAGGACAGACAGACAGACAGAGACAGAGAGATAGAGATAGATAGAGAGCGAGATACATACATACATACATACATACAGCATCAAACTCACTCCCATATTTCCAGAAAAGAATGCACATATCAAGGCACTAAAAAAAGGCAGTTTGACACAGAGGCCTCGGATGGAAGCTGGGAGTGTTTGTCAGGGTGATGATGCTGAATCATAGGGCAGCCAGTGTCTCTCTTTCTATTAGTTAGCTGAGGGATGGTGAACTCCAGGGAGGTAGACAGATGACACGCTTTCACTCCTATCATTCTCCCTGCGTGCGGTCGCTCCAGAACACACAAGATTAAGAGATGCAATTAACTGTCAAAGACAAGCAAGTCATGGGCTAAGACAACATTTATGAGATTGCTCCATAAATTTCACTGCATACAAGCCGAGCAGGTTAGCGAACGAAAGGACGCTAATTCGCTATATGAAACGTTCATAGAGTCTGGGGATTAAGGATGTTGCAGCTGTGCCCTTTTTCTGGTTCCATGACTGATTATTTTCACATTTGTGTCAGATCATTTAAGCACAGAAATCTAATCTACTAACACAATTACATGCAAGATACAGTTGCTAAAGGCAAGTGCACCATTTTTTCAACTAATAATATTGTGTTTGCAGGAACCATGGTGAGCAAGGACGCTGGTAAATGCATGCTCACCAACTCTGAGTCGGACTCAGAGGCAACGGCGGCCTCCATGGCCCTGGAGGTCAAAGGATCGTCGGATGAAAGCCGGCAGGTGCGCAAGCGCAACAAAGCCCTTCAGGTGCGCTTCAAGGACATCTGCGAGGCGCAGAATGAGCAGGCTGCTGCGGCCCGAGGGGGGAAGCCAGTCTACAAGGTAGCGTACCGCAAGTACATGACCGTCCCAGCTCGCAGATCAATCCCCAATGTCACCAAAAGCACCGGAGTGCAAACATCACCGGATCTTAGGAAGCGTTACCAGACTTTTCCATTTGAGCGGAAGAAAGGACATACGGTCAAGCATGCCGCTGTTGTGGAGAGCTGTAAGGATCAGGACGATGGGTTTGTTATTGATGTAAAGAGGGCAAAAGCTACCGAGACAGGTAGGGAGTGTGTACCCTCTCAAAATGTGAGGAAAACAAGAGCATTAATGCACACCAGCAAGTGTGTCGCAACTATAGAGCAACACCCACAAGCCAGGGACTGTCTGAAGAGAACAGACGGACCATGTTCGGACGCTTTGGTTCTTCCTTGTCCGACAGATGGGTCCGCAGTGGGAACGGACAACTTGGACTATCAGATCTGTAGCGTCAGAAGTAAACACAGTAAGGGCTTCCAGAGAGACTCTGGAACTCTTGATCGCTCAGGCAAGCTGCAGTTGCTGAACTCTGGGGAGAGCAGTGGGAATATTCTAGAGGATTCCTCCTCCAAAGTGATGGGACCTATCGCGTGGAACTCTCTCACGCAGGTGGAGTGCCTGGAGAGTCCGTCCGAGCGGAGCAAACGCAAGAATGCGCTGCAGCTCAATGGCCTACAGTCGCAGACGCTGCCGCGGACCAGTTGCACGACGCAGGTCCAGTGCCACACGGGTACGCTGTCTGCTCGACCGCTGCGGGCTATGGAGGCGGCGGCGCCGGTGACTCCAATCTCCTCGACAGCCGTTCCCATGCCCGCGCCTCCATGCAGGGGCAGCACGGGATCAGGAACTCTACAGACGGATAATGAGGCGTGCAAGCAGATAGTGCCTGTCAATCAGGATGGGGATGTTAAAGCGCAGCTCCAGGCCATGGAAAACATGATCAGCTCCAGCCAGGAAACCATTAAAGTGCTGCTGGGTGTCATTCAGGAGCTGGAAAAAGGAGAAGCTCATAGAGAAGGGTAAGACAATGTACTTTAACCAGCATGCAAAGAGTAAAATTAAATCCTGTGCCAAAAGAACTGCATCAAGCAGAATTGCAATTTCCCACAGGTTTTCCAAAACAGGCCAGATGCAATGTGTTGAAGCACACTGGATTACTTTGGTTGTTTCTATGTATTGTTTGGTATCAGTCCCATGTATTGTTTGGTTCTCAAACTGCTAGAGTAGGTCTAAAGCTGCGGTCACACTAGACTTTTCATTCCATTGACTTCCATTCATAAGCATGCGAATGCGTCAGACCGGAAACGCAAACCCATGCGAAGATATTTCCCATTTCGCTGCATAGCAAAGTTCAAGTTTGGTGAACTCTGACCTGCGAATCCGCGTCGCGTGAAACCAATTGAAGATCAAAACGTCACAAAGTGACCTCTCGGTACAGAAATGGAGGAATCGCTAATTTTAGCAGTGTCGTGTCATACTGTTTAATAAAACACAATTTTAAAAGATTACAAAAATCACATAAAAAGAGAAGCGGCTTGGTTTGCGGTGGCAAGGGATGAATAGAGCGGATGGTATGTTTGAACAGTGAAACGTGTAATTTTATGTGATTTTTTTAATTACATGAGATTTGTATTTGTGCGTGTGTGTACTTGATTAACTATACTTGTGACTGATTGTAATCACTTAAATAGAAAATAATTATGACTAGTGAGGATATTTCTGCACGTGATGTCATATCCTGCTCCCGCCCCTTTTCAGAGCACCATCTGAACAAATTTTGCATGCTCAAAGTCTAGTGTGACCGTGGCTTAACTAGGATGGATGAGTACAGCTTTGGTTGGTTAGCAAGACTTCAAGGGAAGCACTATTTCATAAAAATAAAATTCTGTGCCAACAGAACTACACCAAGCAGAAGAGCAATTCTTCAAAGGTTTCCCCAATGTGTTAAAAGAGCCAATGAACCACAATGCATTGTTCAGAAAGTTGACCTAAAGGAGTATTACCTTGGATAACTCAATGTGTTTATGCATTGGGTACAAGAAACTATTCTAACAGAATATATTACTTCATTCCCATGTATTGCTTGGTTCTCAAACTGCTATACTAGGTCCAATTTGGATGAATGAGTGCATCTTTGGCTGGTTAGCAAGACTATATGGGCAGCACTTTTTCAGCACAGAATTGCGCCAAAAATAATTGCATTTACACACAGGTCTCTCCAAACATTCACAACACATGCCAACTGCAATGTGTGTGTTGAATATGCCAGTGAACCACAATACACATTTTTCGGAAAGATGACCTAAAGATGGATTACTTTGGTTTTCTCTGTGCGTTTATGCATTGGACACAAGAAATGTTTTCAACACAGAAAACAATACTTCAGGTAGGCCTAATTTGGATAGATGAGTATAGCTTTGGTTGGTTAGTAACTTTAAGTGTAGCACTCCGTTTCAAAATATGAAATTCTGTGATAAAGTAACTGAAAAATCTGCAATGCACGCCAATTAAAATGTGAACCACAATGCACATTGTTCAGAAAGTTGACTTAAAGATGGATTAGTTTGGTAGTTTCCAATGCATTTATGCACAAGATACAAGAAACTACTCCAACAACAAAAACATTACATCAGTTTTAGAGCCATTGTTTGGTTCTTTAGCTATAGTAGGGCTGAACAATAATTCAATATCAATATGTATCACGATATAATTAACGGTGATATGATTTTTAAACACATTTCCGATATTTCGATATACATTACCAGTGTTTCCCATACATTCATTTATTTGTGGCGTTTGACTTCGTTGAATAAACATGAGCACTGCACGTTTCAAAATCAAAACACGTCGCGGGTGTTTTATATGAATGTATCTCTGAAGGGAACCGACTGTCTTCAGAATAGTTTAGATGGCATTTTTATCTGATAAAGCAGCATTCATGAGCGGAGCTGCTTTGTTTACAGCCGTTACTGGAGAAACCATTAGTTCCATCGCTCTCACAGCGCCTCCTGCTGGCAGACAAGCAGTTTGCATTTTCAATAAATGCAAGCATCAAATAAATGCTTGGTGAGCAGAAGAGTATTCTTTAAAAAAACATTAAAAATCTTACTGTTCAAAAACTTTTGACTGGTATGTTAGCCTATAGTTTGAAGTAAAAAAATATTAATATTAACAAGGAGAGTCTGAGATTTATTTGACAGTGATTTCACATTTCTTGTTTGTATGAAGGCTGAATACCAATAAAAGGTGAACATTTATTTATTTGCGCCCTTTTTTTCCTAAAATATTATATAGTTTTATAGGAGTAGGTTTCATAGAGTTGGCAAATACATTTTTCATAAGTTTGTAGGTACAGACATCTGTTGTGGCCGTTCTTGGCCGTTTTTATGAGGCTTTTTTAATAGTGTTCATATCGATATCGGAATTATATCGTATTGACCGAAATTAAGAAATATATCGTGATATAAATTTTGGCCATATCGTCCAGCCCTAAGCTATAGTAGGTCTAATTAGGATGGATAAGTGCATCGTTGGTTGGTTAGTAAGACTTTAAGGGCAATACTTTTTTTATAAAAAATAAAATTGTGCCAACAGAACTGCACTAAGCAGAATTGCATTTCCTCACAGATTTCCCTAAACATCTACAACTCATGCCAACTACAATGTGTTGAAAGCTCCAACAATCCAATGTACACTGTTTGGAAAGTTGACCTAAAGATTGATTACTTTGGTTGTCTCTATGGTTTTCTAAACATTAATTCACCCCCAAGAATTGTTTGGTTCTCAAACTGACTGCTATAGCAGGTCTAATTAGGATGGATAAGTGCATCTTTGGTCGTTAAGCAAGACTTTTGGGGCAGCGCTCTTTTTCATATTGACTTTTATCACCTTGGACTCAACCTGGGAAATTTGCTAGAGGCCTTCTAAATACTACTTATTTAACGATGCCAAAAGCCTTCTACTTTCGAGAGCGCCTATTTAATCTAGCAATTGAATCCAAATCGGGGCAGAGGCATTAAGCAATGACAAACCTTTTTTAGGAGAGTAGAAAAAGACAATAAAATGTACCTCACAAAGAAGAAGACTATGCAGTATATTTAGATTAAATGAACAAGTCCAATCGGGAAATATCATAGACACTAACTAGTAAGCTACACAAGCAGGATATTTACAGGCATAACAGCTGAATATTTACAGTCAGAGCCAATCAATGATAAACCAGCTCATTCCCACAGAAGGATATCATGCAAATCAGCCTAAACTATCGCTTTAAAATATTCCAATGCCACATTTAGCTTTATCCCACCCAGCTAAGCATAACATACTGATTAGTTCAGCATTTACACAAAAAACTGTACAACATTAAGTAAGCCCCTTATGAGATCAGTTTGCATGCAATTTAGAGAGAAACAGGACTAAATCTAATGTTTGAGACCGGTTAGGTCAAGGGAAATGAAAAAATTGAGTTTGCACAGGAAACAGACTTATTTTCCTGCATATTCACACACACATTTCCCTGAAGATGCTTTGGGATGCAAGCACTAGAACCCCGCCAGGATAGTGATTAAAAACGGCATTAATTACCTGCAAGACTACATGTCTATTTTATATACTTGAAGCACAATTAAGGTCACAGCAAGAGGGTTTCATAAACAACTGATCCAGAGGATGTTCAGGAGACTATAGACAACATCATCATGAGGATGATTAGAGATCCACTCAAGCACAAACTCGGAGAATCATGGGACAATGGACCGCTGACTGATCAAAACAACATATTTTGCATAATAAACACATTATTAATTTTAGACAGTGTATTAGCACTTATATCAAGTCTAATAGCATGCTTTGCACAAAAAAAACATTGACAAAAAAAACCAAATGAAACTCCACTTTGGTTTCAGAGAGGGAATTTTCTAACATTACCTGAGCAAACACCTCAGAGGTTTCTTATGGATAATGCGGTTCCATATATTACACTTCAAGTAATATTTTAATGTATTCTCAAGGCAATGCAACGAGTTTTCAATTCCCTAGCTCAGGTCTGAGAAAGTGCATTTTCCTGCATTCAATGCAGAAACAGTTAATGCTTGTGTGGTTATGCAACATTAGTCTCATTCCACACACTCAGAAATGTCATTTGTGTGACAAAAGACAGTGTGACTGGAGGACGTAGGTGAGTGTGTTCATAATTACATCTGTTACATTACCGCAGGCATGATGCAGTACTTTTCAACGTGTTCAAAAGCATGCTGCAGACAAAGATGTATGCAAAGAGGCGTTTGACTAAAAACATGCTACAGGATCAAAGGGAATGCTAGCGGTTGTGTAGCTAAACTATGAATCACAGTAAAAAGCGTGGTGTGCATTAGTTAATGATCAAAAACAAACATTGAGTGATTCGTGGAAACAAAATCATTCCAAACAAAATAGACCAACCAAATCATTTCTTTAAAAACATACTTTTGATTTGATGATTTTTTGTCCATATAGTGCTGGTCTTCAACAGTTATTGAGGATTTGTTCTCGATATGGTTCAGATTTTGATATTAAATATAATGCCAAAAAGAGTAATATTATGATTGTTAGGAGTAGGGGGGACAGGAAACTAACATTTCCTGACTTCTCTCTGTCTGGGAGTGTCCTTAAGGTATGTAATGAGGTTAAACACTTAGGGCATTATATAACTGAAGTCATGTCTGATGATAGGGATATTTACAGACAGTGTTGTACAATGTTGATTCGCAAATTTGGCATGTGCTCAGGATCTGTGAAGACTACACGTATTAAAGCATACTGTACTCCTATGTATACTGGCCATTTGTGGCGGCATTACAGAAAGAGCAGTATGCAGAGACTTAATGTAGCTTATAATGATGGTATGCGATTGCTGCTTAAGGTGCCAAGATGGAGCAGCGCAAGCCAAATGTTTGTCAGTGCTGGTGTGCCAACCTGCGCTGCTGTGTAGCGTAATCTCATGTACAGATGTATGTGTAGGTTATCAGAATCTGTAAACAGTATAATTTGAACACTGACGAACTTGGCACTAAGTTCAGTCAGGCTTTTTTCAAATATGTGGAATCATTGGCGTTTTAGTACACATGTAAATATGTGATATTGTGGTTTTTGTCCTCGTGTGTGTTCTTGTATGTTGTTATTGTTGTGTCTTTGGTTGGACCGAGTGTGTCCTTAATAAAGTTTGATGATGATACTTTCAGGCATGGTCTTGGGCAAGGTTATGGTCACGCTTTCTAAATAATAAATACCATTTTATTTTGTTAATAAACAAATACTGTAGGAGAGAAAGTTCTTTCATCACAGTAAAGAAATGGTACATTTTATATATGCAATCCATAGTAAATACGAAATCAATAATTAAAAAAATTTAATTAAAGAATATTGAACTCATTGGATTACCAAAAATAGGAATTAAAAATATTTAACATTTAAAAATAAAATAAAAATAAATGTGGTAAATATCTGCAGTAAATTAAACATGCTTTCAGACATAACTGGAAAAATATACAGGGATTTTTTTTTACAAGAAATTCAACATTTCATATATTAATCCAAACTAAATATGAAATAACTGCAAGAATTCAAGAATATTTAAATCACTGGATTATCAACAAATAGACATTATATAGACAATATATTCAATAAGAAATAAAAAAAATAAGGAATAAAAATAAAATAAACAAATGAGTTAAATATATACATTAACTGATTACAATAACAACATCAAATCATAAATATTTAATCCATAATAGGTAATAAAAAATAAAAATAGGTATTACCACATAGATCACAGACACACATACACAGATATAATTGGCTTACATACACACACACACATAGTGGTGTGAAAAAGTGTTGGCCCCTTGCCATTTGTGAATAATGGCTCTCACTGTGGTTCGCTGGAGTCCCAAAGCTTTAGAAATGGCTTTATACCCTTTTCCAGACTGATAGATCTCAATTACTTTCTTTCTCATTTGTTTCTGAATTTCTTTGGATCTCGGCATGATGTCTAGCTTTTGAGGATCTTTTGGTCTACTTCACTTTGTCAGGCAGATCCTATTTAAGAGATTTCTTGATTGCAAACAGGTGTGGCAGTAATCAGGCCTGGGTGTGGCTAGAGAAATTGAACTCAGGTGTGATAAACCACAGTTTTAACAGGGGGGCAAACACTTCTTCACACAGGGCCATGTAGTTTTGGATTTTGTTTTCCCTTAATAATAAAAACCTTCATTTAAAAACTACATGTTGTGTTCACTTGTTATCTTTGACTAATATTTAAATTTGTTTGATGATCTGAAACATTAAAGTGTGACAAACGTGCAAAAAAATAAGAAATCAGGACACTTTTTCACACTAGTGCTGTGTTCAAAATATCGATACGACGATGTATCGTTACAGCTGGCCCTGTATCGATATTGTGGCACGTGTGCAGCAGTGGACCGCGCTTAATTTGTTTAAGATTTTACAACGTTTTAAATTGAGTAGAAAAGTGTGAGGTTTCTAAAAAAGAATGAATAGAGCATATACAGTATAGGCTACAACAAGGTTTAATCTGGCGTCGAGTATAAATCAGCCTTGAGCGTGTGTGCGTTAGATACAGTGAAGACAGCGCGTTAGTTTAGAACTCCTCTTTTTTTTTTAATCTTAGAGAGTGTGTTAATTTGTGCAATGATAACCTACCAGCAATGTAAATTATTTTTTAAATATATTAGAATGAATACATTACAATATACATGTATTAGAACGAGTACATTATTATTTATGGGCTTAAAAACAAGATGCAAACAATCAGAATATTGTACCTGGTGGGGAGTGCACAATGTAAACATGAAACATGAAACATATGCTATTACCTATATTGTACTGTGGTACAGTTATGGAGGCCCTTCATAATGCAGAGGTCAACTGCCTGCTCTGCCAATAGTTAGAAATGGCACTATAGTAAGCAGTGTTTAATAAACAGCCGTTTTTCTAAATTCTGCTTAGGTGAAATTCAGTGCAGCCCTGTTTCGTGATGCGTATCGTGATATGTATCGTATCGTGACTTTGCTGGTGATACACAGCCCTATTTCACACCAATGTATATATACACCCACACACACACACACACTCACACACAACAGGCTTACAAAAATACATAAAATATCTACTGTGTTGCAACAATATGTCAGCTGCTTGACATTTCTATATACCCTCATAACCAGCCCTTGCTAAAACGTAAGGAAAAAATAATTACTTTATTTTTATTATAAATTAATAATTACCAGAACTCATCCATACTGAAAATTAGTTAGACATTATATATACGTCACCCAAAGCTTTGAAAATAATTACTTCTGACAGAAACTCCTTCTCTGTGCATCTATTTAAATGATAAAAAAGGGCCCTTGCTCAAGGGCACCTCAGTCGTGGTATTGAAGGTGGGAGAGAGCGCTGTACATTCACTACCCCCACCTACAATCCCTGCCGGAACAAGACTCGAACCCCCAACTTTTGGGTTACGAGTCCGACTCTCTAACCTTTAGGCCACGACTTCATCGATGCAATCTGAGGGTCCTTTGTGGGAGAATTCAACTCGTCTCCCAAAGGTCTTCTCTCTCTCTCTCTTTCGGGATCATCAGGAACATCGGGAATCAGGATTTCAGGAACATAATTGACTTCATTTTTACATTCCAACGCATTACCTCCCGCATTGTGCCAGCTGCTCCGGAGGGTTCGGCCTGATCACTGCCGGCAGCCAGAGCCTTGTGACAAACATTATTCTGCCTTCCTCCTGCCCAACCTCAGGCTCCCAGCAACAGCACTATACATCACTGTCCCCATTAGGCACGGAAACTAGCCTCAGATAAACCCCACGCATCAGCAAACAGCACTTCACATGCTCTCATTAGAGCCAAAATGGCCTGTCGGTGTCCGGCTCTTTTACACGATGAGCCCCGCAGTTTGACCTATGAAGGAGGCCGATGCAGAGCTCAGGGGTGGCAGTGCCGGTAATGGTCGAGTGGGCTGCTTTCTGACAGTAACTGCTAAAAAATCAGCTCTGGACTGTAGTTTCAGAGTCTCACTGAGTCACAGAGAAGCGGGGCGTTTCACACTGAACTGTTCACCATTCAGTCCGGCTGAGGTCACAATGCATTTTCTACCAAACAACCACAACTGAGTCTGACTGGAAAAAGAGAATCAGCATAGAAATGTAAACTTCAGTATGGATCACAATTGGCATGAAATAAGTCTGGCCTAATACAGATTTTTTAACTAATATGCAGAACTAATTTTGTATGCTTGTTATATTTCTACATATAAATCACTCAATACATTCTCATTCATTTGTTCTTTCCTTCTTTCTTTCTTTTTAAACAATTCCATACAGATTTTTTTTGTCTGATAAATAACATGCAGAACCAGTTTATTTTTGTTCCATTTTTTTGCATTTTGACAATAATATTTCTGGATTTCATCATTAACCTGAAGGTGAACAACCAGCTAGATTAGACCAGTATTGTGCTAAATAGTAATGAAAGTCAAATTATTTATGCAAGTACATTAAAATAACAAAACACACAAGTAAAAAGGTGAGACAAACACATAAAAGTTCAAACTAAATTGTAAAAACAAACTTTCAAGACATGATAGTTGCAGGAAAAACTCTGGGAAAATAGTTTGTTCATGCATTTTTTCTATATTATTTAATCAAACTATATATCACAAATAGTTCATTTTAAAATAAATTTACCATTTTATATATTTAAATCATATTTAACATTTAAACATTTATCAATTTAAAGAATTTATTGAATTCTTTGATTTTGAAATTATTACTCAATGGATTATGAAAAAATAAGCATTATTTAAGCATCTTTAACTAAATAAATAAAGTGGTAAGCATCAGTTTATTGACTTTAATAATAATCAATGAATATTCAATTATATAATGCACATTAAAAAAATCTGTGCAAAAAATTGGACAAAGGTAAAACCAAATTAAACAAGTGTTAAATAAATAAATAAAAAATAAATACAAAAAACCCCAGGAATATTTTGGGTTAAACATCCATAAGCAAAAAGAGTAGATTTAACTACCAAAACTTACCTATAACTTCAACAAAAGAAACACACACACATTGACATTATGAACGGAAATTATTTTCTGTGCTAATCGACAGGATGCTGTCAATACAGCTTAACTTGTATTCATCCCGTAATACTCCAGCAAGAGAGACGGACAGAGTCGAGCTGGAGATACGGATCAACAGGACAAGAGACAGACAGATATGACAACACGCCTCATCAGAGCTATTGATCACTCCGTCGGTTTCCCGTCAGTCTGACATTAGCCCTCCATCGTGGGACCATCGGACGGGTTGACGTCTTCCTGCCAGCAAAGCAATCGTTGCTATGACAGGTGGTAATTACTAATGGCAGCCAACAGTGAAAGTAAAGCTTCTCGAATTGTCGGACCCCACGTCTCCACACATCACCACCGGCAGAGAAAAACTTGTTGACGAAAGGAGATTTATGCTATTTACTTTAGCATTTATAAATGTAAGAAATATTCAGCTCAGAGTCTATAGCACAAACCTGCTGGAGGCAAACTCAGAGCGAACAAACACAAACACGTACCAGAGACCAGATGTAAACTGACTACTGTACACTGAGAGCAGAGCAAACAGACTCGAGTCACTTCAGAGCAAAAGATCACCAACATACATCAAAAACTGCAAACATTCTAGAGCTTCACAGCTTTGTGCTTACAAATAAATATGGTGTAAATAAGGTTTATTCTCTTGCTACACAGTCATACTGTATGAACTAACATTTAAGTCTGACAAACCTTCAATACGCAAAACTTTTTCAAAGACAGAAATCAATGAGATTAATGATAACTAGCAGTTTAGTAAGTGAATGAGATGTTAAGTAAATGCCCAGTCTTAAGAAATGTATTCTTGAATTCAGCAAGGATGCATTACATTGACCGAAAAGTGACAGTAAAGGCATTTATTATATTACAAAAGGTTTCCATTTTAACATCAAAAATAGATGTTATTTTGGCTTTCCTATTTATTAAAGAATTCAGAGAGAAAAAAAAAGTTTTTACAAAAATATTGAGCTGCACAACTGTTTTCTACATGGATAATAATAAAAAAAAATTATTTGAGCAGCATATCATCATGTTAGAATGATTTCTGAAGATCATGTGACACTAAAGACTGGAGTAATGATGCTGAAAATTCAGCTTTGCATCACAGGAATAAATTAGATTTTAATTGTACTGTTTTTGATCATATAAATGCAGCATTGGTGCTCAAAAGAGACTTCTTTCTAAAACATTTTTTAATGGTAGAGAACGGTGTTGGGGGTAACACAAGTAACGCGAGTTATGTAATCAATTACTTTTTTCAAGTAACTAGTAAAGTAACAAATTTATTTTTAATTTACAAGAGAATATCTGAGTTACTTTTTCAAATAAGTAACGCAAGTTACTATTTCAGTTTATTGATTGACAGCTCTGGTGTTGCCATGGTGACAGAAATCAGATGTTACTGTAGTTCTAAAATAAATATGAATATGCATTCATTCATCTCACTCACACACAAAAAAACACAGATTCAGTATTCCTCAAAATGAATAAAAAAAATGCAATAATTAAATGTTAAACAACACAAATATCCTTTATGTGTTTAATCCCGTTCTATTTGCTTCTGACCTTCGATGATCCAGTTCAGCCGTACTAATAAGCACAAATGACTCTAGACAAACATTTGTGTGTCCTTTTTACTGCTGAAGTGTGTTGAAATTTCTTCTTCTGCGTTCTACTGTACGGACGTAAATGTACTTTCCCTTCAGCCTGAGGCTTATTCATTTCACTTTTGGTGTGAGAAGGCTTTTATATTTGCCAAAAATATTTGCTTTTTTATTTTAAAAACAAATAAGCACAAATGACTCTAGACAAACATTTGTGTGTCCTTTTTACTGCTGAAGTGTGTTGAAATTTCTTCTTCTGCGTTCTACTGTACGGACGTAAATGTACTTTCCCTTCAGCCTGAGGCTTATTCCTTTCACTTTTGGTGTGAGAAGGCTTTTATATTTGCCAAAAATATTTGCTTTTTTATTTTAAAAACAAATAAGCACGCCCTGTCCAGATTTTAAAAGTAACGCAAAAGCAACGTAACGCATTACTTTCCATAAAAAAGTAACTAAGTAAAGCAATTAGTTACTTTTTTTATGGAGTAACGCAATATTGTAATGCATTACTTTTAAAAGTAAATAACTTTCCCCAACACTGGTAGAGAACAGGCATTAATTTTGCAGACGCTTTTATCCAAATAAGGAATACAACACAATTCATCCTAAGGGGGCAATAAGTTAATTAAAATTTGTGCCGTATGTGTTTTTTTGCATGCAATCACTTCAAGACATCACTTTCAAATTACACCGCAAACTCACACGCACATCTTAGAGCTAAATACACATTATTTTACCATGATGCTGAAGATTCAGCAACATACCACTGGTCAATGAGCTTGCGCTGATCTGCAAGCCTCAAACAGTCACTTCAAACTGTGCAAACCTCCAGTGAGTGACAGTTAAGTGACTATAATGAGATGCATTCTAGTATTATGCATAATTTATTCAGCATTTGAATAACAGTTTTGTTTTTCATGCCGTTAAGAGCGCCGACGTGAAGCTGATTGCTGATGTACAAAACAGCAATGAAGTAATTCAGGAACAGCTCTGCGCTTCAACAAACATTACACACACATCCGGCCTGATTATAATTCACTTTGAATCAAATATTTACATGCAAAGTTCTATAGCTGAAAAAAAACTCTGATAAAAGTGAAAGACAAAAACTAGAGAAGATCTGACGAATGAAGAACCTTTGAAATCAAGCTCTGGTTTAGTTAATGAACTTCCCGTTTCCCCCTGAGCTCAGTCTATCTTAGGTGAGGATGATCTCCAGCAGAAATGATATCGCACCTCTCTGGTCGAATACAAGGGATTTTGGCAAGGAATCAGTGTCCACTGGTCTAAACTCAGATCATATTTCATGTTCACTGCAGGCTGGAGACTCTTGTGAACATACATGCACAATGGATATTTGCATTCTTCTGTTGTTGGGCAATGTCAAATCATGCTCCTGTGGACTCTATACAGGGTTAAAGGTCACAACGAGACAGCATTTTAAATGCATGCCTGAAATGAAGGCTATTAATAGGTGGCCAAGTTCTACACCTTAAACATATGTGTAAAAATAAGACACAATGTACTATATTAATATGAATACTGGTGGTTTACCTGAATTTTGAAACATTCTCTGCATTGAGTTGCAGGGTTAATGGAAATGTCTGTAAATTAATTAATAATGTCCTGGCTATGAATGAATGAATGAATGAAAATAAACAAAAAATAAATAATGCAAAATAAAATAAGTACTTAAAATAATTGAATAATGGATTAAAACTGTAGAAATAAAATAAAGTTAATTACAATAAATAAATAAACCAAACAAAATTGCAATAAAGACAGCATATTAATGATCAAAAACATACAAAAAAAAATATGAAGGAATTTTCCATTTTTTCTTCACATTTTTTACTGGTGTTTTACCTGTATTTTGAAACATTCACTGCATTACGTTTTAGGGTTAACGGAAATGTCTGTAAAATTAATTAATAATGTTCTTGCTGAAAATGACCAGTAAATGTTCTCTCTCTCTCGCTCTCTCTCTCTCTTTTTAAGTGTATGGTATGAATAAAACAATAAACAAACAAATAAAATGGAAAAACTAAAATCAAATTAGTACTTAAAAATACTAATACATTTGGATTAACTGTAGGAAAAAATACATTTAATTAAGTAAATTACAATAAATAAATAAATCTAAATTGCTAAAACAGCAGATAAGTTATTATATACTAAAAGAAAGCTCAATAGGAAGACTTGTTGTCTTAATTACTAACAATCTATCAAATATTTAAGAGAGTTGAATCAAATAGTCCATTTTTTTATTTAATAATTAATCAAATCTGTGATCAGTTTGATTTGATTTAATTTGATTTAAAAAGCCAAATGTACTCAAAATGTGTGATTGCTCTGCATTTGAGTAAAGTATTACATAATTAGCTGGCATGAACTACTGGAATTCACTGTAAAATTCAGTCTCTTGTGCGGTTTCATTTCAGCCAGGATGCTACCTTAAAAGACAGCTGCCTATGTAGACAGCAGAAAGAGAGCTATGTGCCACATGCATCGGCACATTTTAGCTCCTGTTAGCAAACAAAAACACAGTCAAAAGCAGCTTGATTTGACATTTCTGCAGCATTGGTGTGATTTGAAGGCCGTTCTGTCCTGCGGTCTGTGAGCCGGCGTCCCGCATGTCCTCTGCAGAACGCCGGTGTGAGGAATGCTAACACAGCTGATAATGAGGAAGGACAGGGTGAACGGGGAATGACTCGTCTCTCTCTCTTTATCTCCTCACAGGCTCTCCTATCGGACTGGACAGGACACGGCCAACTGCGACACGTGTCGGAACAGCGCATGCATTATTTACAGGTTGGTTGCTGTATTTTGTTTAAAGCCCGAGCGAGTGAGATACACGAGCGTGCTACGCTAATAAACGTCAACTGCAGCTTGATCACAGATTGTGTGAGTAATGAATGAGATAAAGACAGGAAATACTCCCGCTGACAGGAAGGTGTAGGCTACTCGATAAAGGACCTTAGTGGGACACCCTCATCTCAGAGCATAGCATGACATTATCTGCATGTGGAATAGGAATAGTTCATCCGAATAATAAAATGTATTTACTCACACTCCACATTTGCATGATTTCTGTGGAATATTTATACAGCTCTTTTGTATTTAACCAATGAGGTTCTTCCAGCATCCTAAATGACTTGTGCGTTAAATTCGAAGACTTCTGAAGTCATATGATTGCTTTGTGCTATGAAAACTAAACTTTACACATACATAAATGCACTTGAGAAGCAACACTGCAAGATTTTATATTTTTGTTCTTGTTCCAAGGATACACAAGATTTGAATGAATGATCTGCTTTGAACACCAAAGATAAAACTTATGAAAACAGGCCTTAATATCATTATTATATATTAAGTTTTCGTCCTCAAGTAAATTTAGATATTTGGGGAAATGATAATAACAACAACAACAACAACAACAACAACAACAACAACATTTTAAATGCTTTTTAGAAAGACTTGAACACTGCATTTTAACCACCCATTTTCCCATTAAAAATATCTAAAAATCCTTAAAATAAAATATATATTTATTATATGTATTATATATGAAGTTTTAAAGATATTTAAATAAAATATGAAATAAATGTAAACAAATAATACACAAAAAATAGCAAAATGAATATAGTATTTAGATATACCTTAATAATTAATTCACTTAAACACCAACAATAATCAGCGAGCACAATTCTTATTCTTTTCAAAGCATTGGAGTGAACTTAAGAGAGACACTCATTGTGTGAAGCTCAGGCTGTTAAGCACTTTTCACACAGTGTTTTTGTCTCTTAAAGCACAATGATAGCTGAAGTACGTGCATGAGGGATTCTGGGTAATTGACAGGTAGGAATCATCATGAGAGCTCGTTGTGTGGAAAGCAAGATTGTATTTTGCACGGTTTCACAAGGCTTGAAAGCACATGAGTCATACGAACAACTTTCATGACGCCTGTTGTGCTTTTTGGGGGAACTAGCCATTTAACATGCATGCAACATGCGTCGTGCAGCACAAACGGAAGAACATGAACGTGAGGAGCGTTCAGCTAAGCAGAGGACAGCTAAGCAGTGCTGTAGATAGAAAGCGTCAAAGTGACACGGGCTCCTGCGAGACGAGACGAGACGAGACGAGACGAGGCTCCCTGCAGAAGACAAGCGACAGACACACAATCAAATTGAGCAGCTCTCTTTGAAGCGAAGGGAAGGATTAAACGCAATCTAATTACACGCAGCCCGGTGAAAACACTCGACAGGAGAGAGCAGGAATCCTGCAGAAACACGCTTGAGTATCAGTCTCATTCATGTTAGTGAGCTGAGAAGTTTTTATCAGCTAGTAATGAATTTCAGATTATATCGGAGACAAAACTATAAATACATAAACATAAATGGGTCAATATCACTGTAGGGTGCCTTTTGGTGTCCTGTACATAACTCATTTGCCATGATAACATAAAAATGACTATTAAAGGGTGTTATATTAGGCTAAGTTTTAATATTCATAACAAAAGCATTACTTTTTGTCTTTAGATACATTTTCTAGATTTTTCTTTTGTTTTGTGTAAGAGGATGCGTGTTATTTTGCTATGTCCCATGCACTGCTCATTCATTCATTCATTACATTTGAATGATAGTAGAATAGTCAAATCATACAATTTTACAATTTTGTTCTCCTACACTCTAAAAAATGCTGGGTTGTTTCAACCCAATGTTGGGTCAAATATGGACTAACCCAACTGTTGGGTTACATTTTGGTTACATTTTTAAAATAGCTTTTTAACCCAACAGTTGGGTTAGTCCATATTTGACCCAACATTGGGTTGAAACAACCCAGCATTTTTTAGAGTGTATTAATATTTTGTTAAATAAGATATTACTCAATTTAAGTGTATTGATCATTTGATAATAATTATAATAATAAAAAAAGCAGCGTTTATCCATGTCCCTTGAATGGTTGTCCACCCTGTTGTATTGGGGAATCCGCCCCTTTAAGAAAAGGCCATCCCCTTTAGTGACATCAGGACAACAGATTGTGTGTCTCTTCAGTGGCGGGAAATTCAACGGCTGAGGTGAACAAGTTGGTGACTTTTCAATTGACACATTTTCTTCACTTGCTTCGCCAAAGCTTAACATGTCCACCCTGTTGGCATGAAATATGCCAGGAGTGATTAGAATACAGTATTTTCAAAATATGTAAGTTTAAATATACCAAATTATATTCAACAACCAGACTAACTATTTAGCTAGTCACAGTTATAGCTAGTCATTT
This sequence comes from Sinocyclocheilus grahami, assembly GCF_001515645.1. Classification (NCBI taxonomy): domain Eukaryota; kingdom Metazoa; phylum Chordata; class Actinopteri; order Cypriniformes; family Cyprinidae; genus Sinocyclocheilus; species Sinocyclocheilus grahami. The sequence goes on along the minus strand of NW_015505220.1, from coordinate 87,771 downwards.
GTTTAATTATATATACAGTATTTAATTCTATTTTTATTTTTAAATAATATATATTACTATAATTAAACACTCATAATATACATTAAAATTAAAATGCAATTAATACAACAACATATCATTATATAATATTTTGATTATATATTAAGTTTATATTTATATTTTATTTATTTACAGTATATTCAATATACATATTTACATTTTTACTATTAATATATTTTAAATATTTGTATAATTGTTGCATATTTTTATAATAGTTTAAGAATTGCATAATTGTTATTTATATATTTACATTTGTGATATATTATATTCAATATTATTAATCTACTTCGATTATATTTGATAACATCAAATGTGTAAAGTTTAACAAAGTTTCAAAGTAGCATAAAATGTAAAAGTAGCTTCCTAAACACTTCTATCTACGTCTTGTGTGCATGTGTTTAAAAATATTACACGGCGCAGGCCTACTCTTGTTTACACAGACGACACACAGAATGGCTTCACATGCACATAAATCACGCTAATAGAGTTCAGTCTGAAGGAGCTAAAGTGTTCTACTTAGCATAATATGGTAGAGAGGAGAAATCTCATGAGCTCAGATCACTGCTCTTCAGTCTCTGCAGCTCTCGCTCAGAATCAATACATGTCTGTCGTTCCAAACCCTAGTGAGCGGCCTGCTCAGAGAAGGCCAGGCAGAGTTAGTGTGCATGCAGCATGAAGCACTTCTCAACGCTATGAAGCTAAATTAATCACTCAGAAAATGATTTGTTGTGGACAAATTCTAGAAACTGGCACAAGGCAGTGTTGTTAACTAAATCTTAAACTATTCAAATGTTGTTTTGGGTATTAAAAAGAGAACTCAAATTAAATATCAAATATCAAAAGATGTTTTATAATAAAGTAAAATATTTAAAAATATATATAAAAAAATGTTATGGTAATTGAAAGAGAAATACAATTAAATATCAAGTGAAGTTTTACAATAATAAAGAAAAAGTAAAGTATGAATAAAAAAATTGAAATAAAATAAATACAAATAATAAAAAAGATTGTACTTTCAATGTTTCTTAAGAATAATGATGCACAAGGCACGGTTGTTAACTAAATTTTTTTAATTAAACTATTAAATATATATATTTTTGGTAATTGAAATAAAGCAGAAATAAAATTAGATGTACAATTAAAATAAGTGCTAAATGGCTAAAACTGGCAAATAATAAAGTTAATAAAATATACTTTAAAAAAAATTATGAAATGAAAAATAGTAACAGAATTGCTAAAACAAAAACGAATAAAATAAAAATAAAATAATTTTAAAAAATAATAAATACTATTACAGCACAGAAATTCTAAAATAACACTGGTAAAGCAGGACTGTGCAGCATTTTTCAGTTTGCTTACATAGAAAGCATTGATAGGTCAATTAATCAATTGTCAAACTTTATTTTAATCAACTGTAAATAGTCAACAAAAACACTGACATTTCTTCCAATCTCTGCGCTGATTTCTCTGGAATGGATTAAATTGTTGCAAATGTTTTCGACAGTTCGTGTACGGTTGCTCATGAGGCTCTATTTCAGTCACAAAGCCGCTTTAGCAGGTGCCTACCTATCCATACAGCAAATAATAATATAATCGATCATTTCAACTCATCGCTGGCTGCAAAAATCACACGTACAGTACATTAGGATGTTGCCAGCATCCAGAGAACTTAAAGACTCAAATGTGAAGTTCACATTTTTGTTAAATAACTTAAATCAGTTTAATAATAATTAAATTATATAATACAATTGATTTAATTTATTATGGAATTATAGAATGAATATGAATATATTACATAATGTATAATCAATATAACAAATATAAAACGGAAAATAATAATAGAAATATTTAACAAAATAATAAAAATTACAAAAGAGAAAAATGTATAATAATACAAAAAAGCTAATTTAAAATCAGAATAAATTATGGCAGCCAGTTTCCACCATGAAACAAAAAATAAAAAAGGTAATTTTGACTTTATATTTGGAAGTTTTTTCTAAAAGTTTTCTAAAAGTCAGAGTTTATTCTGTTTTGTTTCTTTTCCCCCCAAGCTTCCATAAATACTATATCTTATGGGGGGGGGGAATCTTCTAAGAAAAAAATATTTGAGTAAATGATTTGAGTTGTAAAGTTGTTTAGATAATTTCCATATTGCCTTACTCTACCTGCAATTTTTTTTGGAGGAGTGCAAATTATTTCTATCAAACCCTGACCATTCCTTTAATGTTATTCATATGAAAAATACACAGACAATTTCAATTAATTTCATTTTTTCCTCCCTGGGGTGATAACTGAACTCCTGAGAGGAAAGAGATCACGCAGCCATAAAAGCAGATTTAGCAGCATTCAATTTACTTGAAGTCGAGCTGCTTGGAGCTAGAATTGGTCTTCTGCGCTTTGTTCTGCCGGTAACCATGTCATCACGTTTCATCACACTAGACTGCGCTTCCTAATGTGGCCGTCTGTCCGGACGAGAGATAACTGCTTAATAGTGAGCGCTTGAAGGGATTGCAAAATACGAACCCTGATCTGACTGGATGTGATTACACACACACACACACACACAACTCTGTATAGCTAGATTTGTGAGGACAATCATTGACACAATGCTATCTATAGCTCCTTACCCTAACCCTACCCATTAGAACTAAGTGCCTCACCCAAACCCTTACCCTAAACCTACCCTTTACCTAATTATAACCTGATCAATAAAACCAAGTCTTGACCCTCAAACAGGCATTTAAAGGAGTGTCAGAATGTGAGGACCGGCCAAAATGTCCTCGATTTCAAAGATTGTCCTCAATCCGATGGTCTAAAACGCAAACCGGCCCTCACAAAGATAGCTGTACAAGTGCGTGCGCGCACACACACACACACACACACACGCACACACGCACGCGCGCACACACACACACACACACACACACAGTGGCGGTGGCAGTGTGGTAATTCCATTGGAGCGGAGCTGAAGACATTACAGAGATATTTAAGCGCTCAGTGGAGAGACACCAGCAGATCTCTCTCTCTCTCTCTCTCTGCTGGAGTAATGATGTTCTCCATGCTAACGCTCAAACTCTGGCTTTATACAGAGCCGCTGGTTGCTATAGATACTACAGTGATACCATGGTGAAGCCGGAGGGTACTGAGAGTGTATTGTGAGTGTGTGTGTACACTTTCAAGAGATAAGATTTAATCTGTAGATAGAGTGAAGCAAAGTATGATGGGCAGCTGTATTAATACCTTACAGAGAGAGAGAGAGAGAGAGAGAGAGAGAGAGAGATGAGAGAATCCTAAATACGAATGCAAGATATATCCATACAATACATCACTATCATCAATATTAGCATTTTTTGATCCTCATTTTTAACCGACAATAAATATATATAAACATAAATATTCGAAATTCGAAATATATATATTTGGATATTATTATTTTCTACGCCTGGGTGCAAAACACTATTTCTTAGAGACTGGAGCTATAGTGCATATAATGAAAAAAGTACAGCTTTATAATAATTTCTGCTATCTTGTTGGTTTACAAATATAATACAGCTTTATGTTGTAAATGTGCAAAACACAGCACTATGATGCTGGAATAAGAGTGCTGAGTGGGTTCTAGGCTGTTGCCAGGCTGATGAAAAATCATAGTTAAATTCTTTAGAATAAATTTACTTTTCTTCTCATTAATTAATTCATTAATTGAAAACTACAATAAGTTAAATTAAATAATAAATTAAACTAATAATAATGAATAACTATTTTTATTTAATTTAATTAATTATAAAATATATACAATTATATATATATATATATGAATAAATATATTTATAAATAATAAATAAATAAAATTAAATATATTTACATAAACAACAACAAAATATAATTATGATCTAAAAATGTAAATAAGTAAATAATGTACATTCAGTAAGAAAATGCATAAATGTAAATACATGGACACAATTAAATAAATAAAACAAATAAAGCAAGTTTAATTAATTAACTTCCAACAATTCTTGTTTATTATTATTATTATTATTATTATTATAGGGGTCGTATGATGCGATTTCAATTTTTCCTTTCTCTTTGGAGTGTTACAAGGTCTTGGTGCATAAAGAAGATCTGTAAAGTTGCAAAGACTAAAGTCTCAAATCCAAAGAGATATTCTTTATAAAAGTTAAGACTCTGCCACGCCTACCTAAAACGGCTCATTCTAACACGCCCCCACATGTCTACGTCACTATGTGGGAAGATTTGCATAACGCCACCCAAATGTTCACGCAAAGAAAGAAGGCGTAACTTTTATTCTCGCAGTAGTTTTGTTGCCGCTGCCGCCATGTCCTGAAGACGCTGTGTTTCTCGTTGTGAAAGTGAAACTACTTTGTTTGGTCTTCCAAAAGAGGACGATATCGCTTCATCATGCCTAGAGCTGATCTGTGCGTGAAGGCGATGTGTTTCGTTATGAAAGCGAAAATACTTTGTTTGGCCTTCCAAAAGAGGACGATATCCACTTCGTCATGCCTGGAGCTGATCCGTGTTGGTCACTGGGGTAATACATCACCTTTGCGCTGTGGATCGCCGGATCGGCTTTCACCGTGGACGAAGCGGAGTCCAGCCTGGGGACGTCACATGTGGTTGCCGCAAGCCCTCCAGACGCTCCTTCGTCGAATCCGCCGGCCGCGCCTTTCTTAAGCCCACCCGCCTCTGCTCACTCAAGGCCACGGTGTGTGACGCTGTTTTGTTGTGAAAGCGAAACTACTTTGTTTGGTCTTCCAAAAGAGGACACGACTAGAAATCAGTGGTTAAGTTGTATTTACAACACTGTTCCAGAACAGTTCATCCCAAATATTCAGATGTGTGCAGCACATTTCATGGAGGACTGTTTCCTGATCCTGGGAGAGTAGACTACAATGCCGGCTGTTCTGACTCACAGACTGTAAGTACGTTTTTATATTTAAAGGATTTGCCACTGATGATTCAAACGCGAGTTTTGAGCAGTGTAGAGTAGCGCTTGTTTGTCATTTCTCCGATCACAAATGCAGACATGGTTTTATGTTTATGCGGCGCGATGCAACGCAACGCGTAAAAAGACAGTATAAGTCATTATAATCAGTAATTATGTCCCCACTGGATGCAACAAACGCCTCGTTTATAATGGGTTATCACAATATGGTAAGGCATCATAAGGGGCGTAACATTTCCGTCACATGCTTGAGGTACTCGGACTGGATAGCTGGCCAATCAGAGCACACCTAGCTTTTCAGACCGATGAGCATGAAAATGTGGAACAGAATGTGGAAAATAATGTGTTTTTTTAACCTTAAACTGCATAAACACATTTCATTACACCAAATATAAATAAATAATATAGATTTAAGAGAGAAAGTAAGAAAGAAAGAAAGAAAGAAAGAAAGAAAGAAAGAAAGAAAGAAAGAAAGAAAGAAAGAAAGAAAGAAAGAAAGAAAGAAAGAAAAGATTTCACTTCCAATGTGTTGGTCAGATATTTGCATACTGGCATAAAGTAATTTTCTGGTGTAAGTGCGAGGAATAGTGACATTTGCTTTGTCAAACACTAATTACCAGCTGGACTATCAGTATCAAAAGTTTCTCAGTATTTCCTGAGTGAGAGTCTCTAAACAACCGCCCTCAACTATTGATCAAAGTGACCGAACCGATGCTAAAAAGGAAATGAGAGCGTCTTCATTTTCAGGTCTTGCTTTGTGGCAACATGAAATGAAAGGAGCATGTTTAGGTGTGTGAGAGAAAGAGAAGGAAGGAATAATGAATGTTTCATTAAAGCTCTTCCGAGTGGTTCTCGCCGTCCCTCTGCTAATGAGGCTGAGATACGATCCGGCCACTGACCTGCGCTCTTCATCTCTGCGTGTGTTTGCGTGTTCCTCTCTATTCTAACGAGTGTCAGTGACGCACAGCGGCCTGCAGGATCCGGTCGGATGAGCGCTGACAGACGGCACAGCATCTCGGAAAGTGTTTGGAATCGGAGCGGTCCGCATCAAACGCTGGTGTGAGTGATGAGAGGGCATCTACTGCTAATGAGACACACATTCACTTTCACTGGGGTGTCAGTCTGTTGTCTCTGGCACCGACAGGTTTCCTCTCCGAAGCCAGAGTCGCTTGCTGACACAAACACAACACGTTTATACAAATCCTTCCAAATCTCAGCAGACACCAGCCTACTAACTAAACTAATTAAACTAACAAACGTTCACAGCTAAGCATAAAAGCTACAGAAATTCACAAGAGACACCAAGGCTGGAAAATCAAACTAAAATAAATAAATAACAAAAATAAACAAATCTACCACTTAGTCAATTAAAAAAAAAACTAATATATATATATTTTTTAATGTATTCATGCATGCACCAATATGCAGCCATATATATATATACTGTATATACTTTTGTTTTTGCCCCCATTTTTCATAAGCTGAACTCAAAGATCTAAGACTTTTTTCTATGTACACAAAAGGCCTATTTCTCTCAAATATTGTTCACAAATCTGTCTAAATCTGTGTTAGTGAGCACTTCTCCTTTGCCGAGATAATCCATCCACCTCACACGTGTGGCATATCAAGATGCGGATTAGACAGCATGATTATTGCACAGGTGTGCCTTAGGCTGGCCACAATAAAAGGCCACTCTAAAATGTGCAGTTTTATCACACAGCACAATGCCACAGATGTCGCAAGTTTTGAGGGAGCGTGCAATTGGCATGCTGACTGCAGGAATGTCCACCAGAGCTGTTGGCCGTGAATTGAATGTTCATTTCTCTACCATAAGCCGTCTCCAAAGTCATTTCAGAGAATTTGGCAGTACATCCAACCGGCCTCACAACCGCAGACCACGTGTAACCACACCAGCCCAGGACCTCCACATCCAGCATCTTCACCTCCAAGATCGTCTGAGACCAGCCACCCGGACAGCTGCTGCAACAATCGGTTTGCATAACCAAAGAATTTCTGCACAAACTGTCAGAAACCGTCTCAGGGAAGCTCATCTGC